>NC_057811.1:152441088-152807938 GCF_018294505.1 Triticum aestivum
GCTGCGCTCGCCACGACCAACCACCTCGCCTCTACTCCTGCCACGACACCGCCGCCCCGTGCAGTGGCCTTGTGCTCGCCACCGCCCCCTCCCCCCCTGCTTGCCTCCCGTCGCAGCCCTCCGACCGGCGTCCCATTCCGGGAACGCCCGCGCCTCGCCGCCGGCCACTGCCTCGCGGTCGCGCCCCTCTCCGCTCGCCATGGGCTGCGCCGTGCTGCCCCGTGCACTGGCCACCGCTCGGGCTGCGGTCGCGCCCACCGCGTCCGAGACCAGCGCCCGTAACCCCCCGCGCCCGCTAAGGACCCCTGCCTATGACACAGGGGGCCCACCACCAGAACGTTTTATAAAAAAAGGAATTTTAATATATATATTAATTATTTAAATTAATTAACTTAATTGATTATGTTTAATTAACCTAATTAACTATTGTTAATTCATTAAACAATACTTAGATTAGTTAAACCCTAATTAGAATAAACAGAGTATGACATGCGGGACCCACACGTCAGTTTGACCCAGTCAAGGCCCTGTTGACTGCTGACATCATGCTGACGTCATGACGATGACGTCAGCATACACTATTCTGGATAATGTTGATTTAAGTAATTAAATAAGTTCTGAAGATGTTTTAAATCTTTAAAAATTAATATAAAATAATCCGTAGCTCGGATGAAAATACTTTGTACATGAAAGTTGCTCAGAACGACGAGATGAATCCGGATACACAGCCCGTTTGTCCGCCACACATCCCTAGCATAGCGAACACGCAACTTTCCCCCTCCGGTTCATCTATCCGAAAACGCGAAACACCGGGGATACTTTCCCGGATGTTTCCCCCCTTCGCCGGTATCACCTACTACCGCGTTTGGGCACCCCTAGCAACGCGCATTGTCATGTCATGCATCATCATGCATATGTTTGCATTATATTTATTGTTTCTTCCCCCTCTTCTCTCGCTAGACTCCGAGACCGAAGCCGCTGCTACCCAGATCGATTACTGTGTTGACGACCCCTCCTTCTTGCCAGAGCAATCAGGCAAGCCCCCCCCCCTTGATCACCACATATCGCCTATTCTTACTCTACTGCTTGCATTAGAGTAGTGTAGCATGTTACTGCTTTCCGTTAATCGTATCCTGATGCATAGCCTGTCCTTGCTACTACTGTTGTTACCTTTACCTGCAATCCTACATGCTTAGTATAGGATGCTAGTATTCCATCTGTGGCCCTACATTCTTGTCCGTCTGCCATGCTATACTATCGGGTCGTGATCACTCGAGAGGTGATCACGGGTATATACTTATATACATATTATATGATACGTGTGGTGACTAAAGTCGGGTCCGCTCGTAGAGTACCCGCGAGTGATTCACCGATTGGGACCGAAAGGACGTTTGTCCCGACGGCCCTCTGAGTGAACCTTTGTGGCGGAGCGACAATGGAGGTTGAGACCACTGTCGGTGTCAAAACCGGCGGATCTTGGGTAGGAGGTCCCGAACTGTGCGTCTAAGGTCGATGGTAACAGGAGACAGGGGACACAATGTTTACCCAAGTTCGGGCCCTCTCTATGGAGGTAATACCCTACTTCCTGCTTGATTGATCTTGATGAATATGAGTATTACAAGAGTTGATCTATCACAAGATCGTAATGGCTAAACCCTAGAAGTCTAGCCTGTATGACTATGGTAATGAGTCTATCCCCCTCCGGACTAAGTCCTCCGGTTTATATAGACACCGGGAGGATCTAGGATTACACAAGGTCGGTTACAAAGAAAGGAATCTACATATTCGGTCGCCAAGCTTGCCTTCCATGCCAAGGAGAGTCCCATCCGGACACGGGTGCAGTCTTCGGTCTTCATATCTTCACAGCCCATCAGTCCGGCCCATGGCTAACAGGCCGGACGCCCGAGGACCCCTTAGTCCAGGACTCCCTCAACCACCTAGGTGAGAGGTGGGCCTAGCCCTGGTCGGTGTTCGCGGATACTTCAATTAACACGCTTAACGAGATCGTGGTATTTGATCTGAGTCTGGCTACTGGCCTATACGCACTAACCAACTACGCGGGAACAGTTATGGGCACTCGACGTCGTGGTATCAGCCAAAGCCTTCGTGACGTCAGCAACTGAGCGGCGCGCGCCGGATTCGATTGGAGCGCCTGCTCTTGTATTAGGGAGGCTAGGTCTGCTTCCGGCCGCGTTCGCAACGTGCATGTGTGCAATGGGCGATGGGCCCAGACCCCTACGCCATAGGATCTAGACCGACGTGCTGACCTCTCTGTTGTGCCTAGGTAGGGCTGCGACGTGTTGATCTTCTGAGGCTGGGCATGACCCAGGAAAGTGTGTCCGGCCAAAGGGGATCGAGCGTGTTGGGTAATGTGGTACACCCCTGCAGGGAAGTTTATCTATTCGAATAGCCGCGATCTTCGGTAACAGGACGACCCGGAGTTGTACCTTGACCTTATGACAACTAGAACCGGATACTTAATAAAACACACCCTTCCAAGTGCCAGATATAACCTGGTGATCGCTCTCACATAGGGCGACGAGGGGAGGATCGCCGGGTAGGATTATGCTATGCGATGCTACTTGGTGAACTTACCATCTACTTTCTTCTACATGCTGCAAGATGGAGGCTGCCAGAAGCGTAGTCTTCGACAGGACTAGCTATCCCCCTCTTATTCTGGCATTCTGCAGTTCAGTCCATCGATATTGCCTCTTTACATAGATACCCATGCATATGTAGTATAGATCCTTGCTTGCGAGTACTTTGGATGAGTACTCACGGTTGCTTTTCTCCCTCTTTTCCCCCATTTCCTTTCTTCATGGTTGTCGCTACCAGAGGTTGGAGCCCCAGAGCTAGACGCCACCGTCGACGACGACCCCTACTACACCAAGGGTGCCTACTACTACGTGCAGGCCGCTGACGATGACCAGGAGTAGTTTAGGAGGATCACAGGCAGGAGGCATGCGCCTCTTTCGATTTGTATCCCAGTTTGTGCTAGCCTTCTTAAGGCAAAATTATTTAACTTATGTCTGTACTCAGATATTGTTGCTTCCGCTGACTCGTCTATGATCGAGCACTTGTATTCGAGCCCTCGAGGCCCCTGGCTTGTATTATGATGCTTGTATGACTTATTTATGTTTTAGAGTTGTGTTGTGATATCTTCCCGTGAGTCCCTGATCTTGATCATACACGTTTGCGTGCATGATTAGTGTATGATTGAATCGGGGGCGTCACAAGTTGGTATCACAGCCGACTGCCTGTAGGAATCCCCCTTCCACACTCTTTGGCCGAAGTCGAGTCTATACATTGCAAAACTTCTACTAACATGGTTGTGCGGCTTACGGGCCCATGTCGCCATTGGGTGGTAGTAGGATCTATTATTCCTCGTCTATACTCTGGGACTCTGATCACTCTTCTATTCGGGTTTAAATGGTTTTACTAACTCTAACATTAGGATCTCGTGATCACATCCACCTGGAGTTCCCCTTATTACAGATGATTTCCTGCTGCACCAGAAGATTCCGAAGATAATCTCCTATGTTCTCTCGAGACTTATGCCGTCGCTTTTGCAATTCCCTTCCATTGATAAACTCCTATGGATAACCACATATACTCGCCATTCATACAATGTTTCCCAGTTGATCTTGTTATTACAAGATACCCCGAAATTCTCTCTGTTGTTCCGAGAATCCTTGAGCTTACTGCCTTGCTGTTATTTGCCACCTGAATACCCCTACGGATAATTCTCACACTTACCGAGTATCCGCTCATCCCCAGTTGATTCACGTATTTCACACAAGTCTTCAAAATACCCTTCGATCTTCCGAAAATC
The DNA here is from genome assembly GCF_018294505.1 of Triticum aestivum. Classification (NCBI taxonomy): domain Eukaryota; kingdom Viridiplantae; phylum Streptophyta; class Magnoliopsida; order Poales; family Poaceae; genus Triticum; species Triticum aestivum. The sequence continues at coordinate 152,444,921 of NC_057811.1, forward strand.
CTGAGCAGCCTATTGCTCTTGAAATTCTTGCTTGCTTGCCTTATGGTTAATCCCATAAGTCTCGTAATGTGATTGGCATCCCTTGTCAATATCATTTGGGTCCATTGATTCAATATGTTGTGAATGCTCGCAATCCTCAATCAGATCCTAGAATTCATCCTTCTGGCTCAAACATCATTTTGAATGGGAGCTGGTTCTCGACCAATCAATTATCGTCGATTGTGCCCCTAAGTCTATTCAACTTATCCATCCTTGATCGGAGCGTCTGCTTCTGATCCTTCAATTCGGAATCATAATTTCTTTGCATTTAAGCTTTGAATTATTCAGATGATTCCATAACCTGTTGCATTTGCATTCTTTCCTCTTCTAGTTGAGTACCGATACTCAAATCAGATCCTTTGTGGACCATCAAGTCCTTTGTTGGATTGTTATCCGATAGTGTCCTTCATATTCAATAAATTTTGTGAGCCTTCCCTTAGATACATAATGCCTTTGGTAAACTGTATCCTCTGCTTTCTCAACCATGCTCAGCTTTTGAGCTGGTGGTATTTACTATTGAAGCTTCTGATATATGTTTCCATGATACCCTGATGAGTTGAACCTATGCCTTCCTTAATATGTGTGAACTCGAAAGTTTTCACGAGTCATGCTCTTCTGATATTTTGCTAGATAAAATTTCAACACTACAACTTCTTCGAAAGTGAGAAGTGAATGAAAGGTTATGGATTGGAGAAGTGGGAGTCGACCTTGAACTTTGCGTTCATGCCCATGGACACGATGTAGAACTTATCATGAAAGCTTCCCTCAAAAAAAGTATTCCCTTGGTATAAGTTCATCTTATATCTGGGATCTAGCCTTTTGCAATCGTGGTTCCGACCATGTTCTCCTTTAAATACCATTTCTCATGCAAGTTTAAGCACTTGTCTTCTACAGAGCAATACCCCAGTCCAACCTCTAGTTTGGTCTGTCGTCGAGTTTTACCCCCCTGGTATCTCAAGATTATCACGGAACTGCATAAATTCTTATGAGTTCTCCATCAAGTACTACATTCTCATTGATTCCAAATTTTTTTCGTGGGCTCTGAGTTATTAAACACTCAAGGACACCGATAACCGAATCGAGTCTGCATCGCGATTAAACAACTCTTAGTGATCTTCTTTACTTACGATCTTGTACTCGATCATGTCATTCCTACCCTGGTCGGCTATATCATTATTGTGCTGATTTTAACTATGCTACCTGGTCCTTATTCTCGGAGCTTAACTTTCTACGCTGAGCTAAGCTTACATCAATCTTCCTCATCTTATCATTCCACCTTGAACATCAAGCTTAATTCCGAGTTTGTGTCGTATCCGTGGATCCAATAATCTTCTGCTGCATCAATCCTTTTGCCTGATGCAGCCGTTGTTCGATTGCTTCTTCATGGAGCCTCTCGACAGAATTTGTCGTGATCATCATTAACATTTTGACCTCCTCTAGGATATCAATCAAATACATGATGGGAAATACCATCCTTGCCCCTCGATGATTGTGTTATCATTGACAACATTCTTGCCTTCCCCCAACACAAACTTGTTCATGTTATGGATGCAACTTGCTATCCAGCTTGTATGATGTTCTACCTTGAAGTATTAATGTCCTTTATGACAAGGATGTTGTGAGGATTGCTCTACCTCTTAAGAATTCTTGGTATAGTGATACTTCTCACCATCACCATTCTTTCTTGGTCCTCGTGTTGATTCCAACTGGGGTACCAACAAATGAACGGTGATGTTTGGATTCTGCCCTTCTAGCAACCATATTGCTTTGAAGTTAATGGTCGGCCGTTCATTATTAGACTATTGATTATTGAATCACCATTATGGCATTGGTCGTGGAACCCAGCCCATATTTCGAGTGCACCTTTCAACCAATGTTTAACTGTGTATGTTTTCCTCGAGCATACATCATTATATCATTTGATCTGACTAATGTTATCCCCTTGTTCACATAATTGTGGAAACCCATCTTTTGGAAGTCTCAATGAATTGTCGCCGAGTTCATCAGCTACCTCCTTATCCCTTCATTGGTTTAATGATGAGCTCTTATTTCAGAACTCGCTTCCGTAGTACATTTCCCGAGAATATTACAATGTCGTCTCGTCAATTTATTTTTCACCTTTTCTTCTCAGGCATCCTGAGTCTGAGGTATCCTAACACCGATCAGATCTGAATATCGGTCAGATATGATGGTTAGAACATATTTCCAAGAGTTATAACAATGGTCTTTATGTGACCCGGTAAGGTGATGTCGTGCCTAGCACACCTGGCCGGAGGCCCTATTGTTATAAATTCCTTTTCAGCAAGGTTATCCATTCTTCCATGAGGAAATTGTAAGACTTATTCTATAAGATGTTTCCGATGGATCCTTTGTATGCAAAGTCTGACCTTTGCTTGAAGACCATGCCAATGCTATCTCGAAGCATGTCTGTCGTACTCCGATTTTCAATAAGAGCATTTGAAGAACAAGGCTAAATTTTCTTTGTCCATTATCCAAACACCATTGATTAGGTTATGTCATGAAATTCCTCTCCCCTTACCTAAATAGTTTTCTACTTTCTATTATGTCATGGATATCATGCTCTGCTTGTCCTTGGGAAGGATATATCACTGAAATATGTGTTTAAACACCTTTTCCTTTCCATTGTTCTGTTTAATCTGATGATCACCTTTTCCTTTCCATTGTTTTGTTTAACCTTACTCGTGATCTATATGATCTACGTAGTAATATTCTCCTGCTTAGGTAAGCACGTCATTGAACCACTCTGTCAGTAAGACCCAGTTAATATTGTTGATAACATCCGGTAACCACCGATGGACGAGAACTTTACCTATTGGTCCGCCTCGTTCAACGAGCAGGAAGATGGTTCTCTTCATCCCTCGCCCTTGGTAAAGATGTTGCCGACATAATTGATAGGTTATCCTCTGACATGCCTTGTTATCATGACTGTGCAAAATATCACCGCTCTTTCTACTTTTAACCCACATGGTGGGCCCATAACCCACAGGTCACAAGATCGAAACCTGGCTCTCCTGTGCATCCTCTGTTTCCATAGTTATTCCTCGCGCGTGACCTCATATGTAATTCACGAGCCACCTTCCTAGTGACCTATTCTAGTATCAGACACAATACTTATTTTTGTTGCTCTGAACCCCTTTTCACACTCTGTTTCAGGCAACGAACGATTGCATGCCCGCTCGAAACTTCCCATGATACTTCCTAACTTTGCTCTCGATATTTTCTTAAGTTTCAATTCGGGAGTTACTTTCCGCCACCTTCCTCGATGTTAACGACCAGATAGTCAACCTTGCAGAGGTCCGTTCTCCCGGAATACCCACCCTTTATTCTTTTGTAAGTACGATGGGGTTCCCGAAGAAAGGATGGCGACTTCATCATGATGACCTGAAGTAGAGAATTGAAGACATCAACACAAGGAATCAACTCCTTCGAGAAGACCAGCCAAGACCGACAAGATTCGTAAGAATTTCGTAACCAGAACCCCCCCCCCTTACTCCACCTCTTAAATCTCGGGACGAGATTTCTTGTAGTGGAGGAGAATTGTGACGCCCGGATATTCAAGCTACAGAAACCCTCCGCTAATGATGCCACGTCACCATGATTACTGTTGTTAATCTTGCGATGATTCAAATCTTGTTCAAATTTAAAATCAAGTCAAACATTTAAAGTTTTCAAACGTTAAAACAAAAATGTTCGGTTAGTGCCAAATATTACATAGGTAATTTTGGTGAAGGAAACACACTTTTATAGAATGCCTAAATATTTTAAATTGAAATAAAACAGAAAAGGAAATAAATAAAAGAAAAAGAAAACTGCTACCTCTTGAGCACTGCGTTGGTTTTCCCTTGAAGAGGAAAGGGTGATGCAGTAAAGTAGCGTAAGTATTTCCCTCAGTTTTTGAGAACCAAGGTATCAATCCAGTAGGAGACCACACTCAAGTCCCACGCACCTACACAAACAAATAAGAACCTCGCAACCAACGCGATAAAGGGGTTGTCAATCCCTTCACGGTCACTTACGAGCGTGAGATCTGATAGAGATGATAAGATAATATTTTTGGTATTTTTATGATAAAGACTAAAAGTAAAGAAAGCAAAATAAACGGTAATAGAAATAACTTGTTGACGGGAGATTAATATGATGGAAAATAGACCCGGGGGCCATAGGTTTCACTAGTGGCTTCTCTCAAGATAGCATAAGTATTACGGTGGGTAAACAAATTAGTGTCGAGCAATTGATAGAATTGAGCATAGTTATGAGAATATCTAGGTATGATCATGTATATAGGCATCACGTCCGTGACAAGTAGACTGAAACGATTCTGCATCTACTACTATTACACCACACATCGACCGCTATCCAACATGCATCTAGAGTATTAAGTTCATAAGAACAGAGTAACGCTTTAAGCAAGATGACATGATGTAGAGGGATAAAATCATGCAATATGATATAAACCCCATCTTTTTATCCTCGATGGCAACAATACAATACGTGTCGTTTCCCCTACTGTCACTGGGATTGAGCACCGCAAGATTGAACCCAAAGCTAAGCACTTCTCCCATTGCAAGAAAGATCAATCTAGTAGGCCAAACCAAACTGATAATTCGAAGAGACTTGCAAAGATAACCAATCATACATAAAAGAATTCAGAGGAGATTCAAATATTGTTCATAGATAATCTTGATCATAAACCTACAATTCATCGGATCTCGACAAACACATCGCAGAAAGAAGAGTTACATCAAATAGATCTCCAATAGAATCGAGGAGAACTTTGTATTGAGATCCAAAGAGAGAGAAGAAGCCATCTAGCTAATAACTATGGACCCGAAGGTCTGAGGTAAACTACTCACACATCATCGGAGAGGCTATGGTGTTGATGTAGAAGCCCTCCGTGATCAATGCCCCCTCCGGCAGGACGCCGGAAAAGACCCCAAGATGGGATCTCATGGGTACAGAAGGTTGCGGCGGTGGAATTAGGTTTTCGTGGTCGCTTCTGATGGTTTGGGGGTACGTAGGTATATATAGGAGGAAGAAGTAGGTCGGTGGAGCCACGAGGGTGGAGGGCGCGCCCAGGGGGTAGGCGCACCCCCTACCTCGCGGCTTCCTCGTCTGTTGCTTGACGTCCACTCCAAGTCCTCTGGATCACGTTTGTTCCAAAAATCACGTTCCCGAAGGTTTCATTCCATTTGGACTCCGTTTGATATTCTTTTTCTGCGAAACACTGAAATAGGCAAAAACAACAATTTGGGCTGGGTCTCCGGTTGATAGGTTAGTCCCAAAAATAATATAAAAGTTCATAATAAAGCCCATTAATCATCTAAAACAGAATATAATATAGCATGGAACAAAAAAATTATAGATACGTTGGAGACGTATCAAGCATCCCCAAGCTTAATTCCTGCTCGTCCTCGAGTAGGTAAATGATAAAAACATAATTTTTGATGTGGAATGCTACTTAGCATAATTTTCAATGTAATTCTCTTATTTGTGGTATGAATATTCAGATCTGAAAGATTCAAGATAAAAGTTTAATATTGACATAAAAGTAATAATACTTCAAGCATACTAACTAAGCAATTATGTCTTCTCAAATTAACATGGCCAAAGAAAGTTCATCCCTACAAAATCATATAGTTTGGTCATGCTTCATTTTTTTCACACAAGAATATTCTCATCATGCACAACCCCGATGACAAGCCAAGCAATTGTTTCATACTTAGCCTTTTCAAACTCTTTCAACTTTTACGCAATATATGAGCGCAAGCCATGGACATAGCACTATGGGTGGAATAGCATATGATGATGGAGGTTGTGTGAGAAGACAAAAAATGAGAAAGTCTCACATTGACGTGGCTAATCAACGGGCTATGGAGATGCCCATCAATTGATGTCAATGCGAGGAGTAGGGATTGCCATGCAACGGATGCACTAGAGCTATAAATATATGAAAGCTCATCAAAAGAAACTAAGTGGGTGTGCATCCAACTTGCTTGCTCACAAAGACCTAGGGCATTTTGAGGAAGCCCATCATTGGAATATACAAGCCAAGTTCTATAATGAAAAATTCCCACTAGTATATGAAAGTGACAAAATAAGAGACTCTCTATCATGAAGATCATGGTGCTATTTTGAAGCACAAGTGTGGAAAAAGGATAGTAACATTGCCCCTTCTCTCTTTTTCTCACTTTTTCTGTTTGGGCTTCTTTGGCCTCTCTTTTTTCGTCCAGAGTCTCATCCCGACTTGTGGGGGAATCATAGTCTCCATCATCCTTTCTCACATGGGACAATGCTCTAATAATGAAAATCATCACACTTTTATTTACTTACAACTCAAGAATTACAACTCGATACTTAGGGGCTGTTTGGTTCGTGACTAACTTTGCCAAAGATTGCCACACCTAAGGTTAGGCAAGTTTGACCAACTTAGGTGAGTGTTTGGTTCAAGCCACACCTTAGGCAAGCCACACTTGAGCCCCACATGGCATACACACAAAAAGTGTGGCAAGATTCCCTTAGGCTTGCCAACTTGTGTCTCTCATTTTGATGAACTAACCATAGGCAAGTTTGGCAAAAATTTGTGGCAAAGTGTGGCAATGCTAGTCCTAGAACCAAACAGCCCCTTAGACCAAAGTATGACTCTATGTGAATGCCTCCGGCGGTGTACCGGGATGTGCAATGAATCAAGAGCGACATGTATGAAAGAATTATGAAGGTGGCTTTGCCACAAATACGATGTCAACTACATGATCATGCAAAGCAATATGACAATGATGGAGCGTGTCATAATAAATGGAACGGTGGAAAGTTGCATGGCAATATATCTCGGAATAGCTATGGAAATGCCATAATAGGTAGGTATGGTGGCTGTTTTGAGGAAGATATAAGGAGGCTTATGTGTGATAGAGCGTATCATATCACGGGGTTTGGATGCACCGGCGAAGTTTGCACCAACTCTCAAGGTGAGAAAGGGCAATGCATGGTAACGAAGAGGCTAGCAATGATGGAAGGGTGAGAGTGCGTATAATCCATGGACTCGACATTAGTCATAAAGAACTCACATACTTATTGCAAAAATCTACAAGTCATCAAAACTAAGCACTACGCACATGCTCCTAGAGGGATAGATTTGTAGGAAAAGACCATCGCTCGTCCCCGACCGCCACTCATAAGGAAAGCAATCAAAGAACACCCCATGCTTCAAATTTGTCACACAACGTTTACCATACGTGCATGCTACGGGACTTGCAATCCTTAACACAATTATTTCTTAATTCCACAATTGCCCAACTAGCATGACTCTAAAATTACCACCTTTATATCTCAAAACAACTATCAAGTATCAAACTTCTCATATTATCTAATGCACTCTATATGAAAGTTTTTATTATACCCATCTTGGATGCCTATCATATTAGGACTAATTTTATAGACAAAGAAAATTACCATGTTGTTCTAAAAGACTCTCAAAATAATATAAGTGAAGCATGTGAGATCAATAATTTATATAAAATAAAACCACCACCGTGCTCCAAAAAGGTATAAGTGAAGTACTAGAGCAAAACTATCTAGCTCAAAAAATATAAGTGAAGCACATAGAGTATTCTAATAAATTCCGATTCATGTGTGTCTCTCCCAAAAGGTGTGTATAGCAAGGATTATTGTGGTAAACTAAAAAGCAAATACTCAAATCATACAAGACGCTCCAAGCAAAACACATATCATGTGGTGAATAAAAATATAGCCTCAAGTAAAGTTACCGATAGACGAAGACGAAAGAGGGGATGCCTTCCGGGGCATCCCCAAGCTTATGCTTTTGGTGTACTTGAATTTTACCTTGGGGTGCCTTGGGAATCCCCAAGCTTAGGCTCTTTGTCGGTTCCATATCCGGCGTATCTTGTAGTAGGGGTCCTAAGCTAGGCGTCTTAGAGCGATGGTAACATGAACACGGGACTTTACCCAGCTTCGGGCTCTCTCGAAGAGATAATACCCAACATGTTGCTTTTGATTGTATTCATATGGGGTGTAGTACAGAATACATGTATCTACCACGATATTGTAGTAATGAATATGACATTGTCTATTGACTAGCCTGGCCTTGGTTTATATAACACACCAGAGGCCTAGGGTTTAGGAGAGTCCTCGTCTTGGGCACCAAGTCATGTGGAATCTTCCTTGTATGCGGCATGGGCTGTCCGAAGTGGCCCATGATAGAACTGCCACGAGGGTCCTCGGCCCAATCCACCTGGTCGGGAGACGACATGGTGAGTACCCCCTAGTCCAGGACACCGTCAGTAGCCCCCTGAACCGGTCTTCAAGTTAGGGATGCTCCTCGATTCTTCCAAACTGTTCTTCATCTTTGGTCGTCGATCTTGAAAATTGGTTCAACAAATCTTCCCATCTTCGATCTTGAGGATTTTTGAAGTGGATCTGAAGAGTTTATACGTCAGGTATCCGAGGAGCCCCTTGAAGTTATCGGCATTTATCAATGCCTTGTTATTTTTACGCCCACCTTGGGTTTGAAGTGTTTCCCGTGCGGCGGTGTCATCTCGCATCCGAGCTCCAACGCCGGAGTGCATTTGAAGTATCTTTTGCAGCCAAGCACCAACGTCGGACCGCTTCCGAGCTCCAATGCCAGAATGTATCCGAGTTCCAACACCAGACTATATCCGAGGTGTCATAGATTACCTCGGTCTTGAAAAAGTTAAAAAAGGTTCAAACGAGCTTAATGCCGGAGATGCCCTCTATGGAGCCAGCCACTTGCAATCGAGCTTTATGCCGAACTGCTTCCGAGGTATCTTTTGTAGTCGAACACCAACGCCGGACTGTATCCGAGGTGGTGCACCACCTCGGCCATGGGCTGATTTTTATGAATTTAATTATGAATTGTGCAATGTAATCTCTGCTGAGATGTATGGCCAGTAGCCCTCAAGGTGCGTGTTGGCCTAATATCCGGGATGCACCTGAAGGAAAAAATCAAACCGCTGACCCCAGTAGCCCCTGAGACTTAGGTCGATTCATAAAATCAGCATGAGGATCAATTCCCAGCTTGGCAGCATACTTAGGAATAGAAACGTGGTGTAATATATTAGAGGAAATAGTGATCGATGAACGGGCCCTTGAGAGAGGGTCTTGAGAAGTTGTCGTAATATATTAGCTTGATGCCGGATAGGTCCAGATGGTACCTATTGTTGTCCGAAGACGCGTTTGCCCATAGTTCGGTCAAGCCGAACACTGAGCCCTTTGAATTTTATGCATTGAATAGGCAATGCAGTAGCCCCCGAGACACTGGTCGGGTGGCAACACCAGATCAGGGGATCGTTGTGCCCCTTTAATATTAGTAAATGATAAGCCCGAAGCCCAGTAGCCCCCGAGCCTTAATGTGGGCACGGGTGGCCGAATTAAGGGTCGATATCCAAAGTAAAATCACAATTTATGTGTAATGATTCTATGTATCCAAGTACTTTACATCATTAATGCTCAGATCCGCATTGTTCAAAACTTTGTTGACCGACCATCGGCTTCCACCTCCTCGGCCAGTAGCCGAGGAGTGTTTGTCCTACTTTATAAAGCCTTTATGAGGGCAAATATTTACGGCCAACAAGGCAATCCGGCCATACGGTTTTATAAACAAAGGTACGCGGAGAGATATGTTATATTACTTTTTAACGTAAGGAACATCTTCCAAAGAAAATAGTCCCGCTATCGGTTCCTTTCTTTGGGTTGTCATGCTAAGCATGATCATGAGACCTCAGCTCCGTTCAATGTGGGAGCAAAATATTGAAGATTTAGTTTGGGGAAAGTTCCCGAACTGTGTGGTCTTTAGCGAACCTAAATTTTCACTTCCGTCGTTGCCGACTAATTATATCCTTTAAGATTGCTAGCTTTCGGCTTCACCCAGTCTGAGGTACTAACTCGGATGACCCGGTAGTAACAATCACAGAGTTGCTCCCTTTACTGCCTAGCCGAACAATCGGGAACGTAGGGGTAAGCACAGGAGCCAGGCAACCCAGCTTGGCCAAAATCTTAAGTCAAATTGATGCATATGTATGGCTTTATAACGATGATTACGGAAGGCAGCCCTTGTATATTAAATACAAATGCCGATGATATGTTTATTTTGACTCCGTTGCGACCGTTTATCAGTTGAAAGTGACCCATCGTCGGCTTCCACCCCCTTGTAGATGCTACGCAGGGTGTTTCCGCAATAACAAAACAACCCTTAGCCGACGTCTCGGTGCCCAAAGGCGGTTGTGTTAGTGATAACCTACAAGTATAGGGGATCAATTGTAGCCTCTTTCGATAAGTAAGGGTGTCGAACCCAACGAGGAGCTAAAGGTAGAACAAATATTCCCTCAAGTTCTATCGACCACCGATACAACTCTACGCACACTTACCGTTCGCTTTACCTAAAACAAGTATGAAACTAGAAGTACTTTGTAGGTGTTTTTGGATAGGTTTGCAAGGTAATAAAGAGCGTGTAAATAAAAAGTAGGGGCTGTTTAGGTAAAGAAGCAATAAAGTTTGTATAGCGAGTGTGGAAAAGTGGTGGTAGGAGTTGCGAAATTGTCCCTAAGCAATTGACTACTTTACTAGACCGATAGCAAGTTTTATGTGGGAGAGGCCACTGCTAGCATGTCATCCCTGACTTGGAATTCTATGCACTTATGATTGGAACTATTAGCAAGCATCCGCAACTACTAACGTTCATTAAGGTAAAACCCAACCACAGCATTAAGATATATTGGTCCCCCTTCAATCCCATATGCATTAATTTCTATGCTAGGTTGAAGCTTCTGTCACTCTTGCCCTCCAATACATAGTCCTATCAACATACAACTAACCCTATGGTGTGATCCACGCGCGCGCTCATATGATGGGCACCAAAGGACAACAACATAACCACAAGCAAATTAAACCAATCATAGCAATTCACCAATTACCGATAGGACAACGAAAATCTACTCAGACATCATAGGATGGCAACACATCATTGGATAATAGTATGAAGCATAAAGCACCATGTTCAAGTAGAGGGTACAGCGGGTTGCGGGAGAGTGGACCACTGTAGATAGAGGGGGGAAGGTGATGGAGATGTTGGTGAAGATGGCGGAGGTGTTGGTGAAGATCGCGGTGATGATGATGGTGGCCACGGCAGCGTTTCGGCGCCACCGGAAGAGAGGGGGAGAGGGGCCCCCTTCTTCTTCTTCTTCTTCTTCCTTGACCTCCTCCCTAGATGGGAGAAGGGTTTCCCCTCTGGTCCTTGGCCTCCATGGCATGGGAGGGGCGAGAGCCCCTCCGAGATTGGATCTGTCTCTCTGTCTCTCTCTGTTTCTGCGCTATCAGATCTGGCCTTTCACCGTTTCTTTTATAACCGGAGATCCATAACTCCGATTGGGCTAAATTTTGGACATGGTCTCTATCCGGAAATTAGCTTTCTTGCGCGAAAGAAGGGCTCCAACTGCCTTACGGGGTGGCCACAAGGGTCTAGGGCGCGCCTGACCCCCTAGGGCGCGCCCCCTGCCTCGTGGCCCCCTCGGGCATCGTATCGCGTTGATTCTTCTTCCCAAAAATCATAAATATTCCAAAAAAAATCTCCGTCGGTTTTCATTCCATTTGGACTCCGTTTGATATGGGTTTTCTGCGAAACATAAAACATGCAACAAACAGGAACTGGCACTGTGCACTGGATCAATATGTTAGTCCCAAAAATAGTATAAAAAGTTGCCAAAAGTATATGAAAGCTGTATAATATTGGCATGGAACAATAAAAAATTATAGATACGACGGAGACGTATCAGTTAGCGGAAACGAGGCAATCAGATATGCAGGCTTTATAACTTTCACTTAGTCATAGGAGCTTTAAACTGGGGAAGCTAGCTACGAGCCCCCGGTTAGTGTTCGGCACTGACCAAAGTCAAGCCGATAACACTTCGGCCAATGTTCTGAAAGGCCCACCGTATATCACGGGGTGACCTCTATCGATCTCATAGTTTAATACAGTCATCGGATCACTGACCAGTTTACGCTTATTGTGATAGTCAGTTTTCGGCTTTCTCCACTGAGGCGCTTAACCATGCTAGCTGGAAGCACAATCGCAGTGGTTCTCCCTTTGTGCACCTAGCCGAACAAAGCAGAACGTAGGAGGCAAGCACAGGAGCCGGGCAACCCAACTATTGACCGAAGACACAATTCGAAACCGATGCATATATAGCAATATCGAGAATGTTTTTGCCGAATCTCTAAAGGTGTCCGGCATTGCACTGTGAGAGTTATGCTGGAAACACACAAATAGTTTAAAAGTGCCGTAGGCTTGGAAAACCAAAAAAACTTCAGTAAAAACTTGACGTCCGAACTAGATCAAGTGTTCGGTGCCAATCCGAAAATTGGTCTTAGAAAAAATGCTTCTGTCGTGCTTTAACATGACACATCCTATATCAAGACTCCAAGCGGGCCAGCCTACGGCTTCAACCTCCTATCCCGAAGGCGGAGTACTTCTCGTTAGGCCAGTTTAGCAAACTAAACTCTAGCGGCTTTGAGAGAGAAATTAGGCTCCCCGGCTAGTGACCACACGCTCATGTCGAAAAAGGAGTGATAAAAAAAAACTTTGCAACGACTAAGAATAAGAACACTTATTATAAAACAACTCATATAGATTTAAGAGCCCCCAAGTGACTTGGGTAAAAGAATTTTATGTATAATCATTGTATGTACCAAAGTACTTGTATCATATCTGTGTTCACCCAAACTTTAAACGCGTCTTAACCGACAGTCGGCTTCTCCCTCTTCGGTCAAGGGCCGAAAAGTGTTATGTACTCCACCTATCGAGAATATCAATGGTGTTTCTGATAACCAGGCAATCAGGCCATAAGGCTGTAACAGAGAAAGCACGCTCAGGGAACTTATGCTATATTACTGATGAAGTGTAAGAAGCATCTTCGAAGAAAATAGTACCCCCACCGATACCTTTCTTCGGTTGCTCATTGTTACTATGAGACTTGTGCAATAGATTTTTTGTACTCATGAGTTCCGTTGTGTGCCGACCATGATTGAAAACAATAAGAGCGCTAGCTTTCGGCTTCACCCAGTCTGAGGTCCGAGCTCGGATGACCCGATCATGACAATCGCAGAGGTGCTCCCTTTACTCCCTAGCCGAACAATCGGGAACGTAGGGGTAAACACAGGAGCAAGGCAACCCAGCTTGCGGAACACTTAAGTCAACATGGTGCATATTGTGGTGTAATACACGAACAAGGAACGAAGCCATACAAGTATAATCATATGCAAGAGGAAAGGCTTCATAAAGGAAGCCCCCAAGTAAACGGGGTATTTGAATTTGTGTGTCACAAACAAAGTTTTGACAAGGAAGTTTTTCACAAACAATTTTTTGCCAAAAAAGTATAATGCTTGGTCGAACCGAACAAAATTTAAAACTGAAAGTTTTTTAGCATGAAAGCGACTTCGCTGGTCAATGTGTTCGGCATTGATGATGCAGTCCGAGCTTGATGCGGGACAAGGTTCCAGCCCCCAAGCCAGTCCCGAGGAGGCGGAGCGAAGAGCTCGGCACTCCGAAGTGGCGACATAGCACGACCAGTGCGGCGAGGTGGAACCCCCAGTCCGACTGAGGCGACGGAGCAGGCCGGCAGTATGACACCGAAGTCCCCGGCGTAGGTTAATGAAGTGATGACGAAACCCCCGGTCCAGCCGAGGTGACGTGGTACGTCAGTACACCTAGGTGACAGAGCTACCCAACCTGGATCATTTACCTGTGCACAGAAAAAAGCGCAAGCCGGAGATAATAGTAATTAAAAAAATGTTGCATAATTAATAATTTATGCAAAGTGAGTAATAAAAGAAATATGGCATGTGTGCCGAACACTCGATGAGGTAGAGATCTCTCAACGATGCCGAAGTCCCCGAGGCGACCGAGCCTGCCGGTATGGCAATTTTGACCAACAAAGTGATCACGCGAGCTGATTTACGCTGATTGGGACGATGACGTCGGTTTGCAGAGGTGGCAGCATAGTGCACCACTATTAATTTTCCTGCATACATAAGGCAGTGCAGGATGGGAAAATGAAAAATCCCTTTATGTAATTTATCTATGCAAAATAAGTAATTTAAGAAGTATAGCATGTTCGCCAAGGTTCGCTTGTCGGAGTGGCGACGCGGCGGTGCTGGCGCAGCTCGGCCCAAATTCACGGGATGACGATGTCGCGTGATACGATCCGAATTTGCAGGGCGACAATATTGGCCTGATGCAATGGCGCTATGACGAATTTGGTACGGATCATGCCGACGAGAAGCCTGCCAGGTCGCGCGATGGTGCATCATGACATCTTATGGCGAGGAGGCTGGCCGAGTTACGGACGCACTGTCCACCGTACTGTGGACATAAAAGTAGCCAAGTAGCCTACGAAGCACCTGAAAAGTAAAAAGCTGACACAGAGCTTTTGTGTAGATTAGTACTCCGTATAGCTTAGCCAACATGTATTATCAAACGAATAGAGCACTCATGCTTTAACAAAAAATACTACTGAGTAGCCAACCGCCTTGATACTTGTATAATTTAGTGTAAAGTAAAGAAGCGAGAGGATCTCCCTGGTGGATGACGCCGAGCAGGGATCTTCTCAGCTCTGCGTGCGGTGCGCTCACGCGAGTACTTCGAGTAACACACATCGGCTGGGTTGGACGGCGTAGGAACACACCGGATCAGTACCTCGGGAGCGCCGCCATCAGTCAGCCTCGTGCGGTAGTTCCAACACACATCGGATTAGGCCAATCGTTCGTATATTGTCCGGATCCCGGCCATGATCTGCAAGTAAAATTTGAAAGGCTGGCAGAAAATATGGTTGCACAAATAATTTATATTGTACGAAATTATTAGGAAGGACTTGACCTGATGTAACAATAGCAGATGAAGTAGCTATTAGTCATTAGATTAGAATCAACATGGCATACGAGATCTAGCATCTCACGCCAGTGCTAGCAAGTAGTCAAAGTAGTAGTGCTACTACTCGGTAGGGTAAAATCAATCAATCTAATATGTGCAGTATGCACGGAAGACAAACCACTAACCGAAGGACTGCCATTAAACAATAGTATAAAGAGAAAAGGAAGGATGGAATCTCCCTATATACGGCCGCAGATCAGAATTCCTGTCGGCCAGCCCACCTGCACTACTCCGCGTGGGCAGGAGTTCTGGGCGATCTCCTCAGCTGTGTATAGCACGAGGCCTCCGCTCTCCTGACATGCGCATAATGCGTCTTCTACTGGTATTGGCCACCGCCGCCACATGGTCCGCCATTGTGCAGATTTGTAGATGGTTATCGGGTACCGACAAACAAACCCTCTTTGCCTGATCTTAGATCAAAACTAATCACAGATGAACCTGTGAAATAAAACAGCAATCCGACTGCCATAATTCTTAAAGAAATCAATTCATACGGAATGGATCTGACTGAAAAAATAGCACCTGGTCATCCCATCGATCCGCAACGAACACCCAGCAGGATCTCAATGAAAGCACCAATGTCGGTTCCATATCCGGCGTATCTTGTAGTAGGGGTCCTAAGCTAGGCATCTTGGAGCGATGGTAACATGAACACGGGACTTTACCCAGCTTCGGGCTCTCTCGAAGAGATAACACCCTACATGCTGCTTTTGATTGTATTCATATGGGGTGTAGTACAGAATACATGTATCTACCACGAGATTGTAGTAATGAATATGAGATTGTCTATTGACTAGCCTGGCCTTGGTTTATATAACACACCAGAGTCCTAGGGTTTAGGAGAGTCCTCGTCTTGGGCGCCAAGTCATGTGGAATCTTCCTTGTATGCGGCATGGGCTGTCCGAAGTGGCCCATAATAGAACCGCCACGGGGGTCCTCGGCCCAATCCACCTGGTCGGGAGACAACGTGGTGAGTACCCCCTAGTCTAGGACACCATCACTCTTGCAACTCCTTGTTCCAAAATCCATCAAATCTTTACCCAAAAACTTGAAAACTTCACAACACAAAACTCAAACAGAAAATCTCATGAGCTCCGTTAGTATAAGAAAACAAATCACCACCTTAAGGTACTGTAATGAACTCATTCTTTATTTATATTGGTGTTAAACCTACTGTATTACAACTTCTCTATGGTTCATACCCCCCGATACTAGCCATAGATTCATCAAAATAAGCAAACAACACACGAAAAACAGAATCTGTCAAAAACAGAACATGCTGTAGCAATCTGTATCAAACGTATACTTCTGTAACTCCAAAAATTCTGAAATAAATTGGTGGACGTGAGGAATTTGTCTATTAATCATCTTCAAAAATAATCAACCTAAAAGCACTCTCCAGTAAAAAATGGCAGCTAATCTCGTGAGCACTAAAGTTTCTGTTTTTTACAGCAAGATCGCAAAGACTTCACCCAAGTCTTCCCAATGGTACTACTTGGCACAAACACTAATTGAAATATAAAACCACATCTAAACAGAACCTAGATGAATTATTTATTACTAAACAGAAACAAAAATCAAGGAACAAAAATAAAATTGGGTTGCCTCCCAACAAGCGCTATCGTTTAACGCCCCTAGCTAGGCATAAAAACAAGAATAGATCTAGGTATTGCCATAATAATGATAGGGCAAATCACGAAAAATCATCTCATATTCCCTAAGTTCAGCAGCAAGTTTTATTTGTGGCAAGAAAAAGTAATCAAAAGGGCTAAATTTAATGGGACAGAAGTCCCCAAGATCAAGCTCGGGAGGTATTGGTTCCTCCTTTGGCCCCTCAAATTGCACGACCAATTCATCATTATAAGAATTCTTTTGGCAAAAAGTCATGAGACTTTGTTCAAGAGAAAAACCTAGCCCGTTGTTCTGAATATCAAAATTATCATTAAGCTCAGAAATTCTATTAACTAGAAATTCTATTAACTAGGGACCTTCTTTCTAAGGTTTTCATTATAAGCAACATGATCTAAAGATTGTAAACGCATTATATCTTCCTGATTAAAAAGGATAGCCTCTATGGGTGAACGACCAGCATCCACCCTATAATGTGCAAAAATTTCCTTGGCCTCTTTCATAATAAATCTGAACTCATGTGCCAAAAAGATAGTAGATGCACGTTTAACAGAAGAATGATCAATATTGGAAAATTCTAGGAAAATCCTTTGTATGCAAGGATGCATATGCATAAATTGTCTTTCAAGTTCAACTATGAGCAAGGATATAGCATCCGCAAGACTACTAGTTCTATGAAGAATAGACCCTCCCATAGTGGGCAAAGCACCGGCACAAGTAAAGAAATCTTGAATAACTCCTTTTCTAATAATATTACCACTACCGATCCGAAACTTTTTAGTGTGTAGAATAGTAGATTCTTCATGAGGATTATCAAAAGCATCAAAGTTTCCCCCATTATTAATATTATCCTTTTCAACGATAACCTCCCCAGTTTCAGACATGATGGCAACAAACAGCACTAAGAACAGGCACACAAGAAGCAAGCGAAAAGAGGCGAACGAAAAAGGGCGAATAAAACGGCAAAGGTGAAGTGGGGGAGAGGAAAACGAGAGGCAAAAGTCAAATAATGTAATGTGAGGGATAAGAGTTTGTGATGGTTACTTGGTATGTCTTGACTTGGCGAAGATCTCCCCAGCAACGGCGCCAGAAATCCTTCTTGCTACCTCTTGACCATGCGTTGGTTTTCCCTTGAAGAGGAAAGGGTGATGCAGCAAAGTAGCGTAAGTATTTCCCTCAGTTTTTGAGAACCAAGGTATCAATCCAGTAGGAGACTACACGCAAATCTCCTAGTACCTGCACAAACAATCAAGAACCTTGCAACCAACACGATAAAGGGGTTGTCAATCCCTTCACGGCCACTTGCAAAAGTGAGATCTGGTAAAGATAATAAGATAAATATTTTTGGTATTTTTGTTATATAGATTGAAAAGTAAAGATTGCAAAGTAAATAGTAAACTAGAATTGTAGATTGGAAACTTATATGATGTAAAGTAGACCCGGGGGCCATAGATTTCACTAGTGGCTTCTCTCAAGATAGCATGTATTACGGTGGGTGAACAAATTACTGCCGAGCAATTGATAGAAAAGCGCATAGTTATGAGAATATCTAGGCATGATCATGAACATAGGCATCACGTCCGTGACAAGTAGACCGAAATGATTCTACATCTACTACTATTACTCCACACATCGACCGCTATCCAGCATGCATCTAGAGTATAGTTCATAAGAACAGAGTAACGCATTAGGCAAGATGACATGATGTAGAGGGATAAACTCAAGCAATATGATATAAACCCCATCTTTTTATCCTCGATGGGAATAATAGAATACGTGTCGGTTCCCTTTCTGTCACTAGGATCGAGCACCGCAAGATTGAACCAAAAGCTAAGCACTTCTCCCATTGCAAGAAAGATCAATCTAGTAGGCCAAACTAAACCGATAATTCGAAGAGACTTGCAAAGATATCAAATCATGCATATAAGAATTCAGAGAAGAACTAAATATTGTTCATACATAATCTTGATCATAAACCCACAATTCATTGGATCTCGGCAAACACACCGCTATAAGAATTACATCGAATAGATCTCCAAGAACATCGAGGAGAACTTTGTATTGAGATCCAAAGAGAGAGAAGAAGCCATCCAGCTACTAACTATGGACCCGAAGGTCTATGGTAAACTACTCACACATCATCGGAGAGGCTATGGTGTTGATGTAGAAGCCCTCTGTGGTCGAATCCCCCTCCGGCAGATCGCCGGAAAAGGCCCCAAGATGGGATCTCACGGGTACAGAAGGTTGCGGTGGTGGAAAAGTGGTTTCGTGGCTCCCCTCGATGGTTTCAGGATATAAGAGTATATATAGGCGAAAGAAGTATGTCGGTGGAGCTACGAGGGGCCCACGAGGGTGGGGGCGCGCCTACCCCCTGGGCGCGCCCTCCTGCCTCGTGGCCGCCTCGTTGCTTCCTTGACTTCCACTCCAAGTCTCCTGGATTGCATTTGTTCCAAAAAAGATCCTCGCGAAGGTTTCGTTCTGTTTGGATTCCGTTTGATATTCCTTTTCTGTGAAACACTGAAATAGGAAAAAAAATAGCAGTTTGCAGGCCTTCGGTTAATAGGTTAGTCCCAAAAATAATATAAAAAGGTATATTAAATCCCATTAAACATCCAAAACAGATAATATAATAGCATGGAACAATAAAAAATTATAGATACATTGGAGACGTATCATCCGCACCAGAGTGGAACGGTAATCCTGTTCTGGAAGTCATGTTACTAGACCAAGGCGAACCTACAAACTATGAAGAAGCTATGATAAGCCCAAATTCCGATAAATGGCTTGAGGCCGTGAAGTCTGAGATAGGATCCATGTATGAGAACAAAGTATGGACTTTGATGGACTTGCCAAATTATCGGCAAGCGATAGAAAATAAATGGATCTTCAAGAAGAAGACTGATGTTGATGGTAATGTTACTGTCTACAAAGCTCGACTTGTCGCGAAAGGTTTTCGACAAGTTCAAGGAGTTGACTACGATGAGACCTTCTCACCTGTAGCCATGCTTAAGTCTGTCCGGATTATGTTAGCAATTGTCGCATTATATGATTATGAAATCTGGCAAATGGACGTCAAAACTCCATTCCTTAATTAATTTCTTAAAGAAGAGTTGTATATGATGCAACCATAAGGTTTTGTCGATCATAAAGGTGCTAACAAAGTGTGCAAGCTTCAGCGATCCATCTATGCACTGGTGCAAGCATCTCGGAGTTGAAATATACGCTTTGATGATGTGATCAAAGCATATGGTTTTATACAGACTTACGGTGAAGCCTGTATTTACAAGAAAGTGTAACATCCCAAAATTCTAAATTTTGGAATGTTATATTAAATAAATAGATTTGAATGTTTGGTTGATTGTGGTGTGGTTGCTTGTGTGAAATTGAGTGAAATTTGAAACTTCTTGAAAGTTAAATGAGAGGGAATAAAAGGACTTTCCCAAACTTTCAAATTTCATTTATGATCTCCATCAATTCAAATTCATTTCATCACAAAACCCTGGAGAGAAGATAACATGACTTCTTCCATTTAAAATGAAAAGGGTTTTTGAAAAATATTTGAATTTCATTTGGAAATATTTCAAATTCAGAAACTTCATGCAACTCAATGATTTTCATGAGAGAAGATAAAATGACTTCTTCAAATCATATGAAATATGAGTTGGAAGTTTAAAAGTATCAAATTTAAAGTCCCTTTGAAATTATTTTCAATTTGGAGTTTTTTAGTTTTTATTCAAATTATTTTTCTCAAAAAATAAAATAAATGGAAATAAGGGTAAAATGATTCCCTTTAGTGTAAGATTTGGAGAAATAAATTTGAAATCATTTTGGTACTTTTAAAATGATTTTTATGGGGTTTTATTGCAACTGTAGCACTCTTTGCTTTATTTAAATTTTTGTGGATTTTAGTTGACATAAGAAAAATGTTCATGTTGTAGAAAATCTTTTTCTGAAAATTTTGATATATTATATGCCTATGTTGTATTTTTATTTTAATTGGTTTTATTTTATTTTGTGTCTCTTTAAAAAAACTTTCCGGCCGACCGAACTGGGTCGCGGCCCAGCAGCCAGCCCAGCCGGCCCAAGTCGCCGCGCGCCTCATCTCCGAGCTCGGGACGAAGTCCCAGCGTGGCCGACACCGTCGCAGCCTCCGTGCCGCCGCCGGACTCCTCCCCTGCCCCTTCCCCAAGCCGGATCTGCCTCCCCGCCTCTCCTTAAATACCGCCCTACCCCCCCCCTTCTCTCCTCCTCAAGCCGCCGCTCGCCGCATCTCCCCACCGCTGCCGCAAGCCGCCGCCGCCTCCTGTCGCGCTGCCGCCTGCGCCAGCCACCGCCGACGCTGCTAGCTGCTGCCGCTGCCATCGCCGCACTCGCCAGAGCCCGCCGCCATCGGTTTTTCCAACCCGAACCGCCGAATCGATTGACTGGAGTGCGACGAGTAGAACTATCAGGAGTTATGAGTGCGAATCATCTTCATCAACAATACAAGGCAAGTTCACACTTTGATCATATCCCTTTATTACCCAGTTTTTATGCATTAGTTTCAACCCTCAAACATTGCATGAGTAGGATTTGATAACATGTGGGTACTGGGAAGTAGTTGATGAGGTAGGAACCTATTGTCTTGTATCAACACTGGGTTTATACATTATGCTTATACTACTTTGCTATGCTCGTAGACGTGGATTTGTATGTGATATTCATGAAAGATGTGAGAGTTATATTTTAACTAAGGGAAACTTAAGGTGGTTACTTTAATACACATCTGGGTGGAATGGTTGGGGTACCCTGGGGATACCAGTGGCTTGCCTGGACACCTGGGGAATCCAGTGTTGTCCTAGGAGATCCCGGGGTAACCGTGTGATCATCCTATTAGAATGCCACCCAGGCTCAAAGGGATCATAAGATTATTCATGCTAGAAACTTCCGTGTGCAGCCACAAGCCATTATGGGCTCTGGCATAGTTGAGTAAGTTGTGGGAAACCTTTCCATGATGGGCTAGCAGATGTAGGGGATTGTAGGTGTACCGGCCTATCAATCGGTTAAGGGGACCTCTTCGGAAAGACTGTGTCTCAGTCATCCGTTTCTCAAACATCATGCAGTGCGAGAAATACAACGGAGGAGATCGAGTCTTGTGGAGAAAAGTGCGCAAACCTCTGCAGAGTGTACAAACTACACATGATTAGCCGTGTCCCCGGTTATGGACATCTTGAGTATCTGGTACTTGAATTATTGATTCGATCTCATCACGTTACTTAAATAATTGTTGGGTTATTGATGTTAATTTGGGATTGAGTTGGGGTTACCTTCTCAATATTTCAACAAACTTTGTAGTTAAATAAAATATATTCCTTTGTTGTAGGGAAAAATTAGCTTTATGCAAAATTAAACTTAGAGCCTCCACCAGCCAAATATGCATGTAGTGATAGCCATTATTCAGCATTGCTATACAGTGTGAAATTGCCAGTACATTCAATGTACTGACCTACATGGCTGCAACGTCTCATGCTGCAAGATTCTTACGACGAGTAAGTGATACGTTAGGGTTACGATTTCTACACTCAACTTTGTCGTTGGTGTTGATGGGAATCCACAACCTTGTTGTTACTTCCGCTATATGGATTGAGGTAATAGTATTTACGTTACTTTATACATGTGATTTACCTCTGTTATAAATCCTCGAGTACTGTGTGTGTCAGCATACCGATCGAGGGATGACACTTAAGCACAGAGACTTGATCCATTCGGGCCGGGTCGCTACAGAAAGTGAGTGGGAGCTCTGTAGAATTTCTGATATTATATATGGATGACATATTGTTGATCGGAAATGATATAGAATTTCTGGATAGCATAAAAGGATACTTGAATAAGAATTTTTCAATGAAATACCTCGGTGAAGATGCTTATATATTGGGCATCAAAATCTATAGGGATAGATTGAGACGCTTAATAGGACTTTCACAAAGCACATACCTTGATAAAGTTTTTAAGAAGTTCAAAATGGATCAGTCAAAGAAAGGGGTCTTGCATGTGTTACAAGCTGTGAAGTTGAGTCAGACTCAAAGCACGACCACTGCAGAAGATAGAGAGAAAATGAAAGTCATTCCCTATGCCTCAGCCATAGGTTCTATCATGTATGCTATGTTGTGTACCAGATCTGATGTGTGCCTTTCCATAAGTTTGGCAGAGAGGTACCAAAGTAATCCAGGAGTGGATCACTGGACAACGGTCAAGAACATCCTGAAGTACCTGAAAAGGACAAAGGATATGTTTCTTGTTTATGGAAGTGACGTAGAGCTCGTCGTAAATGGTTATGTCGATGCTAGCTCCGACACTGATCCGGATGACTCTAAGTCACAAACCGGATACGTTTTTATATCGAATGGTGGAGCTGTCAGTTGGTGAAGTTCCAAGCAGAGCGTTGAGGCGGGATCTATGTGTGAAGTGGAGTACATAGCTGCTTCGGAAGCAACACATGAAGGAGTCTGGATGAAGCAGTTCATATCTAATCTAGGTGTAATACCTAGTGCATCGGGTCCAATGAAAATCTTTTGTGCAACACTAGAGCATTTGCCTTGGCGAAGGAATCCAGGTTTCACAAGAGAACCAAACACATCAAGAGACGCTTCAACTCCATCTGTGAAAAGGTCAAAGATGGAGACATAGAAATGTGCAAAGTGCATACGGATCTAAATGTGGCAGACCCATTGACTAAGCCTCTTCCGCGAGCAAAACATGATCAACACCAATAGTCCATGGGTGTTAGATTCATTACAATGTAATCTAGATTATTGACTCTAGTGCAAGTGGGAGACTCCAGGAAATATGCCCTAGAGGCAAAAATAAAGTTGTTATCTTATATTTTCTTATTCATGATAAAGTTTTATTATTCATGCTAGAATTGTATTGATCGGAAACTTAAATACATGTGTGAATACATAAACAAATACTGTGTCCCTATTAAGCCTCTACTAGACTAGCTCGTTGATCAAAGACGGTTAAGGTTTCCTAACCATAGACATGAGTTGTCATTTGATAACGGGATCACATCATTAGGAGAATGATGTGATGGACAAGACCCATCTGTTAGCTTAGCATAATGATTGTTCAGTTTTATTGCTATTGCTTTCTTCATGTCAAATACATATTCCTTCGACTATGAGATTATGCAACTCCCGGATACCGGAGGAATAACTTGTGTGCTATAAAACGTCACACCATAATTGGGTGATCATAAAGATGCTCTACAAGTATCTCCGAAGGTGTTTGTTGAGTTGGCATAGATCGAGATTAGGATTTGCACGCCGAGTATCGGAGAGGTATCTCTGGGCCCTCTCGGTAATACACATCATATGCTTGCAAGCAAATGACTAAGGAGTTGGTCACGAGGTGATGTATTATGGAACGAGTAAAGAGACTTTCCGGTAACGAGATTGAACTAGGTATGAAGATACTGATGATCGAATCTCGAGTAAGTAACATACCGATGGACAAAGGGAATTACGTATGTTATCATAACGGTTCGACCGATAAAGATATTCATAGAATATGTAGGAGCCAATATGGGCGTCCAGGTTCCACTATTAGTTATTGACCAAAGAGATGTATCGGTCATGTCTACATATTTCTCGAACCCGTAGGGTCCGCACGCTTAACGTTCGCTGACGATATAGTGTTATATGAGTTATGTGATTTGGTGATCGAATGTTGTTCGGAGTCCCGGATGAGATCACGGGCATAGCGAGGAGTCTCGAAATGGTTGAAAGGTAAAGATTGATATATAGGATGGTAGTATTCGGACACCGGAAGTGTTTCGGGGGGTACCGGGTACTTATCGGGTCACCGAAAGGGGTTCCGGGCACCCCTAGCAAAAGATATGGGCCTTATGGGCCAAGATAGGAAACGCACCAGCCACAAGGGGCTAGTGCGCCCCCATAGCAGGCCGGCCTAACAAGGAGAAGGAAACGGGGGTGGGAAAGGAAAGTGTGGATTAGGATCCCACTTCCTTCCCTCTCTCCCCCTCTTTCCTTCCCCCTCGGTTATATATGGCAGGGGGGCGCAGCTTGGGAGGGACTCCAAGTAGGATTCCTCCTACTTGGGCGCCTCCTATGGATACTCCTCCCTCCCTCCCACCTATGTATATGTGGGAGGGGGCGCCTAGCACACACCAGATCAATTGTTAGCCGTGTGCGGCGCCCCCCTCCACCATTTACACCCCCGGTCATATTTTCGTAGTGCTTAGGCGAAGCCCTGTGGAGATCACTTCACCATCACCATCACCACGCCGTCATGCTTATGGAACTAAAATACTACCTCGACGTCTTGCTGGATCAAGAAGGCGAGGGACGTCACTGAGCTGAACATGTGCTGAACGCGGAGGTGCCGTACGTTCGCTACTAGATAGGTTGGATCGCAAAGAAAGTTCGACTACATCAACCGCGTTGTGAAATGCTTCCGCTTACGGTCTACGAGGGTACGTAGACACACTCTCCCCTCTCGTTTCTATGTATCTCCTTGATAGATCTTGCGTGTGCGTGGAATTGTTTTTGTTTTCCATGCAATGTTTCCACACCTCTAGATTTTCAATAGGCAAATTGTGTTTAAGCACAGGTCGTTGTTCAAAGAAAATTGCATCTATCTCATTTCTTTCGTGCATATGCATATCATTTTCATGGTCTAGAAAATATTGTTCTAGTGGATCAGTAGGAGGCACGGCAATAGAAGCAAGACCAATTATTTCATCCTTACTAGGCAATTCTTTCTTATGATGTTTTCTATTGAACTTAGAAAAATTAAACTCATGAGACTCATCACCAAAAATTACACTGACAGTTTGTTTCTCACAATCTATTTTAGCATTAACGTGTTTAAGAAAGGTCTACCAAAGATAATGGGACAAAAGTCATCTTGTGGGGAACCAAGAAATAGAAAATCAGTAGGATACTTTACCTTCCCACACAAGACTTCAACATCTCTAACAATCCCAAGTGATGTGATGGTGTCTCAATTAGCAAGTTTAATAGTAACATCTATGTCTTCTATTTCAACGGGTGCTATGTCATTCATAATTTTCTTGATATAAGGTAAAAGGAATAGCACTCACGCTAGCACCTAAGTCACATAAACCATGATAACAGTGATCTCCTATTTTGACTGAGACAACAGGCGTGCCAATAACAGGTCTTTGTTTATCTTTCTCATCAGGCTTAGCAATTCTAGTTGCTTCATTACAGAAGTAAATAACATGCCCATCTATATTTTCTACCAAGAGATCTTTAACCATAGCAACGCTAGGTTCTAATTTGATTTGCTCACCGGGTTTAGGTGCTCTAATATAACTTTTATTGACCACAGTTGAAACCTTAGCATGTTCCTTTATCCTAACAGGGAAAGGTGGGTTTTCAATATAAGCAGTAGGAACAACAGGATCAACATTATAAATGATAGTTTCATATTTAGCTATTACTGGTTCTTTAACTTCCTTATTTAATAGGTGGGTGACATTTAAACTACTTCTCCTTACCGAGATCAACATGAGTAGCAAATGATTCACAAAAAGAGGCTACTATCTCAGAGTCAAGTCCATATTTAGTGCTAAAATTTTGAAAAGCATCGGTATTCATAGAAAATTTAACACAATCATACTTAAGCTTAATACCTAACTCTTTACCTTCATCGAGTTCCCAATCTTCATAGTTGCATTTAATTATCTCTAAAAGATCCCACCTGAATTCAGTAGTCTTCTTCATAAAGGAACTAGTACAAGAAGTATCGAGCATGGATTGGTCATTACGAGAAAGCCGAGAATAAAAATTCTGAATAATAATTTCTCTTGAGAGCTCATGATTGGGGCATGAATATAACATTGACTTAAGCCTCCCCCAAGCTAGAGCGATACTTTCTCCTTCACGAGGCCAAAAATTATATATATAATTCCGATCACGATGAACTAGATGCATAGGATAAATTTTCTGGTGAAATTCCAATTTCAATCGATTCCAATTCCAAGATCCAATATCATC
Source organism: Triticum aestivum (assembly GCF_018294505.1). Lineage (NCBI taxonomy): Eukaryota > Viridiplantae > Streptophyta > Magnoliopsida > Poales > Poaceae > Triticum > Triticum aestivum. The sequence goes on from NC_057811.1 coordinate 152,471,585, forward strand.
GCATAGCCTATACCATGCCAATGCTTTTCCCTTCAAAGATAAAGGGAAAACCTCCTTCTTAGCTTCATCTCCGGGTAAACCTGCAAGCTTAAATAATCCACAAATTTCATCCACATATATCAAGTGCATATCAGGATGTTCGGTTCCATCTTCTGCATAAGGATTAGCTAGCAGTTATTTTATCATACCCGAAGGAATTTCATAACCAATATTTTCAGTAGGTGCAGTAGGTTGAGGGGCAACTAATTGTGGTTCCATTCGAGGTGAAGATACCCCGAACAAATCCCCAAAGGATTGTTCTCCATAGTAACAAGTGACAATAAATTTCAGCACGTAGTCATAATTTTTCCTTGCCAATTTCCAGTTACCAAGAACGCTTGACTCCCCGGCAACGGTGCCAGAAAAGAGCCTTGATGACCCACAAGTATAGGGGATCAATCCTTTCGATAAGTAAGAGTGTTGAACCCAATGAGGAGCAGAAGGAAATGACAAGCGGTTTTCAGCAAGGTATTCTCTGCAAGCACTAAAATTGTAAGTAGTGAGTAGTTTGATGGCAAGATAATTTGTAATGAGCAAGTAACGGTAATGACAACTAATATGCAGCAAGGTAGCCCAATCCTTTTGTAGCAGAGGACAGGCCAAAACGGTCTCTTATGATAAGCAAAGCGTTCTTGAGGGTACACGGAAATTTCATCTAGTCACTTTTATCATGTTGGTTTTATTCGTGTTCGCTACTTTGATAATTTGATATGTGGGTGGACCGGTGCTTAGGTGCTATTCTTACTTGAACAAACCTCCTACTTATGATTAACCCCCTCACAAGCATCCGCAACTACGAGAAAAGTATTAAGACAAAATCTAACCATAGCATTAAACTTTTGGATCCAAATCAGTCCCTTACGAAGTAGTGCATAAACTAGTGTTTAAGGTTCTGTCACTCTCACAACCCATCATCTAATAACTAATCCAAAATGCATTTCCTTAGGCCCAAATATGGTGAAGTGTCATGTAGGTGACGTTCACATGACACCACTAAGGGAATCACAACATACATACCATCAAAATACCGAACACATATCAAGTTCACATGATTACTTGCAAAAAGATTTCTCCCGTGACCTCAAGAACAAAAGTAACTACTCACAAATGATAATCCTGCTCAAGATCAGAGGGGTATTAAATAGCATAATGGATCTGAACATATAATCTTCCACCAAATAAACCATATAGTAATCAACTACAAGATGTAATCAACACAACTAGTCACCCACAAGCACCAATCTAAGGTTCTGGTACAAAGATTGAACACAAGAGATGAACTAGGGTTTGAGAGAAGATGGTGTTGTTGAAGATATTGATGGATATTTCCTCCCCAAGATGGAAGAGTTGTTGGTGATGATGATGACGATGATTTCCCCCTCCGGGAGGGAAGTTCCCCCTGCGGAATAGCTCCGCCGGAGGGCAAAAGTGCTCCTGCCCAAGTTCCACCTCGAGACGGCGATGCTTCATCCCGAAAGTTCTCTCCTTATTTTTTTTCTAGGTCAAAATGACTTATATACCAGAAGAGGGGCACCGGAGGTGGGCCGAGGAGGGCACAACCCACCAGGGCGCGCCTGGGCTCCCTGGCGCACCCAGGTGGGTTGTGCCCACCTGGTACGCCCCCTCTGGTAGTTATTTTCTCCAATAATTCTTATATATTCCATAAAAATCTTCGTGAAGTTTCAACTCATTCGGAGATGTGCAGAATAGGTGGCCTGACGTAGCCTTTTCAGGTCCAGAATTCCAGCTGCTGGTATTCTTCCTCTTTGTGTGAACCTTGCATATTATGAGAGAAAATGCATTAGAATTACTCCAAAAATCATTATTATGCATAAAAACATCATAAATAACAGTAGGAAAACATGATGCAAAATGTACGTATCAAGACCCTCTTGTGGAGTCTCCACAAGGGAAGTCATCACCGGCACCACTTGTACAAGATGTTAAGGGAGATCATGAACCTATCCAAGAACAAGATCAAGTCCCTCATGTTCCCGGGCAATATCAAGGGAAGGCTCATTCAAATGGCGAAGAACTAATTATTGAGGCTCAAGATCAAGCTCAAGTTCGTGATCAAGGTCAATATCAACACCAACCACAAGTCTCTTCATCATCGTCACTTCCCAATGAACAAGAACTTGTGGTTGCAAAGAGAAGGGTGTCTCCAAGGCTAAAACAATCTCAAGGACAAGCTTCTTCATCAAGTCCAAAACCAAGTGAAGAAGAGCTTGCAAGCAAAGAGCAAAAGGTGGCCGCCAAGTTAAAGCATCTTCAACATCTCACCGTGAACATCTATGGAAGCATAAATAAGGGGGTAACTACTCGTAGACGTTTGGCAAACTTTTGTGAGCATTACTCGTTTGTCTCTTGTGTTGAGCCCCTTAAGGTTGAAGATGCACTTGACGATCCAGATTGGGTAGATGCCATGCATGAAGAACTCAACAACTTCACCCACAACAAAGTATGGACCCTTGTGGAGAGACCGAAAGAGCATCATAATGTCATTGGAACAAAGTGGATCTTCATGAACAAACAAGATGAACATGGACAAGTAACAAGGAACAAGGCAAGGTTAGTGGCACAATTTCACCCAAGTTGAAGGTTTGGACTTTGGTGAAACTTTTGCCCCCATTGCCTGTCTTGAATCCATTCGCATCTTGCCTACATATGCCTCTCATCATGAGTTTAAATTGTAATAAATGGATGTGAAGAGTGCATTTCTTAATGGTCCTCTTAAGGATTTGGTGTATGTCAAGCAACCTCCTGGTTTCAAAGACCCCGATCACCCCTCTCACATTTATGAACTCCATAAGGCGCTCTATGGACTTAAACAAGCACCTCGTGCTTGGTATGATCACCTTACGGCGTTCCTAAGCGAGAAGGGGTTCCAGATTGGGGTAATAGATTCCACTCTCTTCACAAAAAGGGTAAAAGGAGAATTGTTTGTGTGCCAAATATATGTTGATGATATTATATTTGGTTCCACTAACCATGCTATTAACGTTGAGTTTGAGAATCTTATGACTAAGGAATTTGCTATGAGCATGATGGGAGAACTGAAGTTCTTCCTCGGTTTTCAAGTGAAGCAATTGAGAGGAGTAACCTTCATCAACCAATCTCTTTATATTCAAGACATGCTCAAGAGGTTCAAAATGTAAGATGTCAATCCCATGAAGACACCCATGCCCACAAATGGCCAACTTCTTTTTTTTCGGGTATACAAATGGCAAACTTCATCTTGATCCCAATGGTAAAGAAGTGGATCAAAAGTTATATCGCTCCATGATCGGTTCCTTGCTTTACCTTTGTGCATCTAGATCGGATATCATGTTGAGTGTGTGTATGTGTGCAAGATTTCAATCCGCTCCTAAGGAGAGCCACTAGCAGTGAAAAGAATCCTTCGATATTTGGTTCATACCCCAAACTTGGGCCTTTGGTATCCCAAAGGATCAACTTTCAAGTTAATGGGATACTCGGATTCAGATTGGGCCGCAGACAAGGTTGACCGCAAGTCCACTTCCAGTTCATGTCAATTCCTAGGGAGATCTTTGGTAAGTTGGTCTTCAAAGAAGCAAAATTGTATATCTCTCTCAACGGCCGAAGCCGAGTATATTTCCGCCGGAAGTTGTTGTGCTCAGTTATTATGGATGAGGCAAACTTTAATGGATTATGGTGTCAAATGTGACAAAGTGCCTCTTTTGTGCGACAATGAAAGTACAATCAAGATTGCTGAGAATCCGGTGCAACACAGCAAGACCAAGCATATTGAGGTTCGTCATCATTTCATTCGGGATCATGTGGCCAATGGATACATTGATCTATTCCATGTCAACACCGAGAAACAACTAGCCGATATTTTCACCAAGCCACTTGATGAAGCAAGATTCCATGAGTTAAGGCATGAGCTAAATATAGTGGCTATAAGTAACTTGGGTTGAGATTCTTGCTCATGCACACATACTCATATAATATCTTGCTTAGATGTAGGCGCATGTCTAGGGGGAGCTAGCTCAACTCATGAGTTACCTCATCATAGAAGTGCATAAATTGAACAAAATCTTTCACATTAGCCACTTTTAGGTGGCAATTGTGCTTCAAAGATGAGTGTTGGTCTTGGGCCCAAGGTTCATATCTTCGCGGTGCCATACCAAATAAACTCAAACATGGTGGCCTCGGCCACCGCCCTTATTGGAGGTTTTTGTCCACTTTTTTTGTGTGTGGTGTTTTTGGCCTTCGTCTTGTTTTTGGTTTTCTTGTGTTTTGTTGCCTGTCGATCTTCTCATCTAGTGCAAGTGCTCCATATATTCCTGATACGTCTCCGTCGTATCTACTTTTCCTAACGCTTTTCCTCTTGTTTTGGACTCTAATTTGCATGATTTGAATGAAACTAACCCGGATTGGCGCTGTTTTCAGCAGAACTACCATGGTGTTGTTTTTTGCAGAAATGAAATTTCTCGGATTGGAACGAAACTTTGCGAGGATTTTTTATTCAATAAAGAGAATTTCTGGAGCCAAGAACCACCAGAGGGGGGCACCTGGGTGGGCACAAACCACCAGGGCACCCCCCCTCCAGGCACACCCAGGTGGGTTGTCTCCACCTGGTGGCCCCGCAGACCCTGAAACCGATGCTATAAAATCACATATTTCCAGGAAAAAATGGAAGAGGAAGAATTATCGTGTTTCACGAGACGGAGCCGCCGCCACCTCCTGTTCTCCATCGGGAGGCCAGATCTGGAGTCCATTTGGGGCTCCGGAGAGGGGGATCTTTGATCTTCGTCATCACCAACCCTTCTCGATCGCCAATTCCATGATGCTCTCCACCAGGAGTGAGTAATTCCTTCGTAGGCTCACTGGTCGGTGAGGAGTTCGATGAGATTCATCATGTAATCGAGTTAGTTTTGTTAGGGCTTGATCCCTAGTTTCCGTTATGTTCTGAGATTGATGTTGCTATGACTTTGCCATGCTTAATGCTTGTCACTTTGGGCCCGGGTGCCATGATTTCAGATCTGAACCGTTTATGTTATCACCATTATATCTATGTTCTAGATCCGATCTTGCATGTTATAGTCACCTACTACGTGTTATGATCCGGCAACCCCGGAGTGACAATAGTCGGGACACTTCCCGGTGATGACCGTAGTTTGAGGAGTTCATGTATTCATCGTGTGTTAATACTTTGTTCTGGTTCTCTATTAAAAGGAGGCCTTAATATCCCTTAGTTTCCAATAGGACCCCGCTGCCACGGGAGGGTAGGACAAAAGATGTCATGCAAGTTCATTCCATAAGCACGTATGACTATTTACGGAATACATGCCTACACTATATTTATGAACTGGAGCTAGTGTCGTATCGCCCTAGGTTGTAACTGTCACATGATGAATATTATCCAACAAATAGCTGATCCAATGCCTACAATTTTCCTACATATTGATCTTGCTAAGTTACTACTGCTACTGTTACTATTGTCACTGCTACAAAACTATTACTATCACTGTTAGCGTTATTGTTGCTGCTACCACTACTATCAAAGCTATCATATTACTGTGCTACTGATCACTTTTCTGCAAATAATTAATCTCTAGGTTTGATTGAATTGACAACTCAGTTGCTAATACTTGCAAATATTCTTTGGCTCCCCTTGTGTCGGATCTATAAATTTGGGTTGAATACTCTACCCTCGAAAACTGTTGCGATCCCCTATACTTGTGGATTATCAATTCCCTTCTAGTAGTAATAGGAATTCACTCGCGACCTATTCAAAAACATAGACCGAAATGCTTTTCAAGGCATGGTAAGTGTTGGGGATATAACTATTGGGTATGACCCGCCCAGGAGGAGCCAGGTCATACCACTGGCGACTTATCAATGAAGATGGCGGGTCATAGCAAGCCTATTGACGGCCCGAGACCCATAGGCAACTTGAGGCCCAAGAGGATGAACCACCATATGTATAACTTATATTGTAAGGCAAGCTTAGTTAGTCACCGAGCCGGACACGCTATGTATAAAACGGTCGAGACACTGTAAACCGCCGGGCGTCAACCTGTGTATACAAAGGGATGACCCAGTGGCGAGTTAACTCAAGGAACAAACAATCGAGAGCTAGGTCGAGCATATTCGCTCCCTGGTAATCGAAACCCTAGCAATAAAACATAAAGCAGGAGTAGGCTTTTACCTCCTTAAGAGGGGCCGAACCTGGGTAAACTCTCTGTGTCCTTTGTCCCGTTTAACCCCGTTTAACTCCATGACTTAGTCGTTTCGCTAGGACATCTGTCGTGTCAAATCAACGATAGATGGCGCCCACCATGGGGCCAGCGCACGGTGGTTTCGAGTTCTTGAAGGGCAGCTTCGCAGGGATCAAGGGATACACTGTGGGCCGGATGACCAAGAGTCGTCGCGACAAGTTCTAAATTGATGACGCTAGCTGGGGCCCTGAGGCCAGCTCAATTGAGTACAGGTACCGGGTTCCCCTTTGGTGGAATCCACGTCTTCATCGGCAAGATCAGCAAATCGGGCCCTGAGTCGGAGACCTACACCGACATCGTCGAGACGGCTCAGCGTGCATGACCTGCCAAGGTTCAAACCGCGGTGAAGCGTGCCTTTGTGGGTTTCATCCACGGGGCAGAATTTGAGGAAGGATCCATGGCTGGTGGCGAGACGGCCATCTACTCTGATGGTGAGTCGTCAACCGGGGAGACCAATTCCATGTATCAGTTGCAAGATGGCCGGCTTAGGGGCTGTTCCGATGGCGACAGTATTCCGGACCCCTATGAGCCACCCAACAGGCTGGCAATCTTCATGGCCGGTACCCAACCAGTGCTCGGCTCGATAACCACTGTGGCCATGACCTCCAGTCCAACGGCTGCGGCTAGCGGCCCTGCACGCCCGCCGGCTTAGATCCTGACCGAATTACTGGATGCCTTGGCGGCTTTGATGGGGGTGGAGGTGACCCCGGACACTCAAGAACGGCATAAGGCGGATGTTGCGAAGCTACGAGATGAGATAACTCAGGCCAAGGAAGATCTGGCGGCTGAGAATGCTAGGATGGCCGCGGTGCGAGCTACTTTGGACGCTCAAGCACAGCGGATTCATGCAGACTCTTTCCGGCTCACCTTGGATCAAAACGCTTCAAATGCTATCATGAGAAGGCGGAACCAGAGTCATTTACCTCCGGTTTAGGATGCGAGAAACCTCTTCAACACGCCTGGAGCAGGGACCAGTTACCCGCCTGTAGTAAACGGGTGGTTCAGGAGCCCGTGACCGGACCGCCAGTTCAACCGCGTGCTATGGATCCGCCTCGTTTGGATATGACTCCGCCTCAGCATGTTCCGACACCGCCAGGTCATTATTCGAACCCTCTGGATAACATGATCACTGCAACGACACGATTGGCGGCTCTCCCAGTTGAAGGCGAGTCTCCAGCTGCGATAGAGACGCGGAGGGCCAGAGAACTTCTTCAAACGGCTGTGGCTCAACATGCGGCTTATTCGTATAGACATGAACGGATTCACTCAACCCCTCGACCAAGACGGAGTTATAGTAGGCACATTGACTCGCCAGCAGTTTCAAGCAATGAGCAGCACCATAACCAGCCTTGTAGGCATGACCCGATGCGCAATGGTGTCGATGCTCAGACTTTGGTGGATCAGGGCAGGGTGCGTCGGGAGGCTGAGCTGGCGGCTCAGCTAGCGGCTCAACAGCAATCTCCGATTTATCCGTCGACATCTGTGGAGGCAGGAGTGACATCTAGAACCTTGGGTGTGCCATGTTTAGTGTCGGCTTTGCGCAACGAGCATTTGCCTAAGGATTTCAAGGGCCCCCGTAAGGTGCCTAATTACACGGCGGATCAGCCCCCTGAGGCGTGGATTGAGAGCTATGAGATGGCTATGGAGATGCTAGATGTTAGTGATGCTTCATGTGCTAAGTATTTCACCATGATGTTGGATGGGTCGGCTCGTACTTGGTTAAAAGGGCTTCCCGCTAACTCCATTAGATCATGGGCAGAGTTGAAGACTCGTTTTATTCAAAATTTTAAAGACACGTGCAAGCAGCCTATGTTGATCCTGGATTTGGATTCTTGTGCCCAAGGTGAAGGCGAGTCAACAACCAATTGGGTGCGCCGGATCTCAGCCGTTATACATTCATCGGACAGTATCAATGTCAGCTCAGCAGTCCTGATGTTGGAGAAGAATTGTCGTTTCCTCCCCCTTAAGCAGAAACTGGGGCGGCTTAAACGTCACTGCAATGACATGGGGGAGCTCATGGCGGCTCTTGTCAAATATGCCGACTCTGATAGTACCAAACACCCCGATTCTGATGAGGAGAAGGCGGGTAAAGGGGAAAAAGAGCGGCAATACAAAGGGGCTGCAGCATAATACGGCAAGTCAAAGTGGCAATGGTAAGCACAAGGCTGATGGAAATTTGGATTTTGTGGCTAACATCAATGCGCAGAATAATAATCAGCACCGCGAGGGAAAGCCGCCCCGGCTTGGAGGGCCAAAATTTAACATTGAGGCGATGATGAATCAGCCTTGTCCAAAGCATGGTACGTATGAGAAACCGCCAATCATTGGTGGAAGGATTGCTTCATCATGAGGGAATATAGGAATTCCATTTTTTCCAGAACAACCATGGACCGAATGGCAGCTCAGGATCCGGCTCTCACGGGCCTGGCTTTGGTAGTGGCGGCTCAAACTCTGGTTTTCAGGGCCAAGGCAATCAAGGTGGTTTTAATCAGTAGTCCGGTCAAGGGAATCAACAGTAGCAATCTGGTTATCAGAGTAACCCGAAGCAGTTGAATAATGGATAGTATCATGTATTCACCATGAGTTTATGTAAACGAGACCAGAAGCTTCATAAGAGGGCGGTGAACGCGGTTGAGCCGGTGATTCCTCATAACTTGCGATGGTCTGAACATCCTATTCTTTGGAGCCGTGAGGATCACCCGCCCCGGGTTGATGATCCGGGTCACTTGGCTTTAGTGGTCGTGCCTCAGGTTGGAGGTTACAAGTTTACTAAGGTGCTCATGGATGGAGGCAGCAGCATCAATATCCTTTACTACGAAACTTTTTGTCGTATGAGTTTGACTGACAAGGATCTTAAGCCATCGAACACTGTTTTTCATGGTGTAGTGCCTCGTAAGTCGGCATATCGGGCAAGATAGCTTTGGAAGTGGCTTTCGGTGATGATCATGATTCCAGAGTTGAGATGTTGACCTTTTTGAAGTGGTTAAGATTAAAAGCCCGTATCACGCTTTGTTTGGGCGGCCGGCTTATGCTAAGTTCATGGCAAGGCCTTGTTATGTTTATCTGCAGCTTAAGATGCTGGGTTATAAGGGTACCATCACAGTACATGGGAATCGAAAGATAGCCTTGGAGTGTGAAGAGGGTGATGCTGCTTATGCTGAGTCTGTTTGTGCAACAGAAGAGTTGAAATTTTATAAGGATAATGTTGACCCGGCAGATATGACACCTTTGAAGAAGCCAACCACAAAGCATGACCCCCTGCTGAAATTTAAATTAGCAGATGACACTGAGCTAATTGACTTTGTTCCTGGCGATTCATCCAAGAAGTTCAGTATCAGTGCTAATCTGGATCCGAAATAGGAAGGCGATCATCGAGTTCATCCGTGAGAACCGGGACATCTTTGCATGGAAGCCTTCTAACATGCCAGGTGTACCGAGGGAACTCGCTGAGCACACTCTCAATATTGATCCGAAGTTTAAACTGGTTAAGCAATTCCTTCGTCGCTTTAATGAAGAGAGGCGTGAGGACATTGGTGAAGAGGTGGCCCGGCTCTTGGCAGCTGGGTTTATTGTTGAAATTTTTCATCCTGAATGGTTGGCTAACCCGGTGCTGCTGCTTAAGAAGAATGGCACTTGGCGCATGTGCGTGGATTATATAGACCTTAATAAAGCCTGCCCAGCTGATCCTTTTGCTCTCCCTCGTATTGATCAGATTATTGATGCTACGGCGGGTTGTGAGCGTTTGAGTTTTTCGGATGCTTATTCTGGGTATCATCAAATCAAGATGACAGTTAAGGACCAGGAGAAGAAAACCTTCATCACTCCCTTTGGAGCCTTCTGCTATGTGTCTATGCCCTTTGGGCTCAAGAGTGCCCAATCGACTTACCAGCGGTGTGTTCAAAATTACCTTCACGGCCAGATTGGACGCAATGTTCATGCTTATGTGGACGATATTGTTGTGAAATCTAGGAAGAAGGAAACCTTGATAGATGATTTGAAGGAGAACTTTGATAATCTCTGGGTCTACAAGATGACGCTTAACCCGGCCAAGTGTGTCTTTGGAGTGCCAGCGGGCAAGCTCTTGGGGTTTTTGGTTTCTGAAAGAGGCATTGAGGCTAACCCGGAGAAAATCAAGGCTATTACCTCCTTAGCTAAACCGGCGTGTATCAATGATGATCGGCATCTGGCGGGTTGAATTGTGGCTTTAAGCCGGTTCATAAGCCGGTTGGGAGAAAAGGCCATCCCTCTGTACCGTATGATGAAGAAAACAGATCACTCTGTCTGGAGTGAAGCTGCTGATTAGGCGTTTGAAGCCTTGAAGAAACAGTTAGCTGAACCGCCAATCCTTGCTGCTCCTATTGATAAGGAGCCCTTGTTGTTATATGTAGCTGCCAATAGCCGAGCTGTCAGCGTGGCAATTGTTGTGGAAAGGAAGGAATCAGGCAAGGAGTATTCGGTTCAGTGGCCGGTTTACTATATCAGTGAGGCGCTCATGAATCCAAGCAGAGGTATCCGCATTGGCAGAAGCTGGTATATGGGGTGTTCATGGCTAGTCGAAAGCTCAAGTAATATTTCCTTGGTCATACCATCACTGTGGTTAGTTCTGCTCCTTTAGGGGATATTATTCAAAACAGAGAGGCCACAGGTCGGGTAGCCAAGTGGGCCATTGAGCTTGGACCCCATGGTTTGAAATATATGCCTCGCACAGCCATCAAGTCTCAAGCACTTGTGGATTTAATCAATGATTGGACAGAGTTGCAGATGCCTGAGGAAAAGCCGGATAGCACATATTGGACTATTCACTTTGATTGATCCAGGCAGTTGGAAGGCTCGGGGGCTGGAGTTATTTTGACTTCCCCACGAGGTGATAAATTTTGTTATGTTTTAAGGTTGATGTTCCCTTGTACTAACAATGCAGCTGAGTATGAAGCCTTGCTCCATGGTCTTCGGATGGCTAAAGAGATGAATTTAAGCCGGGTGAGGTGTTTTGGTGACTCATATTTGGTGGTTCGGCAAGTTTCAGGCACGTGGGATTCTAAGAACCCACTCATGGCGGCTTACCGCCGCGAGGTTGATGCTATTGCTGGTCATTTCAAAGGTTATCAAGTGGAACATGTTGATCGCAGGAAAAATGAGGCGGCTGATGCTTTGAGCCGATTAGGGTCCCAGCGTAAGCCGGTGCCACCTAATGTTTTCCTTGATATTCTGCATAACCCTTTAGTCAAATTTCCTACGGAGGAAGATCTTGCTATTCCTGACCTGGAGGCACAATTGGTGGCGGCTCTCCATGTTATTCCTGATCGGACAGTTCCATATTTGGCTTATATGACCCGGGGTGTCGGGGATATACCCCGCGGTATGAACCGGCCGGAGTCATAACCCGGTTGGGACTTGGTAAACCGGCGGATGGTAAACCGGCAAACAGTTAAGACAGATGGCTAAGACGGACGGTAAACCCGTAGGTGTTAAGGCAGGTGGTAAACCGGCAGGTGTTAAGTCAGATGATAACCCGACAGTTGTTAACACAATCATAAACCGGCAAACCATCATAAACCGGCAGACCATCATAAACCGGCAGACAGTGATAACTGGTTGACAGTCATAACCCGGCGGACAATCATAAACCGGCAGACAGCGATAACTGGTTGACAGTCATAACCCGACAGACAATGATAACTGGTTGACTGTCATAACTCGGAAGATAGAGTCGCCTGGAGTTATGAAGCCCGAGACATTATGAAGCCCAAGACGTTAAGAAGCCCATGAAGAGAAGTCAGAATAGTTTAAGTCTTAATCCGAGTTGGACTCTACATGTAACCCGCCCCTTCAACATATATAAGGAGGGGCAGGGCACAACAAGAGGGGGAGAAGAAACAATCTTTAGGGCTAGACATAACTGGGAGAGCCGGTTTACGGCGACTCCCTCGTGATGATAATGAGACCTAGCCACAAACAGCATGTAGGGTTGTTACCGGATGATATTTCCCGGGGCCCGAAGCTGTCTAAACCCTTGTCTTGTGTTGTGTCTCTCGATTCCGCTTAACCCCTCTCAAGCTACCACATAGATGCGTTGGCCTCACGACTAAGTCCTCACACTAGGACATCTGTCGTGACAATTCCACGACAGTTGGCGCCCACCGTGGGGCCTGCGCACGGTGGTGTTGAGTTCTTGAAGGGATCTCTCCTAGGGATCGAGAAGCTCGCAAAATTTTCCGGATGAAGAAGATCGATTTGAAAGGATCTGTATCAGTTTTGAGTTCACCCGTCCAGATTCATAGTTTGGAAGGTTTAAGGGAAGTTAAAGTTACGATTTGACGGTTGCTATAAGTCGCTAGTATCGTCGACGTGTCAAGTTTTTGTCGTTGGCTCGCCAAAACCTGTATGATCAGAGTCACCGTCACCGTTCAACCGTCAACAGCAAGGGAAAAAAGAAAACAAAGCACCGAGAAGGATTCGATCCATCGCCGGAGGGTCTCATTGCTAGCCACCCAATCCAGTTGACTTCGGTCAAAATAACTACAACCCGGAGAGGACTTTGAAACCTCCACGATCTCTGCCTCTGTTGCAGCTGCGGCTACGCTTCGACCGCCCGGATCGCCTTTACCGTTGACCCGCCAGCTGCTGTGCTCCGACACCGGTTCGTCTGCAGCCCCCGGCTCATCTCTGATTAAACCGCTGCTCAAACCTCTGCATGGCCGAGCTGCCAAAGTGGCCAAGACCGATGGAATTTTTATGAAGTGCAGCCATGTCCAATCGGCTCAAGGACTTGTCAGACTTACTCTGTTCAGATTGCTCCATCTTGAAGATCCATTAGCAAAACGTTGTGTGGGATTTTAAAGACGTCAGGAGAGTTATACGTCCCTGAAGGTCAAAGTTTTAGTATACCAACTGTACAAATCGGTTAGTCTCTACTTCGGCATCGCTTTTCGCCAGAAGGGCCTTGCTCCGAGTCGTCCCGAGCTGCTATCGCCGGTTCCCCTTTGCCGATGCCCGCCGTGTGACTCCGCCTTCGAGCCGGCAGTTCTTGAACCGCCCGTTACCTCCGCTGGCCATCTAAGTCAGCAGCCTGCAACCGCCACCGCTGCTGTCATGACCTGCCTTGAGCAGCTCCGGAAGAGCCGCCCCGCGACTTCCAAATCGCCAAGATCCAAAATCGCCGGTTTACCAATGAGTCATGCGCTACTGTCCGGGTCTAGTTTCCATCGTAACCTGACAAGTCACCGCCCGTCGCCGAATTGCCTCCATGTGACTCGCCACTACGAGTCGCCGTTGCTTCATGACTGAGTTGCCCGCAGCAAGTAAACCGCCGACAAGCCGGCTCCTCTATGGCGGGTCAACGCCAAGCCACGCTTGGCCTCGCTCCAAACCGCCGCCGGCCTCAATGTTGTGACCTGCGACTCCGCCTCCGCTGGAGAACCGGCCTAAAACTACAGAGCCACCGCCCTGGGTCGCCAACGAGCCGCCCGACACGTCAAGTCGCCGCCCAATATCTCCGCAATGACCCGCCACACTCTGCCAACCGCGCCCACCGGTTCATCGCTTGCGCTAGCTGCGCACTCTTGCTGTAACCCGGCCCAACTCTTTCCACGTGCATACGCCGCCAAGGATCGACAGCTAGCTGCACCGTGTCGTTGCTTCGCCCCCTGCCGCGAGCTGGCCCTGCTTCAAATCGCAAACTGCCCGCCGGAAGATTGTTGTTCCGTTTCACCGGTGACCCGCCCATGCAGCACTACTCCCCAGCCGTTCCTGAGCCGCCGGCCGCACGCCCTCATCTCCACAGCTGCGAGCCCAGACCGAGTCGCCGTCTCTCCGTCGTTGAGTTACCTGGCGTAGCCCTTGTGTTGAACCGCCACCGTTTCAAGCAGTTTCAAGCAGCGGGAGAGCCGGCGTCGCCTCTGTCAAATCACCACTGGGCCCTGCTGTCAACCTGAATCGCCTCCGCATCACCGCTGGGCCCTGCTAGGTCTCTCACGCCTGAGTCGCCTCTGCTTCCGTGGAGCCGCAGTCCTGGTGTTGAACTGCCGCCAGATCAATTCGACCCGGCCTCACAGCTTTAAACCGACACCCCGGAGCTGCCACCTCCAGGTCGCCATGGCCACGCGCCATTCCGAGCCACAAGCTGCCTCCCGCGTTGAACCGGCCATGGCTGCGCGCCGTTCCGCCCGGCGCCCTTCTGCTTCCAGCCGCTTGTCGCGCTGCCCGCCTCCGTGGTCTCCGCTCGCCTCTGAGCCGATTCCCTTCTAAGAAGTCGCCTCTGCCGCACGGCGTGGCCTCACCTTCGCTCTGAACCAGTGTATAACACCGCAGGCTTCGTAAACCGCCTCCGTCGGAGCTTCTGTCGTTTCTTCAGTCACATCCACCACAACCGTGCTTGTAAACCGCTGCTTCCAGAGCTGTTGTTCGCTGAGCCGGCCGTCGCGCAACATCGTTTCGCCTCTGCCATAAACCTTAAGCCGGTCGCCGGGTCACCGCGTCCAAACTAGAAACGACGAACCGGCCCAGTCGTGCCACTGCTCCTACCGCCTTCGCCCCGGCCGGAGTCCGTTCGCCGCAAACCGGCCCATCAGTTCCCGCACTACAGGATTGTGAAGGTCGCCGATAATTGACGATCTTGTGCGTCTGGACCGTCCTGCATCTGCCGTCCATGGGGGCAGCCTTGTCTCATTGGTACGGACAAGGGGGAAGACAGACAAGAAAGGAAAGTTGACCCGCTGGGCTTAGGCACTTGGTGTAAAAAAGAAAAAAAAACTTTTGATCATATCAGAAGATATACGAGGCGTTCCCAAGGGTAAATATGCCCCAATTTCTTGGAGTGAAGATTATACAAACTATGGCGAACTCTGGCAAGGCCCTTGCAAGGATCAACACAAAAGTTCTTGGTTATCTACGGACGCCATATAATGATCATCTGTCGCCTAAAAATCAGGTGATATTTATCTTACACATTTTGTTAAGTACATGTTGATTTCCTTCGACAAACAACTACTCTGCCCTGCTGTATTTTTTGTATGCAGGCCAACTATTCACTATGAATGTGGTTTATACCACGGATACGGATACGGAGTACGTACTGGCAACATTGCACCCGGTATTCGTCCGTGCCTCATTACCCGGTAAATGGACGCGCGCAAGCCGCCGCCCTTGCGGCCCGGACTACTTCAAATCACCGGGACCGTCCCTGCGAATTAACTTGCTTGTCCGCGTCGGCTTACAATGCCGCGGTCGATTCATCTGTCCGAGCTGCCTCTGTTGTTGTGGTCGTCTTTGTCGTCCATCTCTCGTGGCCTGGTCTACATCAACACACAGGGATGCACCTGTCGGCATGAGCTATTTATTGAGTATGAGCAAGTCACTGCTTGGGTAGCCCGGTTTATTCTAACAAATTGGAGGCAAATTATCACTCAACCATTGTCTGCACTGGATGGCTCGATGGACATGCGCACAAATCGCTGCCACTACAGTTTGGTTAACTTCAAACAGCCAATTGGAAGGAACCATTAGCTGAGTTGCTGACACGGCTCATATGGGATCATTTATAACCCGCCACAGTCACCTCAACCTTTTGTGGATTTACATCGCGTTATCAACACCAATGATATATACCTTCTGCTATGGTCAAGTACGGAGAATCTCAAGGCAACTCCTTGAGTCATCTTAAGACTCGGGGGCTACGATGATATGACTCAGCAAGTCTTGCCAGTTTCAGCAAATTCAAGTGCCCCAGGATGTTGAAGGGAAAGATAACCCGGTCTCGGAGGTTACTGTTATATTGATGAAAATTTAAAGGCCGTCAGAAATATTCCGGCTCACAATGATGCTTCCGGTTTATAATCCGGTTTAAGGGAAATCCCGTCTCCCACACAGCACTGAAGCCCTTAGTATCTGGATCAAATCCGGTTTAAGAGGAAACTATCTCTTGCAAAGCTCTGACGCTCTCAATATCTGGTTCAAAATCCCGGTTCAAGAAGAATTTATCTCTTGCAAAAAGTTAAAGGTTGCCGAAGAGGACCTGTTGCCATGATGCGCGGTTCAAACATGGGTATCCTGCCTTATTGGCTTATCATATTATTGGTTACACGGGGGCTTCTGTTTAAAATGCGGAGTTCGGTTTACCCCTTGATTCAGCTTATAAAGCCTTATATAAAAATCACTTGGGGGATTGGTCATACTCGAACCATAGCTACACCTCTTGATCGGCGCAAGGCCACCAGAAACATCACTTGGGGGCTTGGTCGTATTCGAACCAATAGCTACACCTCTTGATCGGCTCAAAGCCAAAAAGAAAATTATTTAGGGGCCAAAGAGAGTGTTGCAAAAGAACAACTCAAACATAGGCACCCACTGAGCACAGCTCAAAATATTACTTGGGGATTCTTTGCTATCGCAATGAACAAAGAATCTACACTTGTAATAGGCTATCAAGCCACGGCTTGGAAGCCTTGTGTATACACCTAAAACCCCGAGTTAGCCTGCCTTTTTTAAGTAAGTCACTCCGTCCAGGTAAACCTGGTATGACCCGCCGAACTTTGACAAGTCAATCTCATAAGACCCTGAACTTGTCAAAGTTAAAACGATGATTGGTTAAAGATTGAGGTCCATCTTAAAAGGCTTTGTAAAATGGTTTAACTCAGCGGCCTGGCAGCCCATGAAAAGCCTCGAATTTGGGGCCTAGCAGCCCGTGAAAAGCCTCGACTACAAGTTTTCATATGCTTTTATTTGCCACATTTTTTCTCCTTTGATGAGATTTATGATGTTTTTGATAAACCGGCGTTCATTAACCCATTTCGGCTTTCAACTACAAGTTGTCAGTACATGATCAGTTATAATCTGATGTTTATTAACCCGGTCTGGCTTTGGACATTAAGTCGCCAGTATATATTGGGATTGCGCCATTGGAATCATGCGCTTATAAATCATTGGTTATATTATTCAAATATTTAATGGACAAAATGGCTGGATTTTTATTATGGTTATCAATAACCAATATTATGATTAAGGTTTTCAAAGTCGCTTCAGCACAATGGCTATTATTTTATCAATGGATATGATTTATTCTATAATGGAGGGAATAGTCCCGAGTCGCTGTAGGCTTATGGCCCGACACTTGGGGGCTACATTATTCAAATTGAGATTACATCGAATATGCAAGTCCCATGTCACTGCCAGCATGCACCATGGCACTTGGGGGCTAATGCAAAGTCATTTTTTTGCTCACCTTATTGAAGACCCGACTCATCACATTGTAATGAGCCGGCCCTTGGGGGCTACCAATTGCTCTTGTCAACAATTCAAGGTATACAAGCCTTAATCCATTATATTGAAGGGTCCATTGCTTAGTTGGTAAAGCACAAAGCTCTTAACCTTGTGGACGTGGGTTCAAGCCCCATGTTGGGAGTTAAATCATATGATGTTATTTTCAATGAAGTATACATAAAGTCCCAGCTCAGTATTATCTTACTAAACCGGCCCTTGGGGGCTACATGTTGCTGTTAAAGTCTACATGATCATATTTTCAAAGTCCCTGCTCATTATTTGCATAATGACCCGGCCCTTGGGGGTTACACTGGTTGAAGTTTTTATGAGCATCAGGAAATTACAAGTCCCAGGTTGCTGCAAGCATGACAACCTGGCACTTGGGGGCTACAAGTGATATGCATACAAAGGAGGTATATTTTCAAGCTTGATGTTAACTACAATTATGACCCGGTGCCATCAATATTTATAAACCGGCAATTTTTGCAATGATAAACCGGCAAGTTCTACATTCTTAAACCGGCTGAAGATCAGATGAGTATTTCAAAGACCAATATTTTTGTTAAGCATTGGGAGCTGAGTCAAAGGAGTTATTCTTCACAATATTTCTCTGTGACGAACTAATGTCAGCAAATTGATTATGAAGCTTGCCTATTGACCCGGATTTTCTAGAAGAAGAAAATGACAAGGACTTAAGGATGATCAGGATCAGTTTAACATGGATAAATCCAAATTAAACTGGGGGCTAATATCGGGGATATACCCCGCGGTATGACCCGGCCGGAGTCATAACCCAGCTGGGACTTGGTAAACCGGCGGATGGTAAACCAGCACACAGTTAAGATAGACGGTTAAGACAGATGGCTAAGACGGACGGTAAACCGGCAGGTGTTAAGGCAGGTGGTAAACCTGCAGGTGTTAAGTCAAATGATAACCCGGCATGTGTTAAGACAATCATAAACCGGCAGACAGTGATAACTGGTTGACAGTCATAACCCGGCGGACAATCATAAACCGGCAAATAGTGATAACTGGTTGACAGTCATAACCCGGCAGACAATGATAACTGGTTGACTGTCATAACTCGGCAGATAGAGTCGCCTGGAGTTATGAAGCCCGAGACATTATGAAGCCCAAGACGTTAAGAATCCCATGAAGATAAGTCAGAATAGTTTAAGTCTTAATCCGAGTTGGACTCTACATGTAACCCGCCCCTTCAACATATATAAGGAGGGGCAGGGCACCCCAAGAGGGGGAGAAGAAACAATCTTTAGGTCTAGACATAACTGGGAGAGCCGGTTTACGGTGACTCCCTCGTGATGATAATGAGACCTAGCCACAAACAGCATGTAGGGTTGTTACCGGATGATATTTCCCGGGGCCCGAAGCTGTCTAAACCCTTGTCTTGTGTTGCATCTCTCGATTCTGCTCAACCCCTCTCAAGCTACCACATAGATGCGTTGGCCTCACGACTAAGTCCTCACACTAGGACATCTGTCGTGACAATTCCACGACACGGGGTGAGTTACCTGAAGATGAAACTTTGGCCAGGAAGATAACCTGGCGGTTTAAGTCAATGACTATTGTCAATGGAGAGTTGCATCGCTGCAGTATCATAGGGGTGTTTCAACGTTGTGTTTCTCCTGAGGAAGGCCGTGAGATTCTACGAGAAATTCATGAAGGAGATTGTGGTCATCATGCCAGCTCTAAGTCTCTCGTAGCCAAGGCTTTCCATCATGGGTTTTATTGGCTGACGGCTCATGCTGATGCAGAGGATTTGGTCAGTAAATGTGATGGTTGTCATAAATTTTCA
The DNA here is from genome assembly GCF_018294505.1 of Triticum aestivum. Taxonomy (NCBI): domain Eukaryota; kingdom Viridiplantae; phylum Streptophyta; class Magnoliopsida; order Poales; family Poaceae; genus Triticum; species Triticum aestivum. The sequence continues at coordinate 152,490,935 of NC_057811.1, forward strand.
AGACGAGCTCATGTGCCGGCTCAAGAATTGAGGATGATTCCAATTACTTGGTCGTTTGCAGTCTGGGGGCTGCATATGGTTGGACCTTTCAAAAGGTCCAAAGATAAAAAGACCCACCTTTTGGTGGCGGTTGACAAGTTCACAAAGTGGGTTGAAGCAGAGCCGGTCAGTAAGTGTGACGCGGCAACAGCGGTTCAGTTCATCAAAAATGTGATTTTCCGGTTTGGCTTTCCTCGCAGCATCATAACTGATAATGGCACTAATCTGTCCAAAGGTGCTATGAAAGAGTTTTGTCAACGGGAGCATATTCATCTTGATGTGTCATCTGTGGCTCACCCCCAGTCTAATGGCCAATCTGAAAGAGCCAATCAAGAGATTTTGAGAGGCATCAAGCCCCGGCTTATGGTCCCTTTGCAAAGGACGCTAGGTTGTTGGGTGGAGGAATTTCCCTCAGTATTATGGAGTATCAATACTACCCCCAACATATCTACGGGTTACATTCCTTTATTCATGGTTTACGGAGCAGAGGCGGTTCTCCCTAGTGACATTCGTCATGACTCGCCAAAAGCACGTCACGATGCTCTTGACCTGTTGGATGAGGAGCGTGACCGTGCAGCGGCTCGTTCGGCGATTTACCAGCAAGATATGTGTCGTTATCATAGCCGCCAGGTTAAAACCAGGACCTTTCAAGAAGGAGATTTGGTGCTCCGGCTCATCCAAGATCAAACTGACATGCACAAGTTATCCCCACCTTGGGAAGGGCCCTTTGTGGTCAGCAAAAATCTAAACAACGGGTCATACTACCTTATCGATGTTCGAGACCACAAGGACTCATGCACGTCGGAGGAGGAGACCCGCTGGCCATGGAATATTGCTCATCTTCGGCCTTATTACACCTGAGCCACCGGCTCTTGTGATGTACATATTTTGTCAATGTATATATTATGATGAATATAATAAAGCCGACATCCCTGATAATTTAGGGCCTCTGTCATTTCATTTCTGAGAATATGAGTCTTTATTGTCACTTCATACGATCACTTGGGGGCTTCCTGCTTATTGAGCATAGCTATGACTACCCTCTTGATCAGGCTTGTACACCATGATTACAAAAAACTTGGGGGCTTCCTGCACATTGAGTATAGCTATGACTACCCTATCAATTCGTCTTATATGCCTGGAATGAAATATTACTTTGGGGCTCCTTGTTAATGAACAGAGCTTTGTTGTCCCTTGTAATAGGCTTCGACGCCAGGTGTATTCACCAAAAATCCGGGTTATCCTGCCTTTGTTTTCCTGCCAGTTCGACCAGGTAATCCTAGAATGACTCACCGTACTCTTGACAATCAATCTTATTAAAGACCCTGAATTTGTTAACGTTAAAACAGCGATTGGTCATGTGAGGTTCGGCTTATGGGTTTGAATTAAGGTTTAACTCAGCAGCTGTGCGGCCCTTGAATAGCACTTGACATTGAGGCTTGGCAGCCTATGAATGCCTTGTTTTTCTGATTTATGTTTTGTTTGAACATTTTTTTAGGTTCATTTTTTGTGCCATGTTGATACATGGTTGAAAAACTGATTAGGGCCATGTTGCCTTATGGTTCATATATGAATCTATCCGGTGTTTTATTAACCCGGCCTAGCTTGGACTTTAAGTCGCCAGTATATGATGATTATGTGCTTGGAGTTTTGTGCTCTAGGCTTCGGGATGTTACCCTTACTGCATATGGCGTTGTAAGCCGGTGGTATGAATAAATTGAACAGGGCATTGTGCTCTAAGACTTTGGGCTGTTACCCTTACTGCACGTCGCATGATAAGTCGGCAGTATGAACAAAATATCACAAGTATGATATTTATTTTAATTATATGAGGTTTTTGATAACCCGCCCTGGTTATGGACTATTCAGTCACCGGTGGTTTTTTCTATGGGGTGTTATGACCCGCCCTGGGGTAAACCGTCAGGGCACCTGTTTTCTGTGTGTGTGTGTGCAGGAAAAAATAATAAGTATGGACCACATGATAGATGGTATTATAAGCATAAGTGGCAGATCTTCGAATGATGGATCAGCAGTGTTATGCAAATAAAACATGAACGATGGCACGGAAAATCATTGTTTTTAACTAGCCTATTACAAGGCATCTGACGGCCCGAAAGGATAAGTGTTTTGAGACATAGCATCCAAACACTATGGCTGTTAAACCGGCTCATGAATTAAGACTTCTAGTCTTGGCAGGTTGAAGCCTCCGGGTCATCCGGCGCTTCTTCATTTTCATCTCCTTGATTATCCATTGGCTGGAAGTCAGGCGTAGCCCAGTTGATACCGGTCAAAAGCTCTAAACACAGCCTCCTCGTCTATAAGATTTGATGGATCAATATCAGAAGCGAAGGTATGCTTACGAGTCGGCGGGATGAGATCCACTTCTTGATGAGCTGGCATTTTCACCTTCTTGTTCTCGGCATCATATGCCGCCTGGTATTGGGTTAGATCTATTTCTTCAGCCAGCTTGCTTGCTACTGGACGCATTTCCCTGGCTATTTGTGCAAAATCGTCAGCACTGAAGGGAGACCCGTCTTCTTTCACGCTAGGGCAACCATTGGCTAAATCCTCTGGATCAAGATCTGCTTGCCATGCCTTTGCCCGGCTTAGGGCAGTCATGGCGCCGGCTCTGGCGGCTGATCGCTTTAACTCTTCAATCCTTTGGGGCAACACCGATAGCTTCTCCAGTGTTTCCTTGATGAGAGTGGGCGGATGTTTCTTATGAATAGCAGTAGAAATTGTCCGTTGAGCGCCAGTGTATAGCTTCTCTACCAGAGTATAGACAGCCTTAAGCTTGATGCGCATGTATGAGCCCAGCTTGACGCTTCGGAAGCCTGCATCAGTAAAATTATTGATAAACCGGTAGATGATTATGATATGCCTGTTGTGCAAAGGAGAGTCATTTTTGCTACTTACCGAAGATGGCCGATGTCATGCTGTTGATCTGATGCTTTAAACCGGACAACTCGTCAGTTACCGGTTTAAGGGTTGCTTCGGCATCTTCTGCTCTCTTTAATAGAGCCGCCTTCTCGGTCTCCCAGCCGGTTCTATCAGTACTGAAGTTTTGTTTCAGCTGCTCAATGTTTTCCAATACAGTCTTCAGCTCTGATTTGGCTTTTGCAGTCTTAGATTGTTGAGTTTGAATATTGGCCCTCAGATCTTTGACTTGGGATTCCTTCTCATTTAGTTCAGCCTGCGACATGAACAACAGGGAAGGTGTTATGATCATGATTATTTTTTAAGTCCCAAGCACAATACAAGTATTTTCCTTGGCACTTGGGGGCTAATGCCTATTGCTCTTTTCAAGACAAGTTTATATGATGACCCGGGCAAAATGATATGATCCGGTTTATAAAGGCTACATACTTGGATTTTATTTTCAGCCATGGTGATAAGTCCCGGCTTATTCATGCTGATTAAACTGGTCCTTGGGGGCTACAGATGCAAAGTTGATCACTGATAATTGAAGTCCCGGCTTAACCTAGTAGTTTAAGCCGGCCCTTGGGGGCTACTAGTGTTGATCATCATCTATTTATGACTATCTAAAAGTCTACAGTATATTCACTTCTATTTATGACTTGGCGACTGATAGAGATATATTTATGAAGAGGATTGTGTTGGATTACCTCAAAACGCTCCTTCATCGGGTTGACCAAGCCGGCTTCGAAGTCACGGCTGGTGTGAAGGTGGTTCAAATAACCAGAGTGAATTTCTTGAGCGCTAAATTGAGCATAGCCTTCCAAGTCAACTTTCCATTTTCCCTTGTCAACAGCAGAAAAATCCTCCTTGGCACTGTGCTTGGACAGGGCAATGGGGTTGCCTCGGGCCTGATAAGCCATCCCAGTAATCATTATATCATCTGTTTCATGAGCCGGCTGAGGAGGACTGGGTGGTTTATCATTTTCTGGATCAGCGTCCATGGCGTCTTGAGTAACGGGGTGGTCCTCTGGAAGAGGGTCATCCATAGCAGCTTCTGAAATTTGATGCAAAGTCTCAGATGTAGCATTATTCTCCAGTTCAACAGTTTTGGGCTCTCCAGCCTGTTTGTCAATTTTCTGCTTCTTGTTGGGCTTTGCCATAGCGCTGAAAAGGAAGGGCAAGACAGAGTTAATATGACAATTAAGTGCATGATTCAAAGCGGATAGATTTAATATTCTCACCCAGGCACAGTCTTGAAAGCCTGGATTTGAGTCCCAGTTGAGTCGCCGGAGGAGGAATGAGATGTTCCCTGATAGTTTGAATCAGATGGGTTAAGAGGTTGTCCAAAAAGACCCGCCTTGGGATAAGATAAGTCAGATATTTGAAACCTCCGGTTGACGCTTGCGAGGTGCTGGGGTGTTTGGTAAGCCGGAGGAAAGAATTCCGCCGCCACTGTTCCGGGTCGTGCCGTGAGCTTCATGTTGCTGCTTCTTCAAAAGAAAGTTGGGATCCAAATAAGCTAAAGGATGGGAAAATCTTACTTTTCGGCTCACTTAACAAATTTTCTGTCCTGGCAAAGGTTCAGAGTCGGTGGAAAGGATAGTTGCCTCTTCAGCATTGGCTTGGCTTCCTTCCGCATCATCCTGATAGTGATCATTATCAATAAGATGTACAAAAAATGAGCCAAGGGAGTTAGGTGTTACCTCCGACTCATCATTATCGTCCAAGTCAAATAACTCGGAAGGATTGGATTTCTTCTTGGCCGGCTTTTTAATAGCCTTAGTCTTTGTCTGAGGCTTCATGGCCGGTTTATCCTGCAGCTTCTTGGTCCAAAAAGGTGAACCCGCCTGCACAAATTAAATGGGTATGAAAAGGCAATATAAGTAAAGGCATGATTCAATTGTGAACTTGGTTAAAAGCTTCCAGTGGGTGGTTTGTTCAGAACACAAAAAGGATTCAATCCAACTTTACTGCAATCTTCCAAGCTCTCATTTAACAGAGATTTGGTCATGTTATTGGTGTCTTCATCAGTCATTTCAATCTGACAATGGAGTTGAGGATCTTTTAACTCGCCAGTGTATTCATACATTAAGCCGGGAGGACGGCTTAAAGGCAAGACTCTCCAGGCGATCCAGCATCGAACCAGATCAATTCCAGTTAAGCCGTTGGCCATCAACGCCCGGATCTTTGAAAAGACTGGCATATACTTTTTCTCGTTCTGCTGCACTTATGCGGTCTGGAAGAGGATGCTTGTTGCTAAGCCGGCTGGAATGATAACCCAGCAGAGGATTTTCCCCTTCTGGAGAAGTGTCTTTGCAATAAAACCAGGTTTGATTCCAGTCTTTGGGATGACTGGGCAGATAAGCAGCTGGGAAGGTGGCTGTGTTTCGCCACTGTATAGAAATGTCGCCTAATTCTAGGCTGGGCCCATCTATGAATTCGTTCTGCCGGTTTAAGTAATAAAATTCCCTGAATAATTCTACGTTGGGCTCCTGTTGAAGGTACACCTCGCAGAATACTTGGAAGTTGCAGATGTTTGAAACGGAGTTTGGTCCGATGTCTTGAGGATGGAGCTTGAAAAAATGCAGCACATCACGGAAGAATTTTGAGCCGGGAGGGCTGAAGCCTCACAACATATGATCAGTGAACACAACTACTTCACCATCCTTGGGCTCAGGAGGGGTTTTAGTGCCTCGGGCCCTCCAATGTATGACATCTTTTTTGGCCAGGACGCCTGTCTGAACATATTCGTTCAAGTCTTCTTCGATGACTCGGGAAATGACCCAGTTACAGGCAGTGAAAGATTTGCCCATTTTTAGGGTAAAGGCCTGAAAGAAAGAAATTTTTCCAGCTTAAGATTAAAATGACAAGCCGGGCCAATGATTCCGAAGTAAAGTGCTATAAACGGCTAATGTGTTAAGCCGGAAGATGAATACTGAAATGAGTGGACATTCATATTTACGGCTTAACAGGGACTAATGGTACCTGTCGAGTTAAAAGCCATGTTGTTAAGCCGGCTAGAGTTTAAAGATCAAGTATATTGTGCAGAACCAAATTATGAAGATGAATAAGCAAGCATGGTTAAACCGAAGAATATTGTCGGGTTATGCAGGTTATGAAGCATATAATGGCGGTTCAAACAGGGCCTGATGTATATGGTGGATCACGGTTATGGTATAAGCCGCCATAGCAGTTATGGTATTTCCAATCTATCGGTGAAAATTTCGCGAAGTGTTGGACAAACAGATTTCACAGACTAGAGCTATAATTTTGGATCTACAGCAGTTCAGAAAAGGCAGTGAATTATAAACCTAAGGTGGCGGCAGCAGAAAAGTTCGTGTGCTCCGGTGAGATTTTCTATGGAGAGGAGGTATTCTGATATTAAAAACAAATGCTAAACTGCTACCGCACAAGTTTCATACTATGATCAGATCAAAAGCTACTCGGGCTGAAGGAGAAAAAGAAGAACACCGAAGAACACCGACGAACAAGGCTAACCCTAATGCAGATCTGAGGTATAAGGAGATGAACACTTACGGATGCAGATGGACTACAGTGGAGCGCCGGCGTTCTCTGGACCCGTCAGGTTGATGCAGCGGCCTGAGTTGGTGCAGCGGATGGAGGACGGCGGCGGCAGAGCTCGAGAATGCGGAGGAGTCGCGAGAGGAAGACGAAGACGAGAAGGCAAGGGGGAAATGAAAAGGACCCCCATCCCTATTTATAAGAGGATGGATACAGGGCATGCGCGGGAATCGAGGAGGCCGAAATCATCTATATGGACGCCTTGATTTTCGAGATGATCATTAAGATAAGGATTAGTTAAAGATATTTTGGGCCTCGTGCGAAATTAATGTGAAATGATGTCATGGCGGTTTAAGGAGGTTCTCTAAGCTGGCGTCATGGCGGGTTATAGCAAATTTGTTAAATGGACGATGCAAGACTTTGACAGGTCAAGGTGCTGAAGATTGATGTGAACAAATTCAAATCAACCTGGGGCCTAATGTTGGGGATATAACTATTGGGTATGACCCGCCCAGGAGGAGCCGGGTCATACCACTGGCGACTTATCAATGAAGATGGCGAGTCGTAGCAAGCCTATTGACGGCCCAAGACCCAGAGGCGACTTGAGGCCCAAGAGGATGAACCGCCATATGTATAACTTATATTGTAAGGAAAGCTTAGTTAGTCACCGAGGCGGACACGCTATATATAAGCCGGCCGGGACTCTGTAAACTGCCGGGCGTCAACCTGTGTATATAAAGGGACGACCCGGCGGCGGGTTAACTCAAGGAACAAACAATCGAGAGCTAGGTCAAGCGTATTCGCTCCTTGGTAATCGAAACCCTAGCAATACAACACAAAGCAGGAGTAGGCTTTTACCTCATTGAGAGGGGCCGAACCTGGGTAAACTATCCATGTCCTTTGTCCTGTTAAACCCCTTCAACTTAACCTAGTTGTGATGGCTCCACGACTTAGTCCTTTCGCTAGGACATCTGCCGTGTCAAATCAACGACAGTAAGAGTTTTCACTCAGCCATGCCATCAAGAAGTGTTTTTGGTCAATTGTTCCTGAGTACCCCGTGCGCACGGGGCTCACTTAGCCCGTGCGCACTGATACGTCTCCAACGTATCTATAATTTTTATTGTTCCATGCTGTTATATTATCTGTTTTGGATGTTTTATATGCATTAATATGCTATTTTATATGATTTTTGAGACCAACCTATTAACCTAGAGCCCAGTGCCAGTTTCTGTTTTTTCCTTGTTTTAGAGTTTTGCAGAAAAGGAATACCAAATGGAGTCCAATCGGAATAAAACTTTCGTGATGATTTTTCTTGGACTAGAAGACACCCAGGAGACTTGGAGTGCAAGTCAGAGGAGCCTCGAGGCGGCAACAAGGGTGGAGGGCGCGCCCCCCGACTTGGTGGGCCCCTCGTAGCTCTCCTGACCTAATTCTTCCTCCTATATATACTCTTATACCCCAAAAACATCCAGGGGAGCCACGAAACCACTTTTCCGCCGCCACAACCTTCTGTACCCGTGAGATCCCATCTTGGGGCTTTTCCGGCATCCTGCCAGAGAGGGAATCGATCACGGAGGGCTTCTACATCAACACCATTGCCTCTCCGATGAAGCATGAGTAGTTTACTTCAGACCTACGGGTCCATAGCTAGTAGCTAGATGGCTTCTTCTCTCTCTTTGATTCTCAATACAAAGTTCTCCACGATGTTCTTGGAGATCTACTCGATGTAATACTCTTTTGCGGTGTGTTTTCCAAGATCTGATGAATTATGGATTTATGATCAGCTTATCTATGAATATTATTTGAATCTCCTCTGAATTCTTTTATGCATGATTTGATATATTTGCAAGTCTCTTCGAACTATTGATTTGGTTTGGCCAGCTAGATTGGTTTTTCTTGCAATGGGAGAAGTGCTTAGCTTTTGGGTCCAATCTTGCGGTGTCCTTTCCCAGTGACAGCAGGGGAAGCAAGGCACGTATTGTATTGTCGCCATCGAGGATAAAAATATGGGGGTTTCATCATATTGCTTGAGTTAATCCCGCTACATCATGTCATCTTGCTTAATGCGTTACTCTGTTCTTATGAACTTAATACTCTAGATGCAGGTAGGAGTCGGTCGATGTGTGGAGCAATAGTAGTAGATGCAGAATCATTTCGGTCTACTTGACATGGACGTGATGCCTATATTCATGATCATTGCCTTAGATATCGTCATAACTTTGCGCTTTTCTATCAATTGCTCGGCAGTAATTTGTTCACCCACCGTAATAACTTCTATCTTGAGAGAAGCCTCTAGTGAAACCTATGGCCCCTGGGTCTATTTTACATTATATAAGTTTCCGATCTACAATTCAAGTTTCCTACCTACTTTCTTTTGCAATCTTTACTTTCAGTTCCATAAACCAAAAATACCAAAAATATTACTTTACCGTTTATCCATCTCTATCAGATCTCACTTTGCGAATAACCGTGAAGGGATTGAAAACCCCTTTGTCGCGTTGGTTGCAAGTTGGTGTTTGTTTGTGCAGGTATTCGGTGGCTTGTTGCGTAGTCTCCTACTAGATTGATACCTTGGTTCTCAAAACAAAGGGAAATACTTACGCTCCTTTGCTACATCACCCTTTCCTCTCAAGGTAAAAACCTACGCAAGCTCAAGAGGTAGCAAGAAGGATTTCTGGCGCCGTCGCCGGGGAGATCTATGCCAAGTCAAGACATACCAAGTACCCATCATAAACTCCCATCTCTCGCATTACATTATTCACCATTCGCCTCTCGTTTTCCTCTCCCCCACCAAACGATTTTCAAAAATATTCACCTTTTCTTCGCCCCTCTTCTGTTCGTCTTCTTTGTTTGCTTTTTGTGTGCTCGTGTGTTGGATTGCTTGCTTCGTCATGATGGCTCAGGATAATACCAAATTGTGTGACTTTACCAATACCAACAACAATGATTTTATCAGTACTCCGATTGCTCCTGATGCTAATGCGGAATCTTGTGAGATTAATACTGCTTTGCTGAATCTTGTTGTGAAAGATCAATTTTCTGGCCTTCCCAATGAAGATGCCGCATCCCATATTAATAATTTTGTTGATATGTGCGGTATGCAAAATAAAAAAGATGTGGATAATGATATTGTTAAGTGGAAGTTATTTCTGTTTTCGCTTAAGGATCGCGCTAAAACTTGGTTTTCATCTTTCCCTGAAAATAGTATTGATTCATGGAATAAGTGTAAAGATGCTTTTATTTCCAAGTATTTTCCTCCTGCTAAGATCAACTCCCTTAGAAACGATATTATGAATTTTAAGCAACTTTATCATGAACATGTTGCACAATCTTGGGAGAGGATGAAATTGATGATTAGAAATTGCCCTACTCATGGTTTGAATTTATGGATGATTATACAAAAAAATTATGCCGGATTGAATTTTGCTTCTAGAAATCTTTTTGATTCGGCCGCGGGAGGCACTTTTATGGAAATTACTTTAGGAGAAGCTACTAAACTCCTAGATAATATTATGGTTAACTATTCTCAATGGCATACCAAAAGATCTTCCACTAGTAAAAAAGTACATGCAATTGAAGAAATAAATGTTTTGAGTGGAAAGATGGATGAGCTTATGAAATTGTTTGCTAGTAAGAGTGATCCTATTGATCCTAATGATATGCCTTTGTCTACTTTGATTGAAAACAATAATGAATCTATGGATGTGAATTCTGTTGGAAGGAACAATTTTGGTAATAACGCAGACTAAGGCATAGCCTAGTGGTGGGAAGGGGCTGATGCCTTCCCACCCACCCAGGTTCAAGGCATGGTACTTGCAATTTGGGGTTGTTGCATCAATCATACTGTAGGGGGTTCCCTTACAGTCTTTCTGTCAAAAAAAATTAATCCTAGGCCGTTTCCTAGTAATTCCTCTAATAATTATGGTAATTCCTACAAAAATTCTTATGGAAATTATAATAATATGCCCTCTGAATTTAAGAATAGTGTTAAATAATTTATTAGTTTGCAAAAGAATTTCAATGCTTTGATTGAAGAAAAATTGCTTAAGATTGATGATTTGGCTAGGAACGTGGATAGAATTTCTCTTGATGTTGATTCTTTGAAACTTAGATATATTCCACCTAAGCATGATATCAATGAGTCTCTCAAATCCATGAGAGTTTCAATTGATGAATGCAAAGAAAGAACTGCTAAGATGCGTGCTAAGAAAGATTGGTTTATAAAATCGTGTTCTTCTAGTTTCCGTGAAAATAATGATGAAGATCTAAAAGTGATTGATGTGAATCCTATTGAATCTTTGTTTTCCAATGTATATCTTGATAAATATGTGACTGGAGATGAGTCAACTTTAGTTAGAAGGCGTCCCAATGATTCGGAGTTTTTAGATCTTGATGCAAAAATTGATAAAAGTGGGATTGAAGAGGTCAAAACTTTAGATAGCAATGAACCCACTATTTTGGATTTCAAGGACTTTAATTATGATAATTTCTCTTTAATTGATTGTATTTCATTGTTGAAATCCATGTTGAATTCTCTTCATGCTTATAATCAAAACAAAGCTTTTACTAAACATATCGTTGATGCTATGATGCAATCTTATGAAGAAAAGCTTAATTTGGAAGTTTCTATTCCTAGAAAACTTTATAATGAGTGGGAACCTACTATTAAGATTAATATTAAAGATTATGAATTCTATGCTTTGTGTGATTTGGGTGCTAGTGTTTCCATGATTCCGAAAACTTTATGTGATGTGTTAGGTTTTCGTGAATTTGATGATTGCTCCTTAAATTTGCATCTTGCGGATTCCACTATTAAGAAACCTATGGGAAGAATTAATGATGTTCTTATTGTTGCAAATAGGAATTATGTGCCTGTAGATTTCATTTTTCTTGATATATATTGCAATCCTACATGTCCTATTATTCTTGGTCGACCTTTCCTTAGAATGATTGGTGCAATTATTGATATGAAAGAAGGAAACATTAGATTCCAATTTTCGTTAAGGAAAGGCATGGAACACTTTCCAAGAAATAAAATTAAATTGCCTTATGAATATATTATGAGAGCCTCTTATGGATTGCATGCCAAAGATGATACTACTTAGATCTATTCGTGTTTTTATGCCTAGCTAGGGGCGTTAAACAATAGCGCTTGTTGGGAGGCAACCCAATTTTATTTTGGTTCTTTCTTTTTAGGTCCTGTTTTTCTTTGAATAAATCATCTAGCCTCTGGTTAGATGTGTTTTTATGTTTTAATTAGTGTTTGTGCCAAATAAGACCTATGGGATAACCAACGGTGATAGTTAATTTGATCTTGCTGAAAAACAGAAACTTTTGCGCTCACGAAAACAATTCACATTTTTAGTTGGAGAGTGATTTTTAGTTGATTATTTTTGCATAAGATTAATAAACAAATTATCTAGTATTTCCTATTTTCTCAGTATTTTTGGAGTTATAGAAGTATTCGAAATATTCAGATTGCTACAGACTGTTCTGTTTTTGACATATTCTATTTTTCGCGTGTTGTTTGCTTATTTTGATGCATCTATGGCAAGTATCAGGGGGTATGAACCATGGAAAAGTTTGAATACAGTAGATATTACACCAATATAAATAAAGAATGAGTTCACAACAGTACCAAAAGTGGTGATTTATTTTCTTATACTAACGGAGCTTACGAGATTTTCTGTTGAAGTTTTGTGTTGTGAAGTTTTCAAGTTTTGGGTAAGGATTTGATGGAATATGGAATAAGGACTGGCAAGAGCCTAAGCTTGGATATGCCCAAGGCACCCCAAGGTAATATTCAAGGATTTCAAAAAGCCTAAGCTTGGGGATGCCCCGGGAAGGCATCCCCTCTTTCATCTTCGTCTATCAGTAACTTTACTTAAGGCAATATTTTTATTCACCACATATGTGTTTTTCTTGGAGCTTCTTGTATGATTTGAGTCTTTGCTTTTTAGTTTGCCACAATCATCCTTGCTGTACACACCTTTTGAGAGAGACACGCATGAATCATGATTTATTAGAATACTCTATGTGCTTCACTTATATCTTTTGAGCTAGGCAATTTTGCTCTAGTGCTTCACTTATATCTTTCTAGAGCACGGTGGTTGTTTTATTTTATAGAAATTGATGAACTCTCGTACTTCACTTATATTATTTTGAGAGTCTCTAAACAGCATGGTAATTCGCTTTGGTTATAAAATTAGTCCTAATATGATAGGAATCCAAGAGGGATATAATAAAAACTTTCATATAAAGTGCATTGAATACTATGAGAAGTTTGATTCCTTATGATTGTTTTGAGATATGAAGATGGTGATATTAGAGTCATGCTAGTAAGTTAAAGTTTGTGAGTCCCGTAGCATGCACGTATGGTGAACCGTTATGTTATGAAGTCGGAGCATGGTTTATTTTTTGATTGTCTTCCTTATGAGTGGCGGCCGGGGACGAGCGATCGTCTTTTCCTACCAAACTATCCCCCTAGGAGCATGCGCGTAGTACTTTGTTTGATGACTAATAGATTTTGCAATAAGTATGTGAGTTCTTTATGACTAATTTCGAGTCCATGGATTATATGCACTCTCGCCTTTCCGCCATTGCTAGCCTCTCTAGTACCGCGCAACTTTCGCCGGTACCATAAACCCACCACATGTCCTTCCTCAAAACAGCCACCATACCTACCTATTATGGCATTTCCATAGCCATTCCGAGATATATTGTCATGCAACTTTCCACCGTTCCGTTTATTATGGCACGCTCCATCATTGTCATATTGCTTTGCATGATCATGTAGTTGACATCATATTTGTGGCAAAGCCACTGTTCATCATTTTTATACATGTCGCCCTTGATTCATTGCACATCCCGGTACACCGCCGGAGGCATTCACATAGAGTCATATTTTGTTCTAAGTATCGAGTTGTAATTCTTGAGTTGTAAGTAAATAAAAGTGTGATGATCTTCATTATTAGAGCATTGTCCCATGTGAGGAAAGGATGATGGAGAATATGATTCCCCCACAAATCGGGATGAGACTCCGGACGAAAAAAAAGAGGCCAAAAAATGAGAGAAGGCCCAAATAAAAAAATGAGAGAAAAGAGAGAAGGGACAATGTTACTATCCTTTTTACCACACTTGTGCTTCAAAGTAGCACCATGATCTTCATGATAGAGAGTCTCATATGATATCACTTTCATATACTAGTGGGAATTTTTCATTATAGAACTTGGCTTGTATATTCCAATGATGGGCTTCCTCAAATTGCCCTAGGTCTTCGTGAGCAAGTGAGTTGGATGCACACCCACTTAGTTTATTTTTGAGCTTTCATAAACTTATAGCTCTAGTGCATCCGTTGCATGGCAATCCCTACTCACTCGCATTGATATCTATTAATGGGCAACTCCATAGCCCGTAGATACGCCTAGTTGATGTGAGACTATCTCCTTCTTTTTGACTTCTCCACAACCACCGTCTATTCCACCTATAGTGCTATGTCCATGGCTCACACTCTTGTATTGCGTGAAAGTTGAAAAAGTTTGAGAACATCAAAAGTATGAAACAATTGCTTGGCTTGTCATCGGGGTTGTGCATGATTTACATATTTTGTGTGATGAAGATGGAGCATAGCCAGACTATATGATTTTGTAGGGATAAGCTTTCTTTGGCCATGTTATTTTGAGAAGACATAATTATTTTGTTAGTATGCTTGAAGTATTATTGTTTTTATGTCAATATTAAACTTTTATTTTGAATCTTACGGATCTGAACATTCATGCCACAATAAAGAGAATTACATGGATAAATATGATAGGTAGCATTCCACATCAAAAATTCTGCTTTTATCATTTACCTACTCGAGGACGAGCAGGAATTAAGCTTGGGGATGCTTGATACGTCTCTAATGTATCTATAATTTTTATTGTTCCATGCTATTATATTATCTGTTTTGGATGTTTTATATGCATTAATATGCTATTTTATATGATTTTTGGGACTAACCTATTAACCTAGAGCCCAGTGCAAGTTTCTGTTGTTTCCTTGTTTTAGAGTTTCGCAGAAAAGGAATACCAAACGGAGTCCAATCGGAATAAAACTTTCGCAATGATTTTTCTTGGACCAGAAGACACCCAGGAGACTTGGTGTGCAAGTCAGAGGAGCCTCGAGGTGGCCACGAGGGTGGAGGGCGCACCCCCCGACCTTGTGGGCCCCTCATAGCTCTTCTGACCTAATTCTTCCTCCTATATATACTCTTATACCCCAAAAACATCCAGGGGAGCCATGAAACCAATTTTCCACCGCCGCAACCTTCTGTACCCGTGAGATCCCATCTTGGGGCCTTTTCCGGCATCCTGCCGGAGGGGGAATCGATCACGGGAGGGCTTCTACATCAACACCATTGCCTCTCCGATGAAGCGTGAGTAGTTTACTTCAGACCTACGTGTCCATAGCTAGTAGATAGATGGCTTCTTCTCTCTCTTTGATTCTCAATACAAAGTTCTCCTCGATGTTCTTGGAGATCTATTCGATGTAATACTCTTTTGCGGTGTGTTTGCCAAGATCCGATGAATTGTGGATTTATGATCAGCTTATCTATGAATATTATTTGAATCTCCTCTGAATTCTTTTATGCATGATTTGATATATTTGCAAGTCTCTTCGAACTATCGATTTGGTTTGGCCAGCTAGATTGGTTTTTCTTGCAATGGGAGAAGTGCTTAGCTTTGCGTTCAATCTTGCGGTGTCCTTTCCCGGTGACAGGAGGGGCAGCAAGGCACGTATTGTATTGTTGCCATCAAGGATAAAAAGATGGGGTTTTCATCATATTGCTTGAGTTAATCCCGCTACATCATGTCATCTTGCTTAATGTGTTACTCTGTTCTTATGAACTTAATACTCTAGATGCAGGTAGGAGTCGGTCGATGTGTGGAGTAATAGTAGTAGATGCAGAATCGTTTCGGTCTACTTGACACGGACGTGATGCCTATATTCATGATCATTGCCTTAGATATCATCATAACTTTGCGCTTTACTATCAATTACTCGGCAGTAATTTGTTCACCCAGCGTAATAACTTCTATCTTGAGAGAAGCATCTCGTGAAACCTATGGCCCCCGGGTCTATTTTATATCATATAAGTTTTCGATCTGCAATTCTAGTTTCCTATTTACTTTCTTTTGCAATCTTTACTTTCCGTTCCATAAACCAAAAATACCAAAAATATTACTTTACCGTTTATCCATCTCTATTAGATCTCACTTTGCGAATAACCGTGAAGGGATTGACAACCCCTTTGTCGCGTTGGTTGCAACTTGG
Organism: Triticum aestivum; assembly: GCF_018294505.1. NCBI lineage: Eukaryota > Viridiplantae > Streptophyta > Magnoliopsida > Poales > Poaceae > Triticum > Triticum aestivum. The sequence continues at coordinate 152,506,730 of NC_057811.1, forward strand.
TGTTTGTTTGTGCAGGTATTCGGTGGCTTGTTGCATAGTCTCCTACTGGATTGATACCTTGGTTCTCAAAACTGAGGGAAATACTTACGCTCCTTTGCTGCATCACCATTTCCTCTTCAAGGGAAAAAACAACACAAGCTCAAGAAGTAGCACGCACGGGGTGTGCGGTTCCAGGCCCTGAAGTGGTGGGGCGTGGGGGGAGCTTGGGTTCATTCCCATCCGTCCCGCCCTCCACTCCCCAGGACGCCTTCAGGGCTGCCGCCATGGCCTCCTCTCGCTGGTGCTCCTCCGAGCACCGTCGAGGCTTCTTGCTCCATGGAGATCTCTTAGGATGGGCTCCTCCTCCGGTAGGTCCCGCCCCCCTCTTCATCTTGTTCCTCCATGGATGTCTTCTAAGCTTTTAGGGTTCCTAGGTGATTTCTAGATTAGGGTAGTTGCTTCCCTTGTGTAGGACAGATCTTGTGCATATATCCTATGTTCCTCTGCTGCACCCACTCCCAGATTTCGATCTGGAAGTGGCTGCCACTGGGGAACCCCCGTGTCCACGGGGTGTTTGACCCCCGTGCGCACGGGGTACACAAAAATGTTCTGCCTAGTTCTGTCTTACTCCTCTGCCATTAATCTCAAGCACTTGCACTCATTTGTGTCTCTTGCGTATTGTGGTGTTGGTGTTTGTGTGTTTTAGACTCCGCTGACAAGAGGGCCAAGCTCCGTCGCAAGCTCCCAAAGGCAAGTTCCAAGGAGTTCTCTGTTGCTTGCCGCCAGCCATCTGAAGGCATTGGGCAGGGGTCAGGGTCAGGGCAGGGCCGTGTACACCGTGCAACCACCAAGCAGCCCGTTGTTGAGGCCTCGGAGGATTGTCAACCCTGCAGATGCAGAGATAGAGGCTGAGGATGATCTTGTTGATGGAGATGATAAAGATGATGAAGATGATGAAGAGATGTCTAGTCCCAAGCAAGCCATTCCCGGCGGGCGGGATCGCAGGAACCTTCCCCTTGCCAAATGGACCAAGCCGGAGCTTTGGGCTGAAAGACAGAGTCATCCATATGTTGCTGCCATAGGTTTGAGAGTGGATCCCCGTTTCAAAAATGAGCTTAAGCAAAGAGTGTACCATGAGTTGCTAATGACCAAGGCCAAGAAGTTTTCTCCGCACAAGCAGGTTAATGTTGAGAGTCCGGGACAATGATCATCTCTATCCTGGTGTGTATTCGGATCTTGGGAGGTTGGGTCTCCTTCCTTTCATCACTTTCAACCATCCGTACAATGAGGATCTTGTGATGCAGTTCTTCGCCACCTTGTTCTTCTCCAATGATTCTGCTCGCACCCTACTTGGATGCCCGGGACGCATCGGTGCTCTGCTCCTATGGCCAAGTTTTCTGAGATCATTCCTTACCCGTTCATTGATGAAGAAGCATCAACTGATGAGTTTGGCAGGGTTCGTGAGAGTGGACAGCGCACTAAGGATGAGATTGTGTTCGCCTACAAGCAAGAGAAGTCATTTATCATCGGTTCCATCAAAGACCCTGTGCCTCTCTATGATACGATGCGCCATATCCTGAGGTATACTCTCACACCAAAGGCCGGTGATTCTCACAACATCCGGAGTTCCATGTTGGATGTCTTTGTGTACCTGCATAAGAAGAATAGGGTGGATGTTCTGGACTTCATGTTCTATGAGCTTTGTCAGTGTGTGCAAGAGAACAAGTCTTTGATCTATGCTACATTCGTCCAGGCATTGATTGAGTCCGTCTACCCAGCTAAGTACACCTCTCAGTACAAGACTTCAGTTCCCAAATGCAACTCCAACTGGACCCCTGCTGCTCCTGCTCCATATGTGCCTACCAAGAAGGGGCATAATCCTAGGCCTGAAGATCGTGCCACATACACTCCTGGTATGTCCTCCACTGCACGGATCCCTCATGGTAAGGGCAAGAAGGTAGATTCTGAGTCTGTTTTCACCAGAGGAGAGAAGAAGTCCTTGTTCAAGACCATGAGCAACTTGTTCAAGATGTGCCAGTATATTCAGCGCGTCAGGTTAAGGAGATCAACAAGGATAAGCTTGTGAGACGTCAGAAGAAGGCATAGAGGGCTGCAGCTGGTGAGGAGGTTGGCCCAGGGTCCGAGGACAACGACAGTGAGGCCACAGCTCGTTCCTTTCTAATGGCAGGATGGCATTTTGATGATGATGATGATGATGATGATGATGCTTCGAGCGCTCCTCCTCTTGTCTAGTGTGTCTTTGTGTCACCTTTTCTCCTTTTTGTTGTCTTGATGACAAAAGGGGAGAAGTGGTGTTCTTTACTGTGTGTTGAGATCTCAAGCCTCGTGTTTCTCCGATCTGTTGGTTGTCTTTAATTGGCTTGAGATACTCTTATTTGCTTTCCGGTGTGTAGTTGTGAGCTACCTTGTGTCAGTTCGTGAGACTATTTATGATCCATGGATCGCTTACATGCTCATGCTCATATTGTGTGTTATGATATATCTTTACTATGTTGTCTCACGATACTTGCTCACCACACCTTTGTGTGTAATCTAGGCACCGTTATAGGTTTGTTTTGTTGATCACTTGTTTTGACAATTTTGATCTAGGGGGAGTTCCATGTGTGTGTGCTTGATGCATTCTCAAGCATATTCTTTTCTGGACACACATATAGGGGGAGCTCTCTTTATCAAAATCTGTCGCATGGCTATTTATCTTTGTCTTATCTTTTGATGCCATATCCTAACCACGTTGTCATCAATGCACCAAAAATGGGGAGATTGAAAGTGCAAATGGCACTTAAATTATATTTTGGTGTGATGACAATGTGGTTAGTAGAACTAATATTGGTTGCTAAAGTCTATCTCGGGATATTGGTTCTACTGTGCTCTTGATGGAGATATGAGACCCCCCCCCCCAATTCAAAAATATCAAAGGCGTGATCGACCGGCGATTCGAAGGTTTTATTTTTTGTTCGTTTTGAGTCATAGGAAAGACCGCACTATTAAAAGGGGTCGGTGTGGATATGTGTTGTGTGGAAATGCCATTGCCGAAACATATACACCAGCCTACCCATTCCTACCACTTAAATCCATAGTGTGCGTGCATGTGGTACTCAGAGAGCTTGCAACGGAAAGTTTCTGGGTACCCCGTGCACACAGGGTACTGCGTAACTCTCTGAGTACCCCGTGCGCACGGGTTGGTGCGAAAGTCTCTGAGTACCCCGTGCGCACGGGACTGACTTAGCCCGTGCGCACGGGGTCCAACGGGCAGAAACGGCCACCCGGGCAAGAACACTATAAAAGCCCCCCTTCTTCCACCTCCATCCCTAACCCTAATCTCTTGTTGAGCTCCACCATTGCTACACTCCATTTTACTCAATACTCTCAATCCCTCCACCCAAACTTGTTGAAACTTTGGGGATTGGGAGAGCAAGACCCGATCTTGACCAAACCAAATCGCGTTCCCCGCAACATTTCTTCCCCATTGACTTGCTACTCTTTGAGCTTGGGCTCCTATGTGGTTAGAGGTTCCTCCGAAAGCTTCCTTGCTTGTGGTGTGATCGGAGAAGTTTGTAAAGGTGTGGTGGTCTCCTGCAAGACCAACCCTGAGTGTTTCGAGGCTCATCCATTGGGGGTGACTCGAAAGAGAATACGATGAGCCTTCGTGGCGTTTTGCAAGCCTTGGCTCCGACACCGCTCTAAACAGAGAGTGGCTCTTTCCCAAGGAAGAGTGAACTTCGGGATAAAATCCGCGTCCTCGCCTCACTTGTGGTTAACCCTTTCCTGCACTTTACTTTGTCTTGTATGCTTGTCGGCTTGCTAATTAGATTTTTGCCTAGCATATTTGGCTCTAAGCTTGCTTGCCATATAGGTTATGTTCACCTAGTTGCATATCTAGTGAAATTTATCTGCTAAACATTAAAATTGACAAGAAGGATTAAAATTTGTAGTCTCCTATTCACCCCCCGCCCTCTAGTCGACCATATCGGTCCTTTCAGGAGTACTCCTCAATTAGTGATTTTGATGTTAAACATGCCGGTCGTGGACCATTTATCCCTAATGGGCCGTTTGGCCCTAATAGGCCATTATGACCCAATTACTTAAAAACTGAAAAATCTGAAGAAAAAAGTACATGAAAATCAAAAAATTAGGCAAAGTTTCATGTGGAATAAATCTTGAGCTTTCTTAGTAGCTGCCTCATTAAAACTTTCCATCCTTAGGAAGGAGAGAGAGTACAAAGCCATGCTCTAGATTACAAAAGGATAAGAAAATTACAAAAGAAAAAAATACAAAGCCTACAACTGTTCACCCTCTTCTTCGGTGGTAAGATTTTCGAACTTGGCTTTCTGTCTTGTTTGTAGTGTGTTGGGCTCTCCTTATGGCTAGTTCCTCATTTTTCACAACCATTAGTATTTTCAGAGTATTCGAGACGAGACTGGTTCGTCTCTCCTAAAGTATTCTCTAATGATGTCGATGAGACGAGTATTGATAACTCATCCTGTGCTAATAAGGAAATCATCGGATATGTAAGCTTGTGATACCAACATTGCAGTATGTTGAAGTTCTCCTCTCCATTGAAGCTAAATTTGTCGTTGTTGAGGTACTTAACTAACTCCCTGCCACATGAAAACATAGGTGTTGCAGCTCGTGTGGAAGAGCTCGAGGCAGTGAAGGAAGAACCAAATATCTTGCTCCACGCTCTTTTCTTTATTTGTGTAGTTGGTGCTGGTGGAGGCCATTGCATCTGAACTGTGTCATGCTTTTGTTCATACTTATCGTAAAATTTAGAAAGCTTATCATGAACATCACTAAAAAGTAGAATAAAATTGGGGACGCAAGCCCCTCAAGTTTAGCCCTAGAATCCAAGATAAATGAAAAATGCATACAACATTAGATTTTCTTTCCAATATTCCCAATATTTTAATTTTCATGCGAGCAACAACTTCAAGTAATAATTCATCGCCGATGTATGCTTTTAGGTGAGTAGCGATGTCTACAGTATTATGCATCATTAAAGGATATGTGGGATAAGAGACCTAGACTAAGAAATTGTTAGTACATCATAAAACATCTCCAACAACATAATCAATATTCTAGCAACACGCCAAGTCGCAGGAGTGATTGATTGTGATTCGCAATTTGCATTACTGATTCCAAATAATGCATCTTTGTCTCGGATAAGTGACCTAAACATCACATATGTTGAGTTCCATCTAACATGCATGTCTAAATTATACTTACGAGGAGTTGCTCCTACATCATTTCAATATCTCTTGTAGCTTTCAATTCGTTGATTAGAGTTACTAAGATAAGAAATTGTAGTGCGCAAAGTTTCAATGTTTGGTTTGCATTTCTTTAAAGCACATTTAGCAATAGGATTGATTATATGGCAAGCATAAAGTTGATGCAGTGATAAAGATGTAGCATATACGAAATTTAGAGGAGTGAGGTCATGCATTGCAAATGTATTTGTTGAATTATCCAAAGCTACTGCAAAAATCTTGTTGGTCAGAACAAAATCTGCCACAACTCTAATTATAGCTTGAGCAATGTTCTCACTAGTATGTACTTCGTCTATTAATTCGAATCATATTATTCTTTTTTAGTTCCCACTTAATATTAACATATGCCCGACCATTCCAGATATCACATGTTAAAGAGACTGAAAAGGCGCATCTAGTAAATTCTTCTTTTGTTAGAAACTGGTTTGAGATTAGGAGTATAAGCAGTTTGAATATATTGGGTAAAACCCTCAAACGCACCAAAACTTAATGGTAAAACATTAGAAGCAATTAAACGGCAAAGAGCTTCCCCCTGAACGTTAGCACCATAGCTGAAATTACGTACCAAACCGCCGGGATTGAACTTGAGTGTGGTTTGTCACATTGCGGACTCTCCGTTCTTCTTGATGTGGGATTCCTTGTGCCTCCTCAGGTGCCCGGTTCCTCCTTACCCCCCCCCCCCCCCCCCCCCCCCCCCCCCCGCCGATGGTATTTTTTGCACTAAGATTTAATCTCACGGACACCATCCACCTTAACTATTTTTTCATTGAAGTAATCCCACACGTCGGAGATTTTGCAACGAGCCCTTTTTGCACCGGTGGTGGTGGAGGAAGTGTTGCAACTAGTGGAATGGGCGCCAGATTGTGAAGATGGCGTGTTGTCGTCAAAAGGGGGATAGGTGGTGGTATTGTGGCCATTGGGATCGACATAGTTAGGTATTTCAATATCGAAATAACTTGCTTGGAAGCTAATGAACTGATTAGGATAATCCATCTTTGAGTGTGGGAAATGAGAGGGTGGACGGTCCTTTTTATAGCAAAAATTGGACATTTTTTCAGACAAATTTAGCCCTCCAACAGACAAAATTTTGAAATTCCGATTAAATCCCTTAAACCACCCTAAATCCCCAATCGATCACCACGTCACGCCACTCCCCTACACCCCCTATTAACGATCGACATGCCCCTTCTCCCCTTCCCCCAACAGGCGTCACGCGAGCCTGGCGGGTCGGACGTGCTAGCTACGTCGTGCCAGCCGGCCATTTGCTCAACATGTCATGTATCGGATTTGCCCACGGGCATCGCCTTGCAGCCCAAACATGGCCCGTTTAGGCACGTGTCCGGCTAGGCCAGTGATGGGCCGAGCATGTATGCTCACGGGCCGTCATGTGGCCCATAACCCACTTAGCCAGGTTTACCTACGAGTAGGGCGGTGTGTAGCCAGCAAACAAGCACCCCCTGCGCGGTTTGGGCCAACCCGAAGAGGGGGGAGTGCGCCTCTTTCCTTTCCTTTTTCTACTATCATTTTTTCTCCCTCTTTATATACTTTTTGTTTTATTGTAATTTTAGCAAAATATCAGAAAATGTTCAACGAATTACAAAAAGTTTCACAAAGTTCAAACTAATGTTCTGGTTTTGAAAAATGTTTGTGAATTCAAAATACGTTAGCAATTTTGAAAAATATTCATGAATTCATAAAATTCTCTTGTGATTTCAAAAGTTGTTACGAATTCAAAAACATCCATGAATTTAAAAAATGTGAATTTGAAAAATGTTTGCAAAATTATAAAATGTGCACGAGTTCATAAAATGTTAATGAAATTATAAAAATCTTCCCAAAATTATAAAAAGTTTATGATTCCAAAAATTGCTGTGAATTTGGAAAATGTTGGTGATTTCAATAACTGTTTGCAATAAAGAATGTAAGCAAAAAATCATAAATTAGGGAAAAAATGTTCGTGAAATTGAAAATATGTTCACAAATTAAAATATGTTCGCAAAATTGAAAAAAAATCTCGTATTCAAAAAATATTGATGAAATTGATAAAATGTTCCTGGATTCACAAAAGACAAATTTTAAAAAATGCATTTTTTAAATTTTTTAAAAATGTTCAATTTTTTTTTAAATGTGCTAAAGTTTAAATGGAATTTTTTTACAAAAAAAATAAAATTTCGTGGAATAAAAATGTTTGTGAAATCAAAAATATATTTATGGATTTGAAAATAAAAAATGTAAGAAAAAGGGAAAGAGAATTGTTTTTGAAAGGAAAGGAGAAAAAGAAATAAAAAACGGCGGTGCTACGCGTCGGCCAGTGGATCTTTTAAAAAATTCCACCGCCTCGCGAGCCGTCCGATTGCACGAGGCGAGCGTTCTTGTTCTGTAATTTCTTGCAACAATGCTCTTGTTGCGAAACCTCTTCTTTTCTAACTTTCTGTAATAAGAGCCATGTTAGAAAAATCTCTTCTTCTCTAATTTTCTGCAACAAGACCTCTGTTGCAAAAATATTCTCTTCTTTAATTTACTGCAACAAGACCCCTATTGTAAAAAAAAAATCTTCTCTATTTTTCTGCAACAAGACCCTTGATGCAAAACTTCTTCTCTATTTTTCTGTAACAAGATTCTTGTTGCAAAACCTCCATTGCAATAGAACCCAACATCTCTAGCTTCTTCTATGTATTCCTTCAACAAGACTGTTGTTGCGAAAACTTGCAAGAACGCCGATGGCGGCAACGGAGAGAGCACCACGTGGTCCCTGCATCACCCCATTTGTTGCGGTATGCCTTTTCGAAACAGGTGCTCGGTTGCAAGAACTGCAGTACAGAGCGCTCTGCATGGTCAGATGAAACTCAACGCATGGATAGGAGAGATAGGAAAATGCGGCAATTTCGTTAGAGATAGGGATGAAGGAGAGAAGCAGTGTGCTGGCCCATCAAGACGTGTGTCAAGCGTAGAACGTGGTGGATGTGAGAGGAAGATCGGTCGGTTGACCACTAGCTTTTTCCAATAAAAAAGGCCTGAAAGAATCTAGAGAAAAAATGATCTGAAACCTTCTGAGAACCGGAAATTGGAGTCTTGCTAGTTGCGCCAGCCAAATGTATCTAGCTTCACTACAGGGTACACGGTAGGTTGCTATGCATCAACCTACACGTGAATTAGGATTCCTTGTACGTATGACTTGCTCGCGAGCAAACACACGAGGTGTGTTTGGGCCAATCAGTTCGATGGTCTGACCACTATGAACGCCCCACTTGAGGTTTCTAGCGAGTTTTTTGTTTGTTCGCTAGGCTTTTCCAATAAGGTTTTTACATAGAAATACAAATATATATTTTTCCTAAGATGCAAGTAGACTACCTTAAAACGGCTCTTACATATGTACATTCAAAAAATTTAAAGGGGAAAGTTCCTCTAAGGATGGCAATTGGTAGGGAATGGTGCAGGTACAATAATCTCTTTCCCATGCCCATGTTTTAATGGGCATAAAATCAAACTCACAACCTACCCATCTGGCATAAATCCATGCCCATGCTCATAACCTACGAGTATTCATGCCATGGGTACCCGTCCGGCGTATAACCACATCACTGAAGGGTGGTGACGTAGTTGCTAGGTCCATTGGCGTCTCAGAGAGGTTTACAGGTGGTGAAATGGTGATTTTGAGGAGAATGGGGTGGGGTATTGCTTGGGAGCTGTGAGCAGATGATGCAGGTGGGGTATTGCTTCGGGCGTACCGCGGCACATAATTGTGTCCATGCCCTACCCATGACTAGGCATTTAGGTTTCCGCCATTTAGGTACTACCCATGGGCATGAAAATGTGCCCATACCCTACCCATGCGGGTCGGGTATCATGGGTACCAATGCCCATGGGTAAAATTGTCATCCTTAACTGTACATTGTTAGATACAAGTGAGGCACCTGAGAAGGTCGTGCGTCAACGCGGCTGAGTGAGCTCACCGGCGTGTGCGCTAAGCCGCTAACCAACCGGCCATTGGTCGGTTCTCTTGTAAATATACATTCTAAATGAATTGAAACCATCATCCGATCCTACTGCGGGGTGTATGTTGGAGGCTTAAAAGTAAAAACAGATTAGTTTGGTCCTAGGAGCATGAAAAGTGAGGTGAAGGGAAAAAAGGTATCTGGAGATCAATAATCATGCAAAATTCCCAAAGGAAGGAAGGAGTGAAGAAAGATCAAAACTTCAGCTTGAGCAACATTATATTATAATCAATCATGTAATTGTAAATCAGGATCAAGAAGCTCTGACTTGTACGGAGTATCTGCAAAACAGAAATAAATGGATGGCAAATTGGCATGATATGAGGCCAATAAGTCATAGGCTATACTGTTCCAAGTTTAAACCATCAATTCATATCATCCTAAGGCAAAAGTATAATTACTCTTTTTTTTTTAATATTACTCGGTGAGGGCACCTAGCACAATTAGTTGGGTGAGTAAATCGAGTTCTAAAACATTGTTGCCTGTTATACTCAAGCAAAAGAGAAAGCTTACCTCAACTCAGGATCCTCACTTAGTAACTTCAGATAAGTTTGGCTCAATTAGTTGGGTCATGGCCAATCTTGACTGTCGTCCTCATTTTGCAGCATCCTCACTGAATCAACTAGAACGGAAATAGCTTTCTGGCAAGCTGCAGAGAAACAGCCACAGATAGAACATTAGCATAATGCGCCTAATGGCATCACACAACACAATATAGAAATACCTTTCTGGCAATAATAAAGCTTGACTCTTTGTGATCCTGCATTCTCATGGTCGAAGGACATGTACCAGTCAGATGACTCATGAAAGGATAAAAAAAATTGACTTCTGAATTTGGAATTGCATTTAGCTAGGAAATTTTGCTCCCCATACAAACTTTCTTATATATACAACCATTGATATCATTGCAGAATATGTTCAGCCATTTTATGAAATTCAGATGATTGCTAAAAGTAAGAGGCTAATTAAAACAAGATGTTCAGCCATTTTCCAATGATGTTTCCAGCTAATTAAAACAAGTAAAAACTGGAAGATAACCATATAAGCAAAACTTAACTGCGTCATTAAAGATAGGTTCCAAGTAAAGTCATAGAAAACCAAGATTCATTTTCTAAAGGAAAGTGCAGACCAACATCTCACCAAAATCACGACTTCACAAGAAATGAACTAGTTTCATAACAGAAACCAAACAACTCAGGATCAGCCAATAGATATTTAAGCATGGACCTCAGTTAACAAATAGGATCTGAAATCACTTGGGTGAAGCTTTCATGAATTATTAGCCCAGCCCACCAAAACCAAAAATAAATAAATAAAATAAAATAAAGAGACTTCATGTAGTGCCCAACTATTAAGCCAAAATCATTCAATGAAAAGAAGTCATCCATGTGAAATATCAGAAGCGTCTCACCTCCCATGGGAATGGGAGGCCGCGTAGTGCTTTATTGATTGATCGGGGCTTATCCCGTGTAACGCATACATTGTTCTGTTACAGCCGTGGTTGGCAAGGAAAGAATAAAGAGGTAAGAAAAGCAACACTGAAAAGTAAATGAGCTAGAGGTAGACGGTGAGCGAATGCAAGCCGTCCGATCTTCTTCTCCGTCGTCGATCCCCAGCCATTCATTATCTGAACCGGTACAGTTAACTGAAGACTAGAACACCTTGCAAGTTCAGTCTGACAATGCCCCCTTGCGAGCGCGATCTTGCCTTCAAGTAGCTGAAGGTTGATTTTACCATGCTTCGACTGTCTTCTTGAAAAAGGCTGGGAATGTATGCTTCATGAAATCCACATCTTCCCAAGTTGCATCATCCTGTGGAAAATTCTCCCATTGTACAAGCCATTGGACAACCGGTCGATTGTTGCGAGGGATCTGTTGGGTCTGAAATACGATTAACAGGTTCAGTTCTGGTACGCTCTTCAGGATCACCTAGAGGTAAATCAGCACAGGGAACTGCATTGGGTCCGATGTGTTTCTTCTGCTGGCTGATGTGGAACACTGGGTGGATACCCATGTTTGCAGCTACAGGTGATATGTCACGTTGCCCACATGATACAGTACTCAAAATGGTCCGCAAAACTTGCTTTGCAGCTTGATGTGAGAGAGAAGGCCGAAAGCATTGAGACAATATGGCAGAAGCTTCAAGTAAACCATGTCACCTACTGCGAGAGTCCTTTCGACTCACTTGCAATCTGCATATTTCTTCATGCGCTGCTGGGCGATTAAGAGATTGTACTTCAGTGTTGACAGCAGTTGTTGTTTGCCAGTTAAGGAACCCTGTGCCTCACTGTCAGTAGTGCCTTCCATAGAGAACTCATTGATTTGTGGCTGTGGATATATATCCATATATAAGGCCTCGAAAGGAGTCTGGAGAGACGAATGAAAGGAACTGTTGTACCAGTATTCAGCCATGGGTAAATGCTGGACCTGTTTCTTCGGATCAGTAGAAACCATGCAGCAAAGGTAATTTTCAATACACTGGTTCACACGTTCACCTTGCAAGTTCAGTCTGACAATGTCGCATTCTCCATTGGAGATGCATTTTGATGTATGAGTTCCATATCAAGAAAGACTTTTTCCAAAGATGTTTCCAGCTAATTAAAACAAGTCAAAACTGGAACAAAACCATATAAGCCAAAGCTTAACTGCATCATAATTCATAAACCAAGATTCGTTTTTTTTAAGAAAAGCCAACAAAGTGTAGACCAGCATCTCAATCAATAGTTTCAGAATAGAAGCCAAACAACCATAAGGATCAACCAAACAACATATTTAAGAAATGGACCTCAATCAACAAACAAAATTTGAAATCATTTAGGTGAAGCTTTCACTGATTAGTAATCCAGCCACCTAGACCCAAAAATAAAATAAAATAAAGAGGCTTCATGTCATGCTCCAGCTAAGCATTACAAATTCAATTGATCTAAGCCCAACTGTTAAGCCAAAATCATTCAAGGAAAATAAGTCATCCAATTTTAGCAAAGAAACCAATATTAAAGCACCGTGTCACATGCTGAGTATCAAGGCAAAATGAATATAAATCTGTTCTTAACAGTTCAACATGGAAAAAGAAGGACAGCAAGAACTTGAATAGCGAAAACAAACTGCTAACTATTGATAGGGAAAATGCTCTCAGGTTATTATTATACTCCCTCTTCTAGTTCTGGAAAAGTTGTTGGTTTAGGCATGGGTTTAATTAACTTTTTCCAAACTTTGACTCGCTATATTTCAAAATATTTTTGGATTGGGTATGTGAAAACAATGTGTAGGTTTATCTCATAAACTATTTTCAAAACAATATTGTCTTGAAGAGCTTTACAGTAATAATGTATAATAAAAATAAAGGTTATCTCTCATAAACTATTTTAAAGAAGTATAAATTTGAAGAGTTTTATAGTTAACGAAAATAAGCAGTAAAAGTTGCATTATGGGGGCTTCTTCAGAACTGGACTAGAGGGAGTATGTTCATCATTGAGCAACACACACATATTGTGGTGCTTCCCCATCAACCTAAAGCCTATTTTTATTCACACAAAAAACTAAAGCCTATTTAAAAGGTGTATACCATCCAATTTAAGAGATAATTTTTAATTCTGGAAAATTTAGTGGTTTTGATTTACATTTTGTTAGTGTAAATAAACAGAAATTACTATGTAAAAGAGGGGGAGAGGTGGTAGATCTTACCAGTGTGTGTTACCTGATCTGACTGGAGCTAATGAGGGTTCCCAAATCCGACACCGAACCATCTTGCAGTTAACAGCTGAAGGATATTGTCTTTAACCTCGCAGTATCTTTGGGCCCAGCCTTTTGGTTCGGTGTCATCAACTCCTAAGCCAGGAGCCCGGTCCTTTGAGTCGAGGTTGATCGGATCTTTCCAATCAGCCACATAAGCGGACACGCGCCTCTTGAACTTGACTTTGAACTCCGACCAAGCTTGGTATTTGTAGTGGTTAATACGTGCCAGCGCGGTCCAGATGCTTTTGAAAGCAGGCTTGAGCTTAAAATGATGGACCACATTCATGAGGGATGGTTCCACGGCGTCGAGACGGACCAAGGATTTGTGCCGCTGCGGGTTCTTCAACCGGCAAGTGTAGCCCTGGCAGACCCCCTCTGGTGGATGTGCTGTTTGGCCCGAGGGGGCAAAGTCATAACAAGCAAGGTATATTTGGCCAACGCTGTCATCAACAGAAATGACGGGCTCTAGCAAAGATTTTGATGGCTTCTCCAATCCTGCCCAGCTTGTTGGAAGATGAACTCATCAACATCTATGACAGCCATCCATTGGCACGAAGCTTGCTGTGTGGCCACGCAATGAGACAGACCAGCTTCTTGGACCTTGGTCCAAGGCCATGGCACGGTTGTGATGTTGAGCCCGGAGGATATGAGCTGCGCCACTAGGCCTGCCAAGTTGTCCTCGCTGCCATTATCGTAGATAAAGAACTGATCCACCCCAATCGCACTATGGTAGAGTGCCCACTCCCTGAGAAACTTGGAGATGTTGCGTCCCATTGTGCAGGCGCAAATTGAACTCTTGTGGGGAGTCAGCGAAGAAGATTCAGCTTGCTGTCGACGAAAGGTTGCAAGGGAGGGCATGGGATCCTCGCCGGTGACCCCTAGTGTGACAAGAACCTTGGTGCTTCCTCCTGACTTGACAGGTGTAGGCGGCGAGGGGCAGCGAGTAACTTGCTGTACTGAGCTGATTGCCGGCGTAGATGCCAGCATGGTATCGGCGCCGTCGCTGTAGCGATACAGGCACCGAAGACCTTGGCGGCGGCTGATTCCCTTAGCGAAGACGAGCACGTCGCCTCCGTCCAGAAGAGCCGAGTCAAACACTATCGGGTCGCTGCTCCAGTTAAGCAATGCGCGGCCCGGAGAAGGAGAAGGAGGATCTGGAGCAGCTGCGGCGGCCGAGGAGGTGGAGGAGTGGAGTAAGAGCGGCGCTTGGAGCTGCTGGAAGCTCTGCGCTGGCTCGGGAAGGCGGCAGACGTATGCGTGAAGCCCGGACGCCGGCAGCCTCCCGAGCGGTCTCGCCGGGGAGGACGCCCCACCCTGGAAGGCGCAGATGGAGTCGCCGGTAGGCTCAGTGTCGTCGAGGACCAGGACCTCCTGGTCGGGAAGGAGGACCGCATCCGCCTCCTGCGGCGGCGGCGAGTGGCCGGCGCGGAGGCGGAGGGGGAGAAGGCGCCGCGCGAGGCTGTCATCACTGAGGCGGAAGGGCGAGTATTGGGATTGCGGGGACGGGGACGGCGACGGCGAAAAGTCGGCAGCGAACGGGAAGGGCGGGGGCGCCGGACTGTCGGCGACGAGCGGGAAGGGGGCGCCGAGGCCGAGGGGCAACGAGAAGACCGGGCGGCCCGCGTAGGCGTTGTGGCCTCCGCTTCCGGCTAACAGCAGGAGAGCTCCGACTGAGACGCCGCCGACGATGCGGCGCAGCCGGCTGCAGCGGCGGTGGCGCGGCATATTGGATTTGGCGGGAGCAGAGCAGGAGCTCGATTTCGCGGGAGCAGGAGCGTGATTTGGCGGGAGCAGCGGGAGCTCGAAGGCGAAAGATTGAGATTTCGCGGGAGCAGGGAGCAGAGCTTCGATTGCTGGGTTGCGACCGAGAAGACCCGACCCGACCCGAACACGGATTGGTTTTTTTTTTTCGAGTCAGGCTGGCGGGCCGCTGGGTCGATTCCACTTCCCGTGTCGGTCGGATTGGGCTCCACCACGTCATTACGATCAGGCAGGCTGGTTTTTGCGAAACGTGTTGTCTTTTTTTCTTTTTACAATATAAAACCTGTCACCTTCTAACTCCAAATCCACACCGAGCCTCCGAAGAGAGCGGTTAGGGTTAGGGTTTGCGGATCCATCACGTATCCCCGGCCCGAACAGATACTCCAAATCAGGCCGTCCCGAAAAAAAAATTGTGGGATCCCGCATCCGCAAGCCCAACTCCTTCATATGAGCGGGATTTCACCCGATTTTGCCGATCCCCTTTCGGTTGTCCCGAACCCACTTCTTCCGACTTCACCTCCCACCTCCCGTCCCGCCGTCGCCACCGCCAATCCGTCCTCCGACCTTGCCGTCCTTCCTCGCGGCACCGGAATTCAGCCGGATAGCTGCCCCTGGGAGCGTCATACCATGCGCCGCCGCATCTCTGTCCGCCTGGGCCTCCCACGGCCACAACTCCTTCCGCTGGTGCTCCAATTCCTCTCGCCGCCGCTACCACCATCAACAAGAAGCGGCATGGGAGCCATCTCGTTCAAGGCAGCGCAGCCGGCGTGGCACCACCGAGTGTCGGACCCGCTCCGGTTCCACACGCCGCCAAGAGGAAGAAGACCGCCTCGACCGGCCCTGACGATGCACGGGTGAAGCCCCCGAGGAAGAAGGTGACCACGTCACAGGGGCGGTGTCGGATTCAGGGCTCCGCAGACCCAAGAAAGGTTCGAACTCTGGGGCGTGTGCGAAGAACCCGACCTATCCAGCCTACCAGCCCGTCGCCCCATGGCATAGCTCAATGAACAAGGGAGAAGATGAACACAGCAGTTTACCCAGGTTTGGACCACCTTGCAGTGTAAAAACCTACTCCTGCTTTGTGGTGGATTGGCCTCATAAGGGGTTGAGGATGAACTAGTACAAGGGATGAACAACCCCGCGAGGTCTGCTCTGGTGAGGGTGGAAAGGATCCGATCCTCTCTATGGTGGTGGCTAACCTATATTTGTAGTGGCCTCGGTCCTCTTCCCCCAAAACGTAGGCGGGAATGGATCCCACAGTGGCCAATTTGAAAGGGGACAAGCAGTACAACTTATCCTGACGAAAGGTGGTCTTCGCCTGCAAAGCTTCTGGTCGTGACGCTGCGGTGGGCTCGGTGATGGCATCCGTCTTGCCGTCCTGGTGGTCTTGGTCTTGTTGCACCGGAATGGAAACCTTTGCCAGATTCCTCGGGAACCCACGGCTGTGCTTGCCTCCTTAGCACCAAAGAGGAAACGGCCTCCTCTGCACCCACTGGCGCCTGCCTGGCCTTGGTCGTCATGTCTTGCGTCATCGCAACCTCATGAGGTCAGGTACCTGCATAGAAATCTCCGCTCCTCGGGAGGTCGCTTGGGGAGGCTGCTCTCTCGGGAGGTCTTAGCGTCGTCCGCCTCGCAAGGCTTGGACCCTCGCGAGGGTCTTGTAGATGGGCCGTACCAGGCCGTCAAAGGAGCCACGCCATGGGCCGCAGGCAGGCAAGTCTGGGTACCCTGGTTCCCAGAACACCGACAGTCGGGCTCCTCCTTTGACTTCTGCCGACCCCGGCATCCACATTGACGGTGAAGCCGCCGGCCACGCCTACGACGTGTTCGACGAAATAGCCGAGAGTTATTTTTTCTTCATTTGCTTGGTTTGCTCCGGTCATCTATGTTTTGGCCGTTCGAAACACTTGCTTGAGCTCTGGTCATTGATTTTTGTAGCCAAAATGTGCCCTACACATATACGGAGATGGTGTCCAAGAGCACCGTGAATTTGAGTGCCACCCTTAGCGATTTTGATGCATCACACGTTGAGGTCGAAGCGGAGGTGCATGATGAGAGTGAAGATGATGATGACGTGCAAGGGACCGAGGAGGCCGACTATGATGCTAGGGTGGGGAGGACCGGCAACTACACGGAGACGAAGGATGTGTGCTTAGTTAAAGCTGGGAAATCATCTCTCTTGACTCCATTGTCGGCAAGGACCAAACCTATGGCAACTATTGGCAAATGATCAAAGTCAAATTTCATTAAATGATGCCATTCCCATTCGACCGGAGCTTGAAGGGCCTCCAAGGCCGTTGGGACACCATCAACAAAGCTTGCGGCCGTTGGGTCGGATGCTTGGAGCAAGTGCGGCATGCACCACCAAGTGGCGTCATTATCGATGATTATGTGAGCATTTCTTCATCTTCATGTCCCTAGTCGTGTTCATAGGAAGATTATGAGCTCATACTTGTCTCAATGTTGTTTGTAGGTGAAGGAAATATGCCCTAGAGGCAATAATAAAGTTATTATTTATTTCCTTATATCATGATAAATGTTTATTATTCATGCTAGAATTGTATTTAACCGGAAACATGATACATGTGTGAATACATAGACAAGCAGAGTGTCACTAGTATGCCTCTACTTGACTAGCTCGTTTAGCCATAGACAAAGAGTTGTCATTTGATTAACGGGATCACATCATTAGGAGAATTATGTGATTGACTTGACCCATTCTGTTAGCTTAGCACTCGATCATTTATTATGTTGCTATTGCTTTCTTCATGACTTATACATGTTCCTATGACTATGAGATTATGCAACTCCCGTTTACCGAAGGAACACTTTGTGTGCTACCAAACGTCACAACGTAACTGGGTGATTATAAAGGTGCTCTACAGGTGTCTCCGAAGGTACTTGTTGGATTGACGTATTTCGAGATTAGGATTTGTCACTCCGATTGTCGGAGAGGTATCTCTGGGCCCACTCGGTAATGCACATCACTTAAGCCTAGCAAGCATTGCAACTAATGAGTTAGTTGTGGGATGATGTATTACGGAACGAGTAAAGATACTTGCCGGTAACGAGATTGAACTAGGTATTGAGATACCGACGATCGAATCTCGGGCAAGTAACATACCGATGACAAAGGGAACAGCGTATGTTGTTATGCGGTTTGACCGATAAAGATCTTCGTAGAATATTGATACGTCTCCATCGTAACTATAATTTTTTATTGTTCCATGCCTATATTCTACAACTTTCATATACTTTTGGCAACATTTTATATTATTTTTTGGGACTAACATATTGATCCAGTGCCCAGTGCCAGTTCCTGTTTGTTGCATGTTTTATGTTTCGCAGAATATCCATATCAAACGGAGTCCAAACGGGATAAAAACGGACGGAGCTTATTTTTGGAATATTTGGAAAATCTGGGAGAAAGATCAACGCGAAACGGTGTCCGAGGTGGGCACGAGGCAGGGGGCGCGCCCCACCCCCCTGGGCGCGCCCCTGACCCTCGTGGTCCACCCGTAAGGCGGTTGATGCTCTACTTTGGCCGCAAGAAAGCTAATTTTTGGAAAAAAGATCTAGGCGAAGGTTTCAATCCAATCGGAGTTACGGATCTCCATATATACACGAAACGGTGAAAGGGCAACAGAGGAGAACGCAGAAACAGAGAGAGACAGATCCAATCTCGGAGGGGCTCTCGCCCCTCCCACGCCATGGAGACCATGGACCAGAGGGGAAACCCTTCTCCCATCTAGGGAGGAGGTCAAGGAAGAAGAAGGAGGAGGGGGGCTCTCTCCCCACTACAAAAAAATACACTTCCGTGATGATACGTGTTTGTCACAGTAGGTCGCGTTTTCTGTCATGCATGTACATCCATGACGATTTTATGACAGAATCAAGATAGTCATACATGTGCTGTCGTAGAAGTGTTCCATGACATTACCAAAATTATATCACGGAAGTGTCCACTTCCATGAGGATAAATCGCGCGTCACAAAAGTGCTTTCGTCAAGGGTGACCGACACGTGGCATCCACCGTAACGGAACGCCGTTAAGCTATCGGGTCGGGTTTTGGATCCGATAACCCGTTAACAGCCCCGACTAATGGGGATTTTCCACGTGTAAAATCATCATTGGCTGGAGGAGACACGTGTCAGGTCCGCGTTGGCACAGGTGTCACTCACCCAATGGGCGAGACGCGCCTATGATATGTTGACATGTGGACCGGCCAACTGAAGGCCCACAAGATTTTGAGGACCATAATGGGCCGGCCCAGCTAAAGGCCCATGAGATTTTGCGGACCATAATGGGCTGGCCCAGCTAAAGGCCCACAAGATTTTGTGGGCCATAATGGGCCGGCCCAGGTAAAGGCCCACAAGATTTTTGTGTGTCATAATGGGCCGGCCCAGGTAAAGGCCCACAAGATTCTTGCGGATCATAATGGGCCGGCCCAGCTAAAGGCCCACGAGATTTCGCCGACATTAATGGGCCGGCCCAGCTGTAGGCCCACAAGATTTTGAGGACCCTAGTAGTCCGGCCCATTAACTGGCTGCCATGTTTTCGGCCAAATGCCGACCCATATTTGATCCGGTCCATTAATGGCCTGCCACGCTCCGGGCCTAATAGTGGCCCATATGAGATCCGGCCCGTTAAAAGCCTACCACGTTTTGGGCCAAATTACGGCCCTGATCAGGTCCGGCCCTTTAAGAGGCTTTGGGCTCAATTATGGCCCATATCAGATTCGGCCCGTCAACTGGACACTATGCTTTTTTTTGGGCCCACTTGCTAAAGGCCCACTTAGTAATTCGGCCTGATATTAGTTTTGGCCTGTTAAGGGCCCATTTAACATTTCAGTCCTATATTAATTTCGGCCTGTTAAAAGCCCGTCATATAGTTGGGCCTAACTACGGCCCGGTTTGCATCCGGCCTGCTCGCAGCCGATATCTGATTGGGCCAAACAAGGACCGAGACAATTTTGGCCTGTTAAAAGCCCGTGATTTGATTCGCACAATCATGGGCCGGGGTTCATTTCGGGCTGCTGCCGGCCCGTGAGCTGTTCGACACGTTTTAGGCCCAACCTACGTCGTGATTGCATGACAGCCCGATTATGTACCGTAATTTTACGGTTTGGCCGGTTTACTGCGAAGACAGGATATATATACAGTAAAATAACTGCAGCATCGTGAATAAGAAAAAACCTAGACTATACAATAAAGAAATTACGGCATATTACATCCACTGGGCATCAAAGTTCGCCACTATGATAATAAAGCACAAGCAGACAGCAGATTACATACACTGGGCATCAAAGATCGCCACCAGTGCAAATAAACACGCCGACAAAACAATATACAAAACCGACAGCACTTCAATAGAGTTCAAGAAAGGTTAGCCCTGCTGGGGAGCTGCAGCGCAAGCAGCTGAGCAAGATGATGAGACTGCGCTTGTTCAACACTTATATCTTCCTCACTCTGAAGGATAAACAAGCAGACAGATGACAGGTTTTGCACATAAAAGTATCAGTGCTGACAATTCATCACATTTCTTACTGACGAATAAAGTGACACAGTTTAAAATTGCATTAACACAATATGGTATTGTTCAGGTCAAGTCATGGCAGGAAATGACATTGTGAAGGAGTTGGCAGCTTCACGACACCACTGGATTACAGATCAAGAACTCATAAGTATCAATGGTTGGTGTGCTGTCAATTTATACCATTTCAGTTTGGCAAATAAAGAGACGGTTTAAATAATAGTAGAATGATATGACATTGTTCATAGTTAAGACATTGCAGAATATGACATTGTGCTGTAGTGGGTAGGTTCACCACACCACTGGATTACGGATGAAGAACAGAAGCATACATGCAGTGCAAAAGAAGATCACTTGCTCTGTATAGTTTAATTTACATGGTATGAAGAAGGAACTTGGTTGTACAACTAAAAACTTAAATTGAGAAAGGACAAACTTTTGTTTATGAACTACATAATAAACTTTAAACAAGCAATTTGATGCAAACACCAAAAATAAACAGCTGTTGCAGTCATGCCTAACCAAATATATACAACAAAGTTTGAAGGCTTGAGATGGACAAACTTACATTATTGGTGAAGACAAGCTCTATAAAGGCCTTGTCCATGCTGATGGGGGGGCAATTCAAGAAGTTTACCACAGAATCTTCTTCAAAAGCATTGCCTTCATTCTACATTTTGTTAAGAGTAAATATAGATGTGATAATATACGAAAAAATGGAGAATATTTAAGATAAGATGAAGAGTGATGCTACATAACCAAGTAGCTATAAATGTAAGTGCAGCGATACAGGCAAAAGGTACAGCCAAGAGCAATGCACAGCTAAACTTCTTCAGTACCAACCTTATGGTAAGAGTAAATATAGATCTGATGTGTAGAAAATGGAGGGCAAAGGAAAATAAGCTGTAGAGTGATGGTACATGAACAACTACCTGTCATTATAAGTACACTGATAAAGGACAGCATGTACTTACAAGAACAATGCAGAGCTAAAAAAACATTGGCATTAGATATATTCTACACTAATGTAACCATTCATACAGATCAGATAATTTGGAGCGAACAATTGATAAGCAAGCTATCATGCATACTGCTGTCACATAATGAACCAGGTATGTATGCAAGTACAGTGATACAGGACAACAGGTACTAACAAGAGCAAAGCAGCGGGCAGCATATTTGCGATATCATGTCGTTCTTAACAAACCAGAATTCTTCTTTGAGCATATTTCCTGCAAAAAAGATCCGTAAGGCACATGCGGAAAAGTAGAAGTTCAAATTGTCATGTGATTTCATAGACAGTACCTCATCCTGGGAACGAGACCAGTGCATAACAAGGTTTTTCCATTCAATGTCTTCTAAATTTAGCACAGGAGACTTCACCGGAAATTCGTTTATAGACTTGCCATCAAAGTGTGATTTCCTCAGGTAACACCGATACTGCTGCAATGCTTCCTTGAAAAGCACAAGCAAGCTTTGCTCGTCATGACTATCCAGATTGACCCTCTCCTAGTTACAACAATGTAATGTAAATCATTGATGTGTTCAATCAACAGAAAACAGGAAAATAATAACCATGAATAATAGCACTTACACGTAAGTTGGACAGGAAGATGTGAAAATGGTGTTTGTCTTCACAATAATCTTCTCATGATGGGAATATATGCACGTAGTCCCTAACAACATTGAAAGCATTGTCTTTTAAACTGGGAATAAATGGAATGGGGTTCCAATCTGCAGGAATTGGCCGTCTCTGCAGTTGGGATAGGTCTTCGGCCGGTGGACTTGATGTACTTTTTGCTGGAGTGGGATTTTTCTGTGGTACAGCTGGTGCTATGACAAATGAAATCGGTATACCTTTTGCTGGAGTGCAGGTCCTGTGTGGTGGGGCTAGTGGCGTGGCCAGTGAAGTATGGGTACAGTCTGCTGGAGTCGGTCCTACGTTTTGTGTCACTGGTTGTACAGCCAATATAAGTGGGGTGATGTCTGATTTCTCCGGCACCACCACGTTTTTCAAGGACTTTGCTGGTGCTCCTTCAGGTTCGGCAATCACCCTCTTCCTTTTTGATGTCTGATGCACAAGAACAACATTTGAGTGGAAAAACATGGTATGATGACAGATGGAATATGTATTGATAATGGATGGGCATGGCATCTCGACATATATAATGAGTAAACTAAGCAGATGGCGGTGCAACAAAGTAGAAGAAATGCAAGACAACATATGCAAGATACCCGCAATCAATAAAACATTGCCAAATTAGAACAGGCACCTTGATGGGTGAACAGGACAGGCCATCTGCCTTTGACTCCTCGAGGTTAGAATAGTCATTAGGATCATATTCTGAACAAGAATCAACATGTGGGGAGCGTATGAGTTTCATTGCATCCAGAATGGCACTCAATGCCTTGGTGCCAATTTTGTAAGTCATTGCAGTGTTTAGCTTCAAGAGTGGACTGCTGCTAGTGCGACACAAAGCAGCTACACAGATCATAGTGTAGATATAACGGGAAAACCTTAAGCATCAGAGTAAAATCAGCAAAGTGGAACTTGCTGGAATATATGTGCTAGTATTGCCGGTACGGCTAGAAAGGCTTCGGATACCAGCTCTCTTCAAGTGAAGGTGCGGTACTATTAATATCAGTGTAACTCTCAAAGGCGACATAGCTCCCCGCATTTCCTTGCTATTCTTATAGGATTCAAGTGGGCAGGCCACTACAAATCCTATTCCTATGTTTACAAGATCCTACAAATCAAAGAGGCTCAAAGTGTCCATCACAACCGACCGTATAGACCTCTACACTGCAAATGTCCCTGCTCATCTTCAGTACAAGGAACATACTATACTACTATCATACTCCCTCCGTTCCAAAATATAAGTCTTGGTAGAGATTTCCACTATGGATCACATACAGATGTATCCAGATACATTTTAGAGTGTAGATTCAGTCATTTTGCTCCATATGTAGTCCATGGTGGAATCTATACAAAGACTTGTATTCAGGAACGGAGAGAGTACATATTAAAGAAGAACGGAAGAGGAACATGGTAAAGAAGAGCAAGCAGATTTTGGATAATAAAATGTTGGTTGCGCAGTGCCCACACATGATGAACCAGAGCGCATTAAGAATGCAACTCCCAGCTGTCTATCGACCATTTCAGGCGGTTGGATGAAGATCCTACGTCTCCTAACCCTTCTTCTTCCTCGTCTCTGATTCTTCCCATACAGAACACCGCACGGGCCGCCGGCCGGACCACCGGCCCCACCGCCTGTGTTCCTCCGCCACCCCCACCCCAACCCCCACCTGCGTCGAGTTTTCTTTGTTCGGCGAGGCCCCACAACCACCCGAGCCCCTTCGATCGCACCGGCGAACTCCGGTGAGCTCTGAAAAATCGACTGACCCAATTATGAAATTTAGTCTACTGTGATTTAACTAGTGTGGAATATAAAAGGGGAAAACCATAAGCATTGGGAGTATAGTGTTGAGCGTGCCATGGCGGATCTGAAGGTGCAAACCGGACAAAGGCAACTTCGCAACCAAGACAAGAAATCAGAGTAAAGCAGTGGCGATCTGTTTTTTTGCTGCGATAAATAAGTTGAGCAGATACGAAAGAGTACCGCCTCTGGTGCGGCGCCGTGTACGCATCTGCTGAGAATTTGATGGTGCTGCGGTAGCGATGGCTGTCGGCGGCGTGGAAGCAGATCTAGGAGGGTAGACGGTGGCGGCGGGGCGCGGTGGACAAGACGGTCGTAGGAGCGGCGCCGGCAAGGTGGACGACGGCGGGGATGAAGCGAGAGGACGGGATGCAAGGATCCCGGTCCGAAGCCGTGGATGAGAGAGGTCGATCTCTTGTAATGGACGACAGCGTCGGGGTATCAGCTCCGGCATGGTGGAGGAGGACGGCGGTGGATGGGGTGGCGGACGGCGGCGGACGGAGGAGGGTGGGGTGGAGAGGGTGTTTTGGTGCCCACGGAGTATGAATGGGGAAAAGGGAGGTAAAGAGGAAGGGGGAACCATGTATTCAGGGCGCGCTTGTCTCAAATGCGAGGAAATTTACAAACTTAGCCCCCGTTTCAAATTTCTACTACATCACAGCAACATTAGTCGGTTGGGGATAGGACGGTAATCTCGCATACACCGAATATTTGCCGACGAGAGTTTGTTTTTGGCGCCCACCGTGTATGAATATGAATCGGGGAGGGAGTCGATTTCGGCCGAGGACACACTGTGTTTTGGCGCCCACCATGTATGAATCCGGGTGAGAGGCGGTTACGTCACGTTTGGGTGAAATTACAAACCTACCCCTATCGAAACCTATAGAAATCCAGCAGATAGGCTTTGCATGGCAGGGATAGGCAGTAGTGATTTCCATCTCACAGATTTTGGTTTCGGGCGGTTACTGCGACTTTCCCCGCTTCGTTCAAATTTTGCAGAGTGCACGTTTACCGTGCCAACTCAATTCGAATCCCGTTTGTATTCTATTTTTTTCGGGCGGGATCCATTTTCAATTGGAATTACATTCTATATACATCATGTTTTATATATACTTTCAAAAGCACAACAAAGAATTCTGCTCCTTTATATGTATAATATGATTTACAGATACAACGATCTCGAAATCTTAACATTGAATTCGAAAAAATTTAAACAAATTATGTTCTACTAAAATGTATGGATCAGTAATATCTACATATTAAATAACATAGATGTGCGTGAATTCATATGAGTATGCATGTTTGATAGATCAATTTTGGTTCGAGTATGGATTACATGTATCATCATCTCGAATTCAAATATTTGAATCCCTTTTTGTTCACTCCTTTCACGCCCATCTCTCTCGCATGCATGCTCCTTCAGGTAGCTATCACTCTCTTTTCTCCAGCTGACCCGCACGCTCACTTCATGTTTCTCCTATCCTCGCAGACATGGTCTCTCGATGTCTCCCTTGAGAAGTGTCACACTCTCCCTATCATTATACATTACACGGTTTTCATTATCTCTCACGTCTCTACTGTTCTCTGGTATCACTCGGTACCTAAGCTTTCTTTTTCACCGCCACACACACAGTCTCCACTCGTCTTTCACTTTGTCTTTCTCTCTATGGGATTCTCTCACACACCCTATATGTCTCTACATATGACTCATACCACTAAAATTACTCTCTCTCTCTCTCCTGTAGACACAACATTTGTTGCGGTCTCCTTTTCGTCTCCATCCCAGACTAACATTATTCATTTGTTTACCGATCAGACAACCCCGACTATCGTCTCCTCTCTCTCTCTCTCACAGACACACACACACACAACTCCTGCTTCATAGTACTACGTACCTCCTTGGCGTATGGTTGTATGGTTTTTTTGCGATGGAGGTTGTATGGGTTCATGTTGCGAGATGTTGAACCTGGTAGTTCTAGGGAAAATACTATGGTTTAGATTTAGATGCTGGTTTTCAGTAATGAGAATCGGAAGGGGAAACCCTTCTTTGATTAAAAAAAACTACTACCTCCATTCTGGTTTACTAGTCCCCATCGTACTTTGGGTCAAAGTTTGTCCACGAATTTTACTTGTAAAATGTGAATGGAAAACGAGATTTTGTTATACCCAAACAAAAAAGGACTGGAGGAAGTGATTGCTCTGACACGGACGCGACCTCTCATAGCGCAGGCATTGAACTGGCGCGCCGGCCAAGAGGGCCGCACTCGCTGCAGGCCCGGCTGAGCACGCCTCCTCGCCGCGTGCAACCAGCTTAAGACTGCCCTGCCTGCCTTCATTGAATCCGCGTGTGTGCCGGCAACACGTCCTTCCGCGAGCCGACAGGCATTTTAGAACACAAAAAATGACTAAAATATAATTAATTTACGCATGGTCTTGACTTGTTGTGCTCGCACTGGTAGCAGGAACTAGTAGAGGATTTTCTTTATTTATAACTCTCCTCACATTTTTTTGGCTTTGAAGTGAATCATGGTTGTGGACATTATGTATGAATGTGCAGATATCTGTGAACATGAGTTTGATGTGGAAGTTGAACTTGGAATGTCGGGCTTGCACGTGAACTATACCATGTCCAATGCTTCGCCTGTTATTGTTTGGAAAGTAATTGCTGTTATTACATGAACCGACAAAAAATATTTTGTGCCACATCAGTAGATGCACGGACATCACAACAGGCATGCTGACTGGATAAACATTTGAACCTAGCTATTATGAAGGAAATTTTGTATTGACAACAGGTTTAGATAGCAGGAGACACCTAGCCTGCTCTGCCTCTGCTAGCTTATTTATGGCTTCTTCCATCTCTTCTTTGGCTTGGGTGAAGAGAGCATCTGATTGCTCTTTTCGCTTCTTCAGGAACTTAGCTACATTCTCAAGGGCTGCTGCACGCTTTATTTCAGCCTTTACTAATGCCACGAGGACACGAACAGCTGACGACTCCACCTGGCTTGTGTGTAATCCAGCATCATCTAGGAATTTGCACCTTGTGTCTAATCCAGCATCATTAGGGAACTGGCACCTTGTGTGTAATCCAGCCTCATTTTGGAAACATGATCTCGAGGTTGACCATACTTCCCTCCTCGCAGGAACTGCATCCTGACATGAAGTTACTTCTTTTTTAGATCAATACTCAGAGCAACCTAGATCCATTTAGTAGAAGCCAGATAAACAGAACTCGGAGAAGTGAATTCAAAAGGAAAAATAAAATAAAAACAGACTACAAGGTGAGAACACCCACTTCCTACATCAAGCTAAAAACGAAAGCATTAGGATGATTAAGACTCTTCTTATTACACATCGAAGAACACCACGCTTAAGAGAAACAGAAACTACAACATATACACATCGAAGAACACGAGGCTACACGAAAGTAATTGAAAGGGTGTTACTTACCAAAGCTCGTTTGACGGGTTTGGTGCAGCTCCTCTTTAACTTGCCACGCTCCTTGAAGATGTCCCGAATATCCCGTGTTTGGTCTTCATTGCTCCTCTGCATGTTCGCACTCGTGGTTTTAAAATCTCAACATGGCAAGAAAAATATACTACTAGTAATACTCGCGCATCTTGTGGGCAACATTAAAGCACTCGTCTGCCATGTTAGAGCATCTCCAACAGAATCGCAACGCGCGACGCTTTAACTAGCGCACGCCCGGCCGCTTTTTCCCGCGCGCGCGCGATCCTTTCCCGACGTCTCTGCTATCTCTACTCTCTTCTCTACTGTTATATTTATTTTATATTTAATATTTAATATTTATCTCTACTTCCTTTACTGTCTACTTTTTTTACTTTTTTTTCTTGCAATATAGGCCGTCCGATTTATATCTGACAGATAGGAAGGAAACAAATGGGAATTTTGCAAAAAGATACCCATACCCCTCTCCAGATTTGCAAATAAGGCCTTCCCTCGTTCATCCTTTTCTCCCACAAGATAAACTACTCATACAAATGCATCTTGATGCGTGCAACGCATGGGCATCTTGCTAGTTCTAAAAACCTTTCCATCATTTGCCACACTACTGGTTGCAGATGAAAAACCTACCCAAGCACAGCGCGATACAGGAGCGACGCACAATTACAAGCTGATATTCTGTTGGACAATGGAGGCTATAACCAATTAATTTTATGGGAACAATAGGACCCAGGAAATTTGAAGGGTAGGTATGAACAAAATTGGAACTGCACATGTACTGCTAAGTGATTCAATACACACATTACCAATCGAGGAGGAGAATGATGGTCGCGGCGGCCTCTGTGAGTCATGGTCAGCAACGGGAGTCAGTTCATTGTCCATGATGGTGGTACTTCTGCGCTTGGCGTCGGCTTCCGGGAAGCAGATCCGAGACCGTGGAAGACGATGCCGGGGAAGAGGCTCCGTGTACGACGACGACGGTGGACCGGCTCCAGTGCGGCGTACGAGGTCGTCGATGAGGCAGATGTGCTGCGGTGGACGAGTGTGCCGATGTAAAGGGGAGGAGCACGAAGACTGCGGTGCCGTGGAGAAGTCTATTTTGCGGTGGGGATAGAAAATGGGGAGTATTCAGGTGTACTACTCTGGGTGCCGGGGTGGGGTTGGCTTGGTAGGGTGTACCTGAAGTTACGAAAACAGCCCCCTACCAAGCATCATCCGTAGGCCTGTTCCGAAGGCTATGATGGTAACTTCCCACTGCTCGAATCAGGGTCGCGGGAGATTTTCCCGCCGACCTCAAAATTTTGTGACACTGGACTCCCCGTGTGGCGTGTTGAGTGATTCAGCTAAGCAACTAGCGAGTAGTAGTAGTAAACTCTGCATATTAGGTTTGACCAAAGTCAAACTTCCTAAAGTTTGACCAAGTTTATAGAAAAATATAGACATTTACCATAACAAATATGTATGATGTGAAAGTACATTCAATAATGAATCTAATGGTATTTATTTGTTATTGTATATGTTAATATTTTTTGTTATAAGCTTTCTGAGAGTTTACAAAACTTGACTTTGACCAATGCTAATACGCGGACTTAAATAAAAACGGAGGGAGTACACATTTGTTTTCTTAGTTTGTAGTGAACTAATCATTTGTTGAAATTGTGAAATAAATATATTAGGCTATTGACTTCGAATGTAATGGTCTATACAATTCAATAGTTACAATCATTGTCGAATCCCAAGATGTATACAAGGTCTATAGTACTTCACAACATGCTCAAACTCACATAATCCCAGTCAAATGAGAATCTAAATGCATTTCATAGTTATTACTTTGTAGGATGCAACAAAAACAACCATAACTCTACATCAGCCATTATAGAAGCAACATTTTGACATATCCCAATGTGTGAATGAAACGTGCAGAGAGAGCTTTTGAAGATGGAGCAGATAGGGCAGGAAAGATTGTATGTATGTGGATGAGAGAGTAGGAGACAAACCTAACAAGACAGAGAGAGAGATAGAGAGAGAAAGAGAGAGGAAGAAGTTAAGTCTGTGAGAAAGATGGATACATGTAATATACATGAGATGCGTGTGGATCTGGATTCTGTATACGTGGAAGGAGAAGAGACAACATGTTTGATGAGAGAGCTGGAAAAACATGGACGAGAGGGGAAGGATCTCGTGGGTTGAGGGATTGACAATTTTGTGCGGGGGAGAGAGGGATTGGTAATTTTGTGCAAGAGAGAGAGAGGGTGGGGGGAGGAGTCAGTCAGCCGTCGTCACATCACCCTGCTTCCAAATGACCCAGCATTCTCTAGCGCGGTGTGGTCGCCGTCTTCGATCTGCTCGATGCCCTCTTTGAAGATTGAGGTGTTGTGCATGTTGGGGTGCAAAGAAGCACAAGCGAGAGTGGTCGCCGTATAACCTTGGATGGGGATGAATTGTGTGCTCGGGGGAGTGTGTGTGTGTGTGTTGTGCTGCGTGTGTCTCTGTGTGTGTGTGTGTGTGTGTCAGATATTGAGAGAAAACAAACCTAAGGAGAGAAATGGGTATTCACGAAGAGATTGTGCGGGCCTTGAGGTGGGCAGGGGCCGGGTGAGGGTGTCAAAATGTGCGCGTTGATGCATGTGTTGCATGCGACCGTGCGAGGGATGGACGAATCGAGAGAGATGGTTGTTGTGTTGCGGATGCTCCTCTCTCTGTCTCTCTCTCCCCCTCTCTCTCTCACACACACACACGCAAGTAAACTAGAAGACCGTTTTCTCATGTATACACAACGTATCGGCATCTGTCTATGTCTCACTCATGCATGATCATTTGCACATTCACACCTCTCTATGTCTGTATCACACGCACACCGTCTCCACATTGCCCTTCCGCCACAACACACATATGGACACATACACACGTTCTCTCTCAGTCACACACACAAAATCAGTATTAAAAAAAATAGGGCGCACCTAAAACGTCCAAATCCAAATAAACATGAACTGGAGCTAAATTCAAATATATGGAAATATTGCAGCGTCAAGAACTTTCACAGGAAAAAAAAGTTGAGTAATATTCGAGGATTGTTTTCACACACACAAAAAGGTTCAGTGGATGTCCTTCGAGCGCGACACGGTGACGCACCGTTCGATCGACCGCGCGGCGCGGTTCACGCGCTTGCACAGGATTCCGTATCGTGGATGTGGTACTAACTAATAAAAGCGCTGCCTAAGTCTAATGTTTAAGTGTACTAGTACGGTTTTCTTTTAAGTTTGACCAACCTTATATATAAAACTAAAGTAAGCTCCCACACGCGCACTCATCAATATGCCGCCGCCGTTGCGCATGCCGGCGCCCGCCTGCTCCGGCCAACAATTTCTCGCCCATCACCGCCGTGTCGCCGCCATCCCTGTGCCATGAAGCCGAAGGCTCGCCCGCTCACGTCGTCTGCAGTCCCTCCTCGCGATGCCGCCGCGCTGCCAAGCACGCGAGCAGCTGGTGGAGCCGCGTCTATGCACGCAGCGTACGAAGAGGAGGACGAGCGCGTGCTCCAGCACGCCGGCGAGGAGGAACTAGCGTGTCATTGTCGTCTCCGCCCGTGCGGAGGAGGCGCGCATGGTGGCTGTCGCGGCGGAAGCCGGTCGGGCGCGCGTCGAGCCCGCAAACCGGGTGCGGACGCGGAATCTACCTTCGAGACCTTGAATGCCACGTGGATCCTGTAATCTGAAGGAGCAATTTGGGTCAGTCGACTCATGTGAGCCGTTTGATGCAACATGGATGGCTAGAAGGGCTTCTTCCACCTCTTCTGCCGTCTTCTTCCTTCGCTCCGTCGAACTTCTTTCACAAATCGACTGAACCAAATTATACTACTAGTACGAACGTATTAAGTACAGTAGGAACACGAAGATACGAGTAGTAGTACCAACTGCAAGAAGAACAGTAGTAAGACATAGTACTAGTACTACTGTACATACTAAAGAGTTCAAATAACGAGAAAAGAACATAAACATAGTTCTGCTGGGGCCTCAGCACAACACACCCTTGAAAATAAACTAAGCAACTTTGTCCTCGTCCAGCAGAACACACCCTTGAAAACACACCCTTGACACTGCAGTAGAACCAGCATGAGCGACGGCACTGCCACCTACTCGGAGTCCGAGTCCACGTCCTCGACTTCGTCCTCGTCCCTCTTCCTCTTCCTCTTCGCCGACGCTTCTTTGCTTGAACCGGACACTGGGCTCTGCTTCTTCATCCAACCCTTGTAGATATTTAAACATAGGTAGGCATCCATTGCTGCGTACATGATGTGATCTTCATCTAATGTCTTCGACTCCCATGCATGATGAAACTCGTGATGAGGTTTCTTCAGTTTAGCGTACGAAGGATCAATCATGGCTGCTGCCAGGGTCAACATTGAAGGTTGAGAGGAGGACACCAGGCTTGCCTTCTGGAGATCGAAGGGCTGGCCTACAACGAGACCTATCCGACGCAGGACATCCTTGTCGTTCTTAAAGCCTACAGTAACGAATTTCACTCTTTTGTCCTTGAGGAAGTTCTTAAAATCCTGGCACTCAACGTCGGCATGGCATATGTGGTAGACCAAGCAAACGTTATGTATGCAAACCTGGATCACGGCGGGCTTCTTCCTCTCTTCGTCCTTTAGATCCTTCTCTCGTCCCAGGACTGTGGTGTACTCAACATCTAGCCCAGCGACCCACTCATCCGTTGAACTGTTGAACATGCGTAGGAAGCGAGCAAGCCATGCTTTCACCGTCTCGGATCCACGTGTGTAGATGACGATGAATTGATCGCCGGTGATGGCTCTAACCTGGTACTCAGCAGCGACCATGGAGATTTGGGAGGCCATGGATTTTGGAGGAGGATTAGGAGAAGTTGAACTGTTGTACCCCGCAAAAAAAACTAGGAGCGAACTAATGTGAAAGGACGGTACGACTGGGAGCGAACTGTTGTAAGGTAGAAGACGGGGACGAGTAGGGCGTGCGAACGGCGTGGGGTTGCTGGCTTGCCCGGTGGATAAACGGCTGCAAGCCCCCAAAGAGTTCTCGAGAACTATGCGGGACCCACTAGATGTCATGTCTACTAGACCCATATCATAGGCCTGACGGTATAGCTTCTGCCTGTTCACATGCCATGCCGGCGCGTGGATGTAACTTCACTTAATTCTGTCAAATGTCGCGCCTCCCACGACCTTCGCCTCCCTCGCGCGGTCGCGCCCTTTGAGACTTCGACCGGCTATAAATGAGCAATTTTTTTTGCCTTTTTTAGACAAGCAATTTTTTTTGCCTACTCCGCATGCATGATACTCCCTCTGGTCCTTTTTACTCCCGTCAACCATTTGCAAAGTGTTTGACCAAATTTATACTTTTTTTGAACACCACCTTATATTAATTAACCAGCCACACCAGTACACTCATTCGATACAATATTCACCACACAGGGCGGTACGTTATTTACAAGAATACCATCTAATCTATTGTCAAAGCTATACTTAGCGATTAAGTGTGCCACCTTATTGGCCGAACGGCTAATCTTTGACAATTGAAGATTGTTGATCAACTTCGAGATGCTCAACGCTTTCATCTTCAGGTCACGCATAGCAGACCTGTCATAGTCCCCCGATGCAAGAGATGCTACCACAAAAGTGCAATTAGTCTCTAAAATTACAGGATTATGAAGAGAAATACCTATGTAGAGACCGGCAATGCAAGCCCTAAGCTCCGCTTCCTCCACGCTTTGACAGGCATCAATGAAATCCCACGATCAAATTTATACTAAAAATATCAATATCTACAATACTGATTATAATGAGTATAAGAACTACGTTTTATAATGAGTGTAAAAATATTGATTTGACATTGTGAATGTCGACACATTTTTCTATAAGTCTGGTGAAGTAGAGGTACATTGACTTCAGACAAAACTTAAATGCACAATGCAGACTAGTTCCTCCGTCCAGGTGCGTGCCATGTCCTATCTTGTCATCACAACAAGGTTAGCTATTAGGCTGGCCATAGTGGGGGTAACATAAGTAGTATCATGCACTTGGGACTCGCAAACATGCTAATGTGGTAGGCAATTAAAGAAGAGAGAGATGGTTATAGTAACATAGGTAGATACCGTAACATAATAAATGTGATGCTACTATGTGTCATGCATGGCAATAAATGAGACCACCTATGATACTAATCTATGATACTATGCACTATAGAGGTAGTAACATAGACTAGTAACATATGCATGTTACTAGTCTAAGTTACTCCCCACTATGACCAGTCTTAGAGTACCACTACCTCCCTTCTAGTTTAAAGGGCTCGATTCAAAAGTTTCACCTACTCTTAGCAAGATAGTAGAGGCGGTGGAATAGTTTTTGAAGTCTGCAAAAGTACTCAACTAGTGCTGTCGTTCTTCACAAAAAATGTGTTTACCAATGCATGCATGAACACTAGTTACTCTAACCCCCTCTCTTCTTTAATTCTTTGCCACATCAGCATGTTTGCTATTCCCGTGTGCATGATACCAGCTAAGATACCACCATTATGGCCAGCCTTAATCATCGCATGCAATAATTTAGTGCACCTTGAAATATGAACATGTGTGGGGCGTGTATGTTTTTAATGACTTGAGACTATACCTAGCCCGGCATGCAAGATGACTTATTATGCACCGTTCCCCATACCTGCAGGAAGCCCGTTCGTCTCCAAATCTTTTCCTCTCCATGTGTGGAAACAATATGCTTGCCAAACTCTCCTTCTCCCTCCGGCGGTCCCACCACTCCACCCCGTGTGAAAAAATCTGCATGCATGACTCTCCTCCCCCCACGCTCGTCCAATCCGTTGTGACCAGCAATATTTCCACCCCTTCGCTTCCCCGTAATTTACTCCAACAAATATGCCCACGTAGCTGTTACTTAACTGCAGGTGCATTGGGTCACTGACATATGGGCCCAACAGGGGTCTGGCCCACATGTCAGTGAAGCAACTGGACCTGCAGTTAAGTCAGTGCAGCTCAGTCCATATCTTACGTAGGTGTGCCATTGCTCGCTATAAATACTGCGCCTCCCACGACATCGCTATCTCCTCCCCCTCACGTTCACGTTCATCGCTATCTCCTCCCCTCCCTCTCACGTCGACCACCATGGCATCGCCCATCCCAAGCCCTAGGAGCCCCTCGCTGCACCGCACGGACGGTCACGTGTCGTCGTTTCGTTCCTCGCTGCCACTAGTCGAGGAGGACGCGTCGGTGTTCCGCTCCTCGCTGCTACGCGACGCGTCGCCATTCCATTCCTCGCCGCCACTAGTCGAGGAGGACGCGTCGGCGTTCCGCTCCTCGCCGCGATGCGACGCGTCGCCGTTCCGTTCCTCGCCGCCACTAGTCGAGGAGGACGTGTCGGTGTTCCGCTCCTCGCCGCGACGCGTCGAGGTGGACGCGGCGGCGTTCCCAATCTCGCGAGCACGCGCGCCGGAGGACTCGTCGGCTCCCCGCTACAAGGAGAACGCCGCGCCGCCCGCCGAGCCCCCCCAGCCTTGAGGAGCTTTGGAAAGAAATGGATGTCGCCTTGTGGGAGGCTTTGCCTCCAGCAGAGCGCGCCAAAATAGAGGCGGAGAAGAAGGCCGAGGAAGAGAAGCGCACCGCGGAACAAGCTGCCTGGGAGGCCTATGTCGCGTCCGAGAGAGTCAGGCAATTGGCTCTTTGGCAGAAGGCTCGTGCGAGGGCCGTGAGGGTGGTGGAGGACGCCCGTGCCGACGCCCTGAGTGCAGTCGGGCCCAAGCGCCTCATCTACGCTTGGCGGTACGTGGACCGGGTGCACGCTTCCAGCGAGGAGGAGTACCTGTTGGCGCCGGATCACCACACCGGTGAGATCGCGCTCGCCCGCCGGCAAGCCGCCAATCAGCACCTCGCGAGTTGCGAGGCTGAGGAAGAGGTGTTGTGTCGGTGTGCTGGGAAACGGCCGCGCACCAGGGCACTCGTGGCGCGCCGTAAGCTCTCCTGCGAGCGCCGTGGCTTTTAGGAGGAGTATAATTTTTGTTTCGTAAGGCGATCTCATTAGTTTTGGGACGCAAATGATAAATCCCGAACGTTCAGGAATTTTTAGCGTCCTTAATTAAGTATGTAAAAGGGAAAGTTTGGAAACCTTGTGTATTCATACGCATTTTGCAAGTACGTGCATATAGCACAAACTTTACTATATACTATCGTACTACACGTCTCTCTCGATATATGCTTGCAGACTGTGCTACTCCCTCCGTCCAGGTCAATAAGTCATCTTTGGTTGTGCACCGTGACCAAGAAGGAGGGAAGACTTATACACCTAGACGGAGGGAGTACTACTATTACTTATGTACGTGCAAATGCACGTTTTAACATTACGATGCGGTTTCCCAAACCGCTTCCTACACCAAGAAGGAGGGAAGACTTATATACAGAGTATCTCACTGGTTGGAAAGGCATGCAAATTCCCAAACCGCTTCCTACACCCTGTATCGAATTTTTTGCCTAACAAGTTGTGCCGTGCAATTGGAATTCCAACTTGAGTACTACTACTAGTAGGAGTACTAGGGGCCAGTTCTTTTAGGCTTCTAGATTAGTAATCCCATAACTACTACCTCCGTCCTAGTTTATTGGTCCCCATTGTAATCTGTGTCAAACTTTGATCATAAATTTAACTAATGAAATGTTAGTGCATGTCACATGCACTATTCCATCCGTCTAGGTGAGTAAGTCATCTTAGGCTGTGCACCGTGACCAAGGAGGAGGAGAAAACGAGAAACGTTAATGTTTATTTACTAATTAATAGTATTGCATGCAATGAACTAACCACTTCATGTCGTGTTTGATATCTCAAGTCATTAAAAGCATGCACACTCTTTATCTCTTATTGGTTGATATGTCAAGAAACAAGAAACGAGGTAGAAGTTAATGCACCGCGCCTAAGTGTTTTGGGATTATTTGGTTTTCGTAAGATGATTTACACACCTAGACGGAGGGATTACAATGGTGAGGAATAAACCAGTTAAATCTTTGGTCAAAATTTAGCACAAATTACAATGGTGAGGAATAAACCAGCACGAAGTACTAGTTTAGAAGCCCAAATAAATGAGTGAGGTGCCTTATTGTTACTCTCCACTGTGACTAGTCTTGTGGGAAAAGCTGGGGAAGCCGCCAAAAGAACTGGCCCTAGGAGTAGTAGCTAGGGATCGAGTGTGCGAGATGAACCGGAGAAAGTAAGTGCAGAGAGATGAAATGCAAAAAAGACGGAGGGATGTGATGGTTGCTTGTCCGTTTATTTTACCAGGCCACTTATTACTGGGAGTGGTTGCGTTTTGTGATATGACGGCTTTACTGCCGCACCATGAGCGGGGTGAGAGGTGAGACTCCCGTGCAGCGCCGCCCTCTACACTTGTACTACATCGGTCGTGGTTTATTAGTCCCCCATTGAATTTGACTGAAGATTTAACTGACAAAATGTTAGTGCATGTCAACAAAAACTATATCGTTGGATTCGTATTTGAACATAGTTTTGAATGATATAATTTTAGGTGACATGCATCAGCATTTATCGTACTATATATAATGTTAGTTCAATTTTTGGTTGTACTAATCTATAGTAGTAAGGTGCCCGTGCGTTGCACCGAAGAGTGAAATGCATTGATCAGGGAGTTGTTTATTTTGACAAAGGATGTGGGGGTCATCTCATGTGTAACGGGTATCGATAGGTTTCTTCAGATATTATTTCATCTCTAGAGCTCACAAACATCCGGGTGAAATAGATAAAAAGGTATCTTTTGCAAACAAAAGCGTTCAACTGTTCAACCTGCATCCAAAACTTGTGAAGAAATAACACTTATTGTGCTTTGCAAGAAATGATCTTTAAGAATTAGTTTTTGAGTATCGATTGTTATACATGTTGGCTACAGATGACATGGCACTTTCTTATAGTCAACAGTTGGCTATACTATTAAGTAATATTAACCATGCCCTTATACACCTAGACGGAGGGATTAAATCAGGATGACTTGCAAGCGGGCAGAGGAGATGTAAGAAATGGTTCATCGTAAGTCTTTCACCAGTACTGTAGTAAAAATTCATACATGGAAGATTCTAGACTAAACCATAAACGGATACACTTTTATTCATGCGCGATACTCCAATAGAGCAAGATCCTGCATGGAAGTCTCCACATGCTTAGACAACGGATTACATTGAGCGAAGACTAATGATCAACATTTAACTTGATAATGCTTATGTCCAGGTGAACCTCCTTGGAGTCCCCGTGCACCGCGTCGGCGGGTAAAGGATACCATGTGTTTTCCAAGTCCACATTGGCGGGATAGTCCCAGCTCCCCAGAGTCCAAGTCCGTTCGATGAGGCCGGTGTCGCCGCCCACGCGACCCGGAGGGGTAGTAACACTGACCACGCACCCGTACATCGGCCTCGTGTCAGTGTCAGCGGCGTCGCCCCTGACGCACATTACAGAGATGGGGCGGCGTCCTACGCGGGCCTCGCCGGTGCCCACGATCAAGAGGAAGACGCTGCCGTCCTCCTCCGAGACTAGCAGGCGGCGGTGATCCTCCAGCGACTCCGGCATGGTGAACGGGTAGCACGTCTCGTACTTGATGTTCTCCGCCAAGGGCCAGCAGTGACCGCTACACGCATCCGTGAGGTAATGCACCATGTCCGCCGGCGAGCCACAAAACGGCATCAGGCACTCATAGCAGTGGACGAAGGGCTCCTTGGAGGCATCGACCAGGCCGTCCATGAAACGGGAGTGGCTGTAGGGGACGTTGCGCTAGTTGAATATATGAGCAAGTTACTACGAGATTTAATCCGAATAAGCACAAAATAAATCATGACGGCTATAACAGAGATGAAACTAATCATGTGGACTAGCATAGTA
This sequence comes from Triticum aestivum, assembly GCF_018294505.1. Taxonomy (NCBI): domain Eukaryota; kingdom Viridiplantae; phylum Streptophyta; class Magnoliopsida; order Poales; family Poaceae; genus Triticum; species Triticum aestivum. Next base: position 152,544,821 of record NC_057811.1, read on the forward strand.
GTAGGATACAGAGTAGAAACATGAATTCTACCACGATTTCGAACAGGAAGGACAGAAACACATACGGTGCAACGGGAGCAGCACCGTTGGCGTTGAGGTTCTCGCCCATGTCCAAACACCACGTAGACACGGTCTTTAAGCACAGTTCATAGTCGTTCCACTCTCGAGCATTGAAGTTTGTAACTATTTTAGATTAGAATATACTACTCCTCCGGTGCTAGTAGTAGAGCAGAGTCCTACTCTACTACTCTACTCAAGCAAGTTAGGGCATAGCACTGTAGGGAGTACCAGTACTGTGATCACTCAAGCAAGTTGTCTAGCATCGACATGACCCTACGCTGCTGGTATGTGTCTCGTAAGTCAAGCGGCGTGCTGTAGTCATCATCACCTGTCCACTTCCCGCAGCACATATTCGCTTCTCCATCTTTATCCGCACATAATCTCGTCCAATCTTCCATCCCCGCTAAGGCGCCTCCCCCCTCATCCGAAACCCAAGCACTAACAATGGCAGAACCGAGCAGCGTCCGCCGAAAGAGTGGCTGGAATTCGCCCCCCACAGAGGTAATCAAGCTCATTGTTTCGCGTGTGGACAATCTCAGTACCATGCCTCTCACCGCGTGCTCGTCGGGGCTGTACCGTTTACTCAAAGCCCCCAGGCCGGAGCTTTTTAAGCCAGCTCCTTGCTTGCTGATGCCGCCTGATCTTCAGAAACGGTGTGTCACGTAGCATAACGATCGTAGGGTGGCAAGCATCAACCCCCTTGACTGCGATCCGAGCCCCGTCAGCCTCAACTACATTAACGGTATGTACTGGGTCGGCATGAACACGTCTTGGATGGTGCTCGTCGACGGTCGCGGCAGCTGGATGCTCGTGGAGGTCTACACCCGGTGATTGATCCCCCTTCCTTCGATTAACACTGCACTGCTTTGGCACCGCGGCCCAGAATACTCGGAATCTTACAGTAGCCAACATGATACCAAGTTTGATTTGCTCAAGGTTGTAATCTGCCAAGTGCCCACAAGATCTACGAATTATAAAGACTTCAGGCTAATTGCGTTCTTCAACCGCGGTCTCGCCTATCTGACAGGTCACTGCGGTAAGTGGATAAATCTGCACGTCCATCGCAGGATCATACATCCTCCATGGTTCTCTGATGCAATTGAACACAAGGGCTTCATTTACGCTGTCGACTCCTTCTATGGCTGGACGTATTGCTGGCCTACTCCAGTCATCGCTACAAACGGCTGTTACAGCAGTATGTTACTTTCCTATGATATCATGATGGCTTTCTTATATTACTGTCAACATTTGCTGAAAAAATATTCATGCTCATAACATGCTGTTCTTAAGATTGACTAAATCAAGAGCCCTTTTTTATTTGACTCCAACTTGATATGATGTTGTAGGCCGCCTGGTGTCCCTACCCTTCCTAATCCCAGAACCTTTCAAAGAAAAGCGGCATGGCAGTTGCAGGTGGTTCCTGCCTCGATCAGACGATGGCGAAAGATTGATGATCGTTCGCACGTACCAGACATGTTGTTTCGCGGAATACAATCACAGTCACTACAAGGTCTTTGAGCAGGATCCCAGCTTCTCTGGGCCTTCAGGAATTTTTGACTGGAGGCTGGTAAGTAGCCTTGGTACACGCTCTCTGTTTGTCAGACTGAATTATCCAATTAACCAGGAGATAACCGACGGCAAGGATCATGATGGCAGCGCGGTTTCGTTCATCAGGCAAAACTGTGTGTACACAGCGTACCATGCGTCTCTGCATGCACCATACCCTGATATGTGCCACCACGCTCTGCAGCCCAAAGTAGGAGAGAGGGTCGCAAGTATCAGACTTCGACCTGCTGGCTGGAGTTTCCCCCGTCAGGCACCCATCTGGTTCAAGCCGTCAGCCAATATCCACAACTTAATAAATAGTAACGTCTAACTGAGCCAGTTAGTTAGATGCGTACACTTGGTGTAGTAGGATCTTTATTTAGTTTGATACATACACTTGTTCTTTTTTGGTAGCCCTTTTGTAATGATGGCTGATGTTTGGTTTGGAAGAGAGAGATGCGTCTTCACTCTTCTGGCCTGCTTACTGCTTCTGTTGCACCCCCAGCCACTAGTAGAAAACAGGGCTTTCGTTCGGGCATGGCAAGCCCATTAGTCCCGGTTCAGTCACGAACCGGGACCCATGGGGGCATTCGTCCCGGTTCGTGAGCCCAGGGGGCCGGCCGGGGCCTCATGGGCATTGGTCCTGGTTCGTATGGACCCATTTGTCCCGGTTCTAGGCACGAACCGGGACCAATGGTCCTCGCTCCTGGCCCACAACCATTGGTCCCGGTTCGTGGCTTGAACCGGGACAGAAGGCTGAGCTTTAGTCCCGGTTTCTACCACGAACCGGGACAAATGAGTTGCCTATATATACCCCATCGCCACAGAAGAGCACTCCACAGTACTCTGTTTTTTCTGGCCGGCGAGGGGAGGGCATTTGGGTGCTCTAGCTCACCTCCTATGCACATGAGGTGTTCGATGAAATGTCTGAGCCACACTAGTTAATCTTTCTCCTCTCGAAACTCGACCTCCGAGCTCCATTTTCCCCGAGATTTGTCTAGGTTTAGCGGTCCGTCACGTCCCGTCCCCGTCTTCACCGCCGTCGATCGCCCGCGCCGATCTCGTCGCCAGCACCACCGTGGTGAGCCTCTTGTTCTTATCTTCTTTCTGAAAGAAAAAAAATTCTTACTTTAGATAGATACTTGTCTAATTTTGTTACTTTTATTATTCCTTCTTATTACATAGTGCGATGGTTTTGGTATCCGCCCCTGTCGGCCCTCGTCCAGTCTATGATTCGGATGTGGTATATATTATCTTTTTATAACTATTTGGTTCATTTATTGTTTATGACAAATATGCCGACCAATGTGACATATATTTTATTTATCTAGGAGGTGGTTGAACCGGAAATTCCAACCGACCCTATTGTCGAGAGGTTAAATTTAGTTGAAGAAGAAAACAATTACTTGAAGGAAAAAATAAAAAAAATTGAGGAGGAGAAGATGATATTGGAGTTGCATGTTGCGGATGTCGTCGATGATCACAAGATCAAGATGGATGCAATGCGCTTGAAGATTAGAAAGATTAGAAAATATGCCATTCATATCGAGGCTTGGTATCATTATGCCGTTGGATCAATTGTTACCTTGGTTGCGATTATGATCGCATTTGTTTTCGCATTGAAATGTTTTACATAGTTTCAATGTATGGTTTAATTAATTGGATGCTCTGGAGAGCTATATGTTGTTAGATGAGAACTATGTATGTACTTTGGTTTTAATGTGATGATGAACTTCTATTAATTTGGTCACTTAATTATCTATTCATGATGTTCTGTAATGGTTTTTGACACACTTAATTATATATAATGCACGCAGATGAACCAGCAATGGATGTACGGTGACAGACACACCTCTGAGTACATTAAGGGCGTGCATGATTTTCTCGAAGTGGCTGAGGCAAACAAGCAGAATGGTTTTATGTGTTGTCCATGCCCTACATGTGGGAATACGAAGTTTTACTCTGACCGGAAAATCCTTCACACCCACCTGCTTTACAAGGGTTTCATGCCACACTATAATGTTTGGACGACGCACAGAGAAATAGGGGTTATGATGGAAGACGGCGAAGAAGAAGAGGACGATGACAACTATGTGCCCCCTGAATACGGTGATGCTGCAACGGGGGAAGCTGCTGAAGATCAAGAGGAACCAGACGATGTGCCCAATGATGCTGCAAGGGGGGAAGCTGCTGAAGATCAAGAGGAACCAGTGCCCGATGATGATGATCTCCGCCGGGTCATTATCGATGCAAGGACGCAATGCGAAAGTCAAAAGGAGAAGCTGAAGTTCGATCGCATGTTAGAGGATCACAAAAAAGGGTTGTAACCCAATTGCGAAGATGGCAACACAAAGCTCGGTACCATACTGGAATTGCTGCAGTGGAAGGCAGAGAATGCTGTGCCTGACAAAGGATTTGAGAAGCTATTGCAAATATTGAAGAAGAAGCTTCCAAAGGATAACGAATTGCCCGACAGTACATACGTAGCAAAGAAGGTCGTATGCCCTCTAGGATTGGAGGTGCAGAAGATACATGCATGCCCTAATGACTGCATCCTCTACCGCGGTGCGTACAAGGATCTGAACGCATGCCCGGTATGCGGTGCATTGCGGTATAAGATCAGACGAGATAACCCTGGTGATGTTGACAGCGAGCCCCCCAGGAAGAGGGTTCCTGCGAAGGTGATGTGGTATGCTCCTATAATACCACAGTTGAAACGTCTGTTCAGAAACGAAGATCATGCCATGTTGATGCGATGGCACAGTGAGGACCGTAAGAAAGACGGGAAGTTGAGAGCACCCGCTGACGGGTCGCAGTGGAGAAAAATCGAGAGAAAGTACTGGGCTGAGTTTGCAGCTGATCCAAGGAACGTATGGTTTGGTTTAAGCACGGATGGCATTAATCCTTTCGGGGAGCAGAGCAGCAATCACAGCACCTGGCCCGTGACTCTATGTATGTATAACCTTCCTCCTTGGATGTGCATGAAGCGGAAGTTCATTATGATGCAAGTTCTCATCCAAGGCCCTAAGCAACCCGGCAATGACATTGATGTGTACCTAAGGCCATTAGTTGAAGAACTTTTACAACTGTGGAATGGAAACGGTGTACGTACGTGGGATGAGCACAAACAGGAGGAATTTAACCTGCACGCGTTGCTGTTTGTAACCATCAACGATTGGCCCGCTCACAGTAACCTTTCAGGACAGACAAACAAGGGATACCACACATGCACGCACTGTTTAGATGACACTGAAAGTATATACCTGGACAAATGCAGGAAGAATGTGTACCTGGGCCATCGTCGATTTCTTCCGACCAACCATCAATGTCGAAAGAAAGGCAAGCATTTCAAAGGCGAGGCAGATCACCGGAAGAAGCCCGCCATGCGTACCGGTGATCACGTACTTGCTATGGTCAATGATTTACACGTAATCTTTGGAAAGGGTCCCGGCGGACTAGCTGTTCCGAATGACGCTGAGGGACACACACCCATGTGGAAGAAGAAATCTATATTTTGGGACCTACCCTACTGGAAAGACCTAGAGGTCCACTCTTCAATCGACGTGATGCACGTGACGAAGAACCTTTGCGTGAACCTGCTAGGCTTCTTGGGCGTGTATGGGAATAAAAAAGATACACCTGAGGCACGGGAGGACCTGCAACGTTTGCACGAAAAAGACGGCATGCCTCCGAAGCAGTATCAAGGTCCTGCCAGCTATGCTCTTACGAAAGAAGAGAAAGAAATCTTCTTTGAATGCTTGCTCAGTATGAAGGTCCCGACTGGCTTCTCGTGGAATATGAAGGGAATAATAAATATGCCAGAGAAAAAGTTCCAGAACCTAAAGTCTCATGACTGCCACGTGATTATGACGCAACTGCTTCCGGTTGCATTGAGGGGGCTTCTACCGGAAAACGTCCGATTAGCCATTGTGAAGCTATGTGATTTCCTCAATGCAATCTCTCAGAAGGTGATCGATCCAGAAATCATACCAAGGCTAAGGAGTGATGTGTCGCAATGTCTTGTCAGTTTCGAGCTGGTGTTCCCACCATCCTTCTTCAATATCATGACGCACGTCCTAGTTCATCTAGTCGACGAGATTGTCATTCTGGGGCCCGTATTTCTACACAATATGTTCCCCTTTGAGAGGTTCATGGGAGTCCTAAAGAAATATGTCCATAACCGCGCTAGGCCAGAAGGAAGCATCTCCATGGGCCATCAAACAGAGGATGTCATTGGGTTTTGTGTTGACTTCATTCACGGCCTTAAGAAGATAGTTCTCCCTAAATCGCGGTATGAGGGGAGACTGACTGGAAAGGGCACGCTAGGAGCAGACTCAATAATATGCAGGGACGGGCATTCTTGGTCTCAAGCACACTACACAGTTCTACAGAACTCTACCTTGGTGACCCCGTATGTCGATGAACACAAGAACAGTCTGCTCTCCAAACACCCGGAGCAGTGTGACGACTGGATTACATGTGAACACATCAGGACTTTCAGCAGTTGGTTGGAAACACGTCTCAGAGGTGACACCACTGTTTGTGATGAGTTGTACTCGTTGTCCAGGGGACCATCTTCGACTGTATTGACTTACAAAGGATATGAGATAAATGGGAATACATTTTACACGATCGCCCAAGATCAAAAGAGCACCAACCAAAACAGCGGTGTCCGCTTTGATGCAGCAACCGAGAGGGGAAAGACACGTATTATGGTTACATAATGGACATGTGGGAACTTGACTACGGACATGATTTTAAGGTCCCTTTGTTTAAGTGCAAATGGGTCAATCTGTCAGGAGGCGGGGTATAGGTAGACCCACAGTACGGAATGACAACAGTGGATCTGAACACTCTTGGGTACACTGACGAACAGTTCGTCCTAGCCAATGATGTGGCACATGTTATCTATGTGAAGGACATGTCTACCAGTCCGAGAAAAAGAAAAGATAAGGAAGCGAATACATCATACGATGAGCCAAAGCGCCACATAGTTCTTTCAGGAAAAAGGGACATTGTGGGAGTGGAGGGCAAGACAGACATGTCTGAAGATTATGAAAAGTTTCATGAAATTCCTCCCTTCAAAGTCAAGGCTGACCCAAGCATCCTGATAAACGATGAAGATTATCCATGGTTACGGCGCAATAAGCAAATGACACAAGCGAAGAAAAAGTGAAGACTTTCTCCCGCAACTATTATGATGATACCATGCCAACTTTGTAACAGACGAGTATGATACCATTGTCCGTTTTGTACACGAAGTGCATCTAGTTTTTGCCGTAACCCTCTCAACTTTCTTGCACATGCTATGTGGATGAAATGATGATACCATGTCAACTTTTAACCTTTTCAGAGTCCATTTGAAATGCTTTTCAATTTTAGGGTCTTATAGCTCAAAATAATTAGTAAATGCATGAAAAATGGTGCATGAAAAATAACAAATAAAATAAATAAGTAATTAGAAACAAAATAATATAAACTTTATTAAAATATATAAGTAGAAACAAAATAAAATAAACTTTAATAAAATTTATGAAACTAAAATTAACAAAGTATTTTCTGTTCAAAACATTATAAGAAACCTCTAGTATTATTGAAACTAAAATCATATAAAATTGATGCAACTAAAATTATCGAAGTATTTTCTGTTCAAAATCATTAAAAGCAAAAAGAATTTTCATAAAAAACTTTTTTGATAGAAACTTTAATAGCAAAAAGAATTATCATAAAGTAAAATAAATAAGTAATTAGAAACAAAATAAAATAAATAAGTATTTTGTTGTAAGTAGAAACAAAATAAAATAAATAAAGCAAAAAAGAAAACAGAAAAACTGGGAAAAAAATAAAAAATGCCACCTACTGGGCCACCACGGCCTGAATACGACTAGAAACACATCAATGGGCCAGGATTCAGGCCCGCAGAAGGCCCAGCAGGCCCACAGGCATAGCAGTGCAAGATTAGGCCCGTAAGCCTGCAATGGAGAGGAGCTCTAGAGGGTTGGCGCAACAGCGCTTATAAACCACTCTCGAGCTCTCTCAACTAGCGAGGTGGGACTAAACTTTGGCCGCGACGCGGGCAGCACATGTCCTTTGGTCCCGGTTGGTGGTGCCACGAACCGGTACCAATGCACCCCCTTTAGTCCCGGTTGGTGCCACCAACCGGGACCAAAGGCCGCCGCTTCCCGCCCTTTGGGCTGCTGAAAAGAGACCTTTGGTCCGGGTTGGTGGCACCAACCGGGACTAAAGGGTGCATTGGTCGTGGTTGGTGCCACGAACCGGGACCAAAGCTCTTGGTATATAGCCAACACCTGTGAAAATTTCCATCTTCATCTCGCAGTTGCCCCTGACGACCCCTCGACGACATCGACGCCGCCAGGCTGCCCCGACGCCGCCCGCCGCCCCCGCCGTCGCCGTCGCCCGCGCCCGTCGTCGCCCTCGCCCTCGCCGCGCCCTCGCCCGACGTCGTCGCCGCGCGCCGTCCCTGCCCCGACGCGTGCCGCCCCTGCCCCGCGCCCTCGCCGTCGCCGTCGCCCGCGCCCTCGCCCTCGCCGTCGCCGCGCCCTCGCCCGACGTCGTCGCCGCGCGCCGTCCCTGCCCCGACGCGCGCCGCCCCTGCCCTGCGCCCTCGCCGTCGCTGCGCCCTCGCCCGTCGCCCTCGCCCGCGCCCTCGCCGTCGCCGACTGTAATGATGTTTTAAATATATTTTTTAGATATATGTATTTTTTATGTATGTTCATATATGTATGTATGTATTTTTTACATGTTTTTTGTATGTATGTATGTATTTTTTCAACTGTAATGATGTTTTAAAAATACATATATGCAAAAGTTAGATTTTTAGAAAGGAATTTGAATAGGTTTTCAGCAAGGAATTTGAATCTGGTTCAAATTTCATTTGAATGAAATTTGAAAATTTTGAACTATGGATCAGAAGGTTTTTGGTGAAATGGAGTGTGGGTACTGTCATGAAGTTGGAGTAATTTTTGTGTTTGTAAAAGAGTTAGGAAAAGTTTTATATATGCAAAAGTTACATTTTTTAGAAAAGTTTTATGTATCTAGCTAGGAAAGGAAGAAGAAGAAAAAGAAGGAGAGGAAAAACGAAAATAAGAAGAGGAAGAAAGGAGAAGAAGAGGAGAGGAAGAAGAGGAGAAATAAATAAGAAGAGGAGTTATATATATATCTATTTTTTCTTCTTCTCCTCTATTCCTTTCTTCTTCTCCTCTTCTTTTTCTTCTTTTTTTCTTCGATCTTCTCCTCTATTCCTTTCTTCTTCTCCTCTTTTTATTTCTTCTTCGTCTTCTTATTTTTTATCGGGCATGTCGTTGTCGATATACCCCCTCCCCGATAACATTATTTTCCCATGTATGTATGTCGTCGTTGTCGATATATATAACTCCCTCCCAGATAACTTCGACATGATGGACGGTCGATATTTATACCCCCTCTCGACCGTGATAACTTATACCATGGGAGCACCCCCGGCCCTCTCGCTCGACCAAAACTCTCGAGGACACCCAAACCCTAGAAAAAAACGATGTCGGTCTCCTACCCCTCCCGCCGCGCCCCTACCCTTGAAGCGTTGCCGAGGCCACCCCAAACCCGGAATAAGCTAGGTCTACGTTTGCACTAATATATCCACCTGCTGTCATGTTTGTGTAATAATTGCCATGTTGTAATATTTGCAGAAACAATGGAGCACGGATGAGACGAGCAAGCAGAAGAGGTGTTGGGGGACATAATCTTAGCCGGAGGTGATATCTTGTCGTATCTTAACGACAATGATGGTCTGGAAGAACAGGGTGAAGAAGCAGGCTACGGTGATCGAAGAGTGGAGGAGGAAAGACATGATTATGATGGCTCCGGTGACCCAATGCTGGTGCAAGAAGGAGCCCGTGGTGACGGCTCCGGTGACCGAACAGAGTCCGGCCAGGTAAATATATTAGTTAAGCCTGTGCTGACTAGCTAATTGATGCATTCATTGTTTTGGTATGTACACATATTAATTAATACTCGTCTTTCTTCTTTTTTCTAGCCCTCCGGATCGAGCACAACTTCGGTAAAGAGACGAGGCCCGAAGAGAAAGTTGCGCTCGGATGAAAGGTTTGAGATCACAGCAATCGCGTGCGACGGCCAACTGATTGAACCCATCCGGACAAAAGATGCATTTGCTGCTCAGTGCAGGGTTCTAGTTAGGGACAAGATCCCGATCAGCATCCACCAATGGTATAAGCCTAAGAAGGAAGACCCTGAGGTGTCTTATGTCAATGATATGCAGAAAGATGATCTTTGGACTAAGCTGAAGGCAAATTTCACCCTACCGCCAGAGGAGGATCCGGAGAAGCCAGTTAAAGAGCAATTAATCAAGTCTCATGCTCTTAAGAAGATGGCAGACCTATTCAGGAGGTGGAAGAATGAGCTGAAAACGTTTGTCGACAAAGAAGAGACACCAGAATTCATCGGCCGGTATGAGAAGATCAGAGATCACTGGCCCGCATTTGTGGCCCACAAGACATCAGAAAAGAGTAAGAAGATGTCTGCGACAAACAAGAAGAATGCTGCGAAGAAGAAGCTTCACCATCGCACGGGGTCAGGTGGCTACCTCAAAGCCTGGCCTAAGTGGGCCAAGGCTGAGAATGATCTGCTTGATAAAGGGATCGAACCACAGACAATGAACTGGCCAGACCGTTGCCGGACTTGGTTCTTTGGGGCTGGCGGAAAATTGGACCCTGTATCAGGGAGGTGCGTTTGGACGGACGAGCTTTTGAGAATACCAGTCAAGAGGCTTCAGCACTATATCGATGCAGCGCAGCAAGGGACGTTCGTTCCAGACAGAGAGAACGACGAGCTCACAATGGCCCTCGGGAATCCTGAGCACCCTGGACGGACACGAGGCACGCCAGGCTCCGTTCCATGGAAGGCTGGTTTTCCGGACGCATGCGGTTACAAAAGCCAGGAGAGGAGGAAAAAAGTGGAGCAGACCCAAATTCAGAAGCTGCACGAAAGGGTTCAAGCGCTAGAGGAACGAGACGCCAATTGACATGCCGAAACTACCCCCGAAGCTACCCCGCCATCTCAGCGGGGAAGTAGCGTGGCTTCCACCGAGCTGCTTCAGCCGGAGCATGTCTTGACGGCTCCTGCTAGCTACCCCGTGGATGCTATCATGGAGTCTCAACATTGCCACCTTATGATGCAATGGCAGAACTTCAAAGTCAAGGCGGCTGTTGGCTCTGTTTTACCTCCTGAACCCGGTGCAACCTACCACTGCCGGCCGATTCCAGAAGGATATGCTAGGGTGATGGTGGATGAAATAACGGAGGGATTTGAGGACCTCCGGCTTGACCACCCTACCGGTGAAGGGGAGACTCGGCTGGGTTCTGCTCTGAAGACTCCATGCCTATGGCGGAAGGAGCTCATCAACCTTCTGATCTGGACGCCTCCAGCGAGTAAGGGCACTCCGCCTCCTCCTCCGGCGAGTGATCAGGGCACTCAGCCTCCTTCTCCGGCGCGTGGCGGCACTCCGCCTCCTCCTCCGCCTCCTCCTCCGGCGAGTGATCAGGGCACTCAGCCTCCTTCTCCGGCGTGTGGCGGCACTCCGCCTCCTTCTCCGCCTGCGCCGGCGCGCCAGAGCAGCCAGCCTCCTCCTTCTCCACCTCGTCAGCAAGGGCGGAAGAGACCCGCCGCCGCTCCTGTTGCTCCGGCGCGTCGTAGTACTTCTCCTCCGCCTCGTAAGAAAGGAAAGAAGATAGCCGCAGCCGCTCCGTCTGCTCTGTTGGCGTCTAGTAGTACAGCCAGAGGCGGGAGGCAATACAGATTCGGTCCTTCTCTGAAGACTCCAGAGAAGTTACCATACGAGAGGACCGAGGAGGAAACCACGAAGATCGTGCGAGCCAAAGTGATGCACTTCTTTGAAGGGGTGAAAGCAAATAAACATCCACCTCCGGAGGAGAAGGTAGATCCGGTGAAAGCCAAGCGCACTCTGGCTGCCCTGACAAAACCACAAAAGTCTCCGCCGAGAGGCAACTATGAGCGCATTATTGCAAAGACATTTGCCGAAGCGGAGCGGTCGGGAAGTACTGTCAGTGATCAAAGGTTAAAAGAACGACGAGCTGGGAAAAAAATTGCCCAGCTCGGCGAACAAGCGAACCAATCGTGCCCCCCGCTCAAGGTGTCTAGCGACATCGTCGCTAATGATCCGAGGATGGTGCCCGGTTATAGCAATCTTGGAGATTACCTACCCGACGATGTACATTATGATATCTTGGAGGTGGACGAACACAAATACCATTACGGGAAGCCTCTCGTCAAAGATGAAAGATCTCTAACAACGATGATGCGAAGATTACATGATTGGTACATGAAAACCTGCAGAGAGTTTGGGGGGAGGGATACTTTGACGCTGAGAGTTAAACCGGAGCATGACCTCGTTGGAATTGAACTGTTGAATGTTCCATTTGAGGAGTTCTTCCAGTTTTTCAATCAAAAGGCCCTCGATAAATCAACGATCACTTGCTACTGTCTGTAAGTAGTACTACTTCTATCATTAAGTCTCTCTATATAGGTCAGCTCTTTCATTGCATGTATTTATAATTATCCTCACTTATGCAGATTGAAGATCGCCAAATTGAAGAAAAGACAAATCGGTGATATTGGGTTCATTAACACAAATCTCATAGATGCAACCCAGGTTAAATATCATGCCAAAAATACCGAGGCCAACTTGCTACAATCGTTGGTAATAAATGAAAACAAAGATATAATACTCTTTCCTTACAACTTCAAGTGAGTGTTACTGTCTTGTGCATATTCGGTTTCCCTTATTAGTCCAGGTTATAGTAATGTAATTGATGACTTATGCATGCGTGCGCAGCTTCTACTATATTCTCCTAGAGATTAAGCTTGAGCAGGGAGTAGTAACCGTCTTATACTCGAGACGAAAAGATCCCCAGGACTATGCAAACATGACTCAAATGCTCGAGAAGTAAGTTAAATCGATCATTATCCACCATATCAGCAACTTTGTTCATTTCCTAATATCCAGTAATTGTTTTCTTTGTCTGGCAGGGTTTGGAGAAAATTCACCAAAAAAGCTCCGGGACTTCCGAAGAAGCTGCAATTTAAACACCCGAAAGTAAGTACTATAGTAGCATGTTCCGCGCATCTCCTAGTGATTCAAGCGCTAGTTTCATCAATACCATTTAGCATGCTTGCTTATCAGTTTGATTGACCTCTATTTCTTGTAAAGTGGTTGTGGCAGGAACCCGGGAATAATTACTGTGGATACTACGTTTGCGAGTCCATCCGCTACACGACCTGTGAGCGGGGCTACTCTGACGAACAATATGAAGTGCGTAAGCAATAATTTTCACAATTTTATTTTATTACCATCATTTGTGTTGAGTTTCATTTATTCATATATATATGTATTGACCCCCTTCTTCAAATTAGATCTTTCGGATGCGGGATGAACTCCTAGCACCAGATCGTATGCGAGCAATTCAAGAGGAATTGGCGGCATTCTTCCTTGACCACGTGATCGCTGAAAACGGAGAATACTATGTGGACCCTGTGTTCTTACAGTTTAATTAGGAGATTATAGTGTAAGAGATAATTATTGTATATATGTAGCCGGTAGTGTCGGATAGATATACGAGAACTTGTTGTTCGACCAATCTCTCGGAGAAGGAGAGGTGGTCGATATCACTTCTCTCTATATGCATATGTTCATGACGATCTTCTGTTTCCTTCATTTGATTACTAGCTAGCGTGTCTAGTCCTCTCCATACGTATATAGTACGTAGCGTCGACCAAGCACGGAGATAAGAGAGGACACTTCTCTCTATTAATTAGCTAGCTAACACAATATATGAAACACCTAAATTAACCGCCAAAACCCCCAACCCCCCCCCCTTAAAAAAACCAAACCCCAGCCACTAAAATGCTGACGCGTGGATGCCTATTGGTCCCGGTTGGTGTCACCAACCGGGACCAAAGGCCCCCCAGCCTGGGCTGGGCGCAGCGGCCACGTGGAGGCCCATCTGTCCCGGTTCGTGTAAGAACCGGGACTAAAGGGTTAGGGCATTAGTAACGACCCTTTAGTCCTGGTTCAAAAACCGGGACAAAAGGCCCTCACGAACCGGGACAATAGACCCTTTTTCTACTAGTGAGCCCTGGTTGCTGCTGTTGCTGTTTTCAATGTACAATCAGTAGTATATTTTGTTTGTTGGTTGAATAAATGTGTTGTTAGAACGACAAACACAATGTTTTGGAAGTCGTTGCATGGTTCGATCCTTTAGTGCCCCGTACCGTACGTAGCGCATACTATTTTTCGTACGGAACACATTTTCCACTTGTTGATAACATGCAGCCCAGTGATGAAGGCCCAATAGAGAAGCCCATAATTAACTGGAAGGGAGGCTCTCACATGAATCCGGCCCAGGTACATGCTCATGGTCCCCTAAACATAAATAAGTAAATAAATAAAGCTAAATGCTCATGCACCAGTTCTTTGGGAAAATAGGTAGCCCAGTATTTCTTTTTGAAGAATACCCAAGCTAGGCCTATTTGTTTTCTCCGAATTACTGGGCTGCAAATCTTTCAAGACGAGGAGGGATGCATTCCGGCCTGGCTTAAGAGTATGGTCAATGTCTGTTAAAAGTAATATCAAAAGGGGTTGAAAATTCCAAAAAAATTATAGCAAATGGGATATAAGTTTCTTTTTTTGTTTTTGTTCTTCACTGATATCTTATACGTATTTCATTGGATTTAACATGACATAGTACTAATTTATTTTTAAATTTGTTTTAGTATGGCTATTAATTTTTGGATTAAGAATATTTCGTTCCCCAGCAAAAATTTGTGAATTTTCAAAATTTCGCACATATTTAGTTAATTTTTTGACCCTAGTACTGACCAGAAAATGGTCAGCAATTCTAAAAATGGAAAACGGGCTGCAATAAATTACATATGAATTAGAAAATGAGTAAAAATTATAAAAATAATAGCAAATGGGCTCTACACGCCACAGATTTCGAGGCTGACTTGTTTATGCAAGGCTTTGTCAGTGAACACACGATTCTAGCAGCAGTGACTATTGGTCCATCCAATGGCCGACGTGCTTCTTCAATCTCTGATCTTCCTGCTCCAGCCGCCTAAACTAGCGCCGGCGGGACTGCCTGCTCCCTCCTCTTGTGGCCCGCTGTGATGCCGCGTAGGCTTCCCTGGCCCACCCTACTCCCTCCGCTGGCCTGGCCGCACGCAATCAACTGCCTCCTTATTACGCGAAAAAATGATTCCTCCCACTAACATCTGGGGCGCACCGGTTGGGAGGCTGACCTGTGGGCCTACTAAGTTGACGCGTACGCAGGGCTTGTCAACTTAGTCAACAAACGATTCTAGCAGCAGTAACCGTTGGATTTGAATCGAACGGTCCTGCTGCTTCTTCAATCGCTGCTCTTCTTGCACCAGCCGCCCAAACCAGCGCCGGGGAGACCACCTGCTCCTGCCTCCAGTGGCCGGCTGTGCTGCCGTTGAGGCCTCATCGCCCCCTACTACTCCCACCGCTAGCCAGGCCCTGCGGCGATGGCAGCCTCACACCGCAGCCGAACCAGCGAACCCTCGTACCCCTCTCCGCATGGGCATCCACTGTCGCGTCTTTCCCGGCTCCGCGTCGTCCCCTTCCTAGGCCTCGCCGTCGTCCACCGCCTTGGTGCTCTCGGCGCGGCGTGGTCAACATGGTCAACGACATTCCATCGAAAGAGTACTGTACGTGGAGAGGCTGACAGCTGGGTCCACGGCCACAGCCCAGTTTTTTTGTGATTTGCCAAGTAAGTCGCTTTGTCAGGCCTGTTGGGCTGCAAATCTTTCAAGACGAGGAGAGCTTTCATTCGGATGGCCGAGAAAATGGCCCATCAGTAATGAGAAATGGGTTGTACATTTTTAAAACACATCAAACCGGCAATTAGTTTCAAATATCTTTTTTTTCATTTCGAGATTTTAAATTACATTAATTTTTATGCGTGGAGAATTTGTTGGATTTTATATTGATATACATTTATTTTTAAAATCAGTTTGAATGTCAGTCGAAATTTCAGGATTAAAAACAGTTCGGACCGCACCGAAATATGCAAAATTTCGTATAATTTTTTAACCGTGGCCACAATATGGGCTGTAATGCTAACAAAAAGAATATGGGCTCCAAAAAAAACCTTAGCAAATGGGCTGTAAATTATTGGAAATAATGGCAGATGGGCTGTATGCTGTTTTCCACAGATTTGAGGCTTTCCTAAAAAAAGGTTGACGCACAAGCAGTGACTATTGGATGGCCATCCAACGGCCGTCGTGCTTCTTCAATCTCTGCTCTTCCTGCTCCAGCCGCTCAAACAAGCGCCGGCGGGACCGCCTGCTCCCTCCTCCCCGCGGCCGGCTCTGCTACCGCGTAGGCCTCACCGCCCCACCGTACTCCCATCGCTGGCCTAGCCATCCCTCTACTCACCCACACCTGCTGTTATTCTCCGGCGACGGCAGACGAACCAGTAAACCCTCGTATAGTCGTACTCCCCTCCGCGTGGGAAACGACTGCCGAGTCTTCCCTGCCTCCGTGTCATTCCCTTCCTAGGCCTCGCTGTCGTCCACCGCCCTGGTGCTCTCGGCGCGGCCTGGTCAACGTGGTCAACGACCGACATGCATCTGAAGTGGACAGTACGTGGAGAGGCCGACAGCTGGGTCCTCGGCCGCACGCAAGGAAATGCCTCCTTATTATGCGCAAAATAATGATTCCTCCACCTAACATCAGGGACCCATCGAAAGGGCCTCTGTATTTCGCGAAAAAAACGTTACCGCCGCTGACAGCTCAGACCCACCAGCTATATCTTCGCACGCAAGGAAGTGCCTCCTTATTACGCAAAAAAATGAATACTCCCCCTGTTAGTTGGGACCCAGTATAGTGGCAGGCTGACTTGTGGGCCTACTAAGTTGACGGGGACGGAGGGCTTTGTCAACTTAGTCAATATGCACGATTCTAGCTCCAGTGACCGTACGATGGCCATCCAACGGCCGTAGTGCTTCTTCAACCTCTGGTCTTCTTGCTCCAGCTGCCCAAACCAGCGCCGGTCGTGCCTCGTGCTCCTGCCTCCTATGGCCGGCTGCGATGCGGCGGAGGCCTCACCGCTTCCTACTACTCCCACCGCTGGCCAGGCTATCCCTCTACTCACCCACACCCCCTGTTATTCTGCGGCGATGGCAGCCTCACACCGCAGCGAACCAGTGAACCCTCGTACTCCTCTACGTGTGGGCATCCACTGCCGCGTCTTCCCCGGTTCCGCGTCGTCCCCTTCCTAGGCCTCGCCGTCGTCCACCGCCCTGGTGCTCTCGGCGCGGCGTGGTCAACGTGGTAAAGGAACGGCTTCCATCGGACGTGGACTGTACGTGGAGAGGCTGACAGCTGGGTCCACGGCCGCAGCAAGGAAGTGCCTCCTTATTACGTGCAAAATAATTATTCCTCCACCTGACAGCGGGGACCCACCGGACGGGCCACCGTATTTCGCGAAAAAAAGTTCCCCCCTGACTGCTGGGATCCACCAGCTACATCTTCACACGCAAGGAAGTGCCTGACAATCGGGACCCACCTGGTCGAAGCGTACGTAGCGTTGTCATTCTGGTCGCGAACGTGTACGTACATATATACTGGTGGATGTAGAGGCGCACACGTGTCGTAGTAGAGGCACGCACGTAGCATGTACACATACGTACAGCGGCCAGGGTGCAAGAAAGAAAATACGGCCACGTATGTGTACATACGGGCGGGGTCTCGAACGCCTACTCGCGCATACGTACGGCCAGGGCTCGTGTACATGGCTGGGTCGGAACGGAGAAACAACGTCGTCGTCGTGTTCATGGGGAGGCAACAGAATGCGTCGTGTTCATGGGGAGGCAACGGAATGCGTCGTGTTCATCGGGAGGCAACGGAACGCGTGGGAGCCAACCGGCTGGGTCGGAACGGAATGCATGGTCGTGTTCATCGGGAGGTCTTGGACGGAACAGGCGATGGAAACGAGGCCTGGCGTACCGCAAAACGGAGGAAATGGACCTCCTACGTTCGGAACGGGGTCCTATTGATCGGGGGGGTGTGGCGTACCGCAAAACGGAGGAAACAGACCTCCTACGGTCGAAACGGGGGTCCTGTTGATCGGGAGGGGTGTGGCGTACCGCAAAACGGACGGAACGGACCTCCTATGGTCGAAACGGGGGTCCTGTTGATTGGGAGGGGTGTGGCGTACCGCAAAACGGACTAAACGGACCTCCTACGGTCGAAACGGGGGTCCTGTTCATCGGGAGGGGTGTGGCGTACCGCAAAACGGGACTCCACGGGATACTGTTCATCTCCACCGTTGACCTCCTCCAACCTCCACGGGCTACCGTCGACCTCCTCCAGCCTCCACGGGCTCCTGTTCATCCAGCCTCCATCGCGCGCTACTCCACCGGCTACTGTTCAACCACCCCTCCACGGGCACCCCTCCACCGTCTACTATTCATCCAGCCCTCCACACCACGGGGTCCTGTTCAACCACCCGTCCACGGGCACCCCTCCACCGTCTACTGTTCATCCAGCCCTCCACACCACGGGGTCCCGTTCATCCAGAGGCAACACCACCGCTCACTGTTCATCCACCCCCCGCAATGCTCACTGTTCATCCAATCGATCGGCTTCAGTTAGCAGCAGTAGCGAAGGAATCGCTCGATCGGATTCAGTTAACAGCCATCGATCGATCGCTCGGGTTCAGTAACGCGTAGCCTGTAGTGCAATCACTCGGGTTCAGTTAGAGCCCAACGCCTCGCTCGGGTTCAGTTAGAGCCAACGCCTCGCACACACGCGCGTACGTGTACGAGAGAAACGCGCATCGCTCGGCCCCCGACCTCCCACCGTAACCGGGAACTCCCCGAAATTTTCCTCGCCCTCGCTTCTACCACGGTTTTTTCCGTAATGGACGGCCCAAAGAATGTCATGCAGCTGCGTCTCCGGCCCGCCCAGGATGAAAAGCCCATTTTCTGTCATGATTTTTTGTCATAGAAGTAGGAGCCCACCACATCTATGATGATACCTGGTTTTGTCACAATTATCGTCATACAAGTGTCATATGTATGATAGAATTTTTTTTTGTTCAGCCCAAAATGTCACAGATGTGTCTTTTTTTTTGTAGTGCCCCCTTGCTTCCGGTGGCACCGGAGTGCTACCGGGGGCCATCATCATCACCGCAATCTTCACCAACAACTTCACCGCCATCATCACCAACTCTTCCCCCCTCTATGCAGCGGTGTAACCTCTCTCTTACCCGTTGTAATCTCTGCTTAAGCATGGTGCTCAACGCTATATATTATTTCTCAATGATGTATGGCTATCCTATGATGTTTGAGTAGATCCGTTTTGTCCTATGGGCTATTTGATGATCAAGATTGGTTTGAGTTGCATGTTTTATTATTGGTGCTGTCCTATGGTGCTCTCCGTGTCACGCAAGCGTGAGGGATTCCCGCTGTAGGGTTTGCAATATGTTCATGATTTGCTTATGGTGGGTGGCGTGGGTGACAGAAGCACAGACCCGAGTAAGTAGGTTGTTTGCGTATGGGATAAAGGGGACTTGATGCTTTAATGCTATGGTTGGGTTTTACCTTAATGATCTTTAGTAGTTGCGGATGCTTGCTAGAGTTCCAATCATAAGTGCATATGATCCAAGTAGAGAAAGTATGTTAGCTTATGCCTCTCCCTCAAATAAAATTGCAATAATGATTACCGGTCTAGTTATCGATTGCCTAGGGACAAATAACTTTCTCATGACAAAAAGCTCTCTACTAAAACTAATTTAGTTGTGTCTTTATATAAACAGCCCCTACTTTTTATTTACGCGCTCTTTATTATCTTGCAAACCTAGCCAAAAACACCTACAAAGTACTTCTAGTTTCATACTTGTTTCTGGTAAAGCGAACGTCAAGTGTGCGTAGAGTTGTATCGGTGGTCGATAGAACTTGAGGGAATATTTGTTCTACCTTTAGCTCCTCGTTGGGTTCGACACTCTTACTTATCGAAAGAGGCTACAATTGATCCCCTATACTTGTGGGTTATCAAGACCTTTTTCTAGCGCCGTTGCCGGGTAGCAATAGCGTGGGGTGAATATTCTCGTGTGTGCTTGTTTGCTTTATCACTAAGTAATTTTTATTTGCTGTTCTTAGTTGTTCTTTATCTTTAGTTATGGATATGGAACACGAAATACCAAAAACATTAGGTGTACTTTCTGCTCATGGAGATGGGGAACCTCCTAAAACCCTCGATGCTGGTTATGTGAAAGATATTATGTACTACTTTAATAATCCTGAGAAAACCCCATTCAATTATGTAATGGGAGTAACGTTGGATCAACGTGAATACTTTAGGGATTATCGCTTGACACAAAAAGGGAAACTATTATGGGATCAAATTCATATATTGAAGTGGTATGCTAGGCAACTATGCTTGAGTTATGATTATACTTGTTGCTCTAGGATGAAGGCTCCACACCTTCCCTTTTCATGCAAATTTAATGATAATAAAACCTTAGCTTCTTATGCTAATGGTATATATGATTACTATGATGTGGAACAAATAGAAGAATTTGTTGCTTTTATGGGTGCTTATGAAATTGAATCTATGTTTAAAGAGTTTGAAGATTTTGATGATGCTGTTTATAGACCTAAAAATTTAGCTATCCTTTGCTGTGATAATTATGAATATAATTCCTATATTAATGCGCTTATTGAGAAAGTCTCCGCCGTCCAAGAAGAGACTAATATTTTGCAGGAATCTATGGAAGAAGAAGTTGATGAAACTGTGAGCTCACTGGATGAAAAAGATGAGGAGGAGAGCGAAGAACAAAAGGAGGAAGAGCGGATTGATCACCCGTTCCCACCTTCTAATGAGAGTAACTCTTCAGCTCATACATTGTTTAATTTCCCTTCGTGCTTACCGAAGGATGATTGCTATGATGACTGTTATGATCCCTTGAATTCCTTTGAAATATCCCTTTTTGATGATGCTTGCTATGCTTGTGGCCAAGATGCCAATATGAATTATGCTTATGGAGATGAACTTGCTATAGTTCCTTATGTTAAACATGAAATTGTTGCTATTGCACCCACGCATGATAGTCCTATTATCTTTTTGAATTCTCCCGACTACACTATATCGGAGAAGTTTGCACTTATTAAGGATTATATTGATGGGTTGCCTTATACCGTTGCACATGATGATTTTGATGAATATAATATGCATGTGCTTGCTGCTCCTACTTGCAATTATTATGAGAGAGGAACTATATCTCCACCTCTCTATGTTTCCCACACGATAAAATTGCAAGAAACTGTTTATACTATGCATTGACCTTCACTATGTGTGCATGAATTGTTCTTTTATGACATGCCGATGCATAGGAAGAGAGTTAGACTTCGTCATTGCTTGATATATGTTGCTTTGTGCTCACTACTAAATTATAAATCATTGTTAATTAAAATTGGCTTTGATATACCTTGGGATCCGGGTGGATCCATTACTTGAGCACTATATGCCTAGCTTAATGGCTTTAAAGAAAGCGCTGCTAGGGAGACAACCCGGAAGTTTTAGGGAGTCATTTATTTCTGTTGAGTGCTTTTATATAGTTTAAAAACAACAAAAATAAAGAGGGGAACCCAAAACTTTTTCAAAAAGGAAAGTGAAAGTGAGAGAGACAAGCATTGTTGAAGTGGGAGCTAGCCTTGAACCTTGTTCATGCTCATGAAAACTTTGTGAATCTTGATTACATAAACTTTTCAACAAAAATAATTATCCCCTTGTACAATTCCATTGTATTATAAAAATAATGCGCCAAGGTTTGCCTTTAGGATGTTTACAATGCTTGTTGGTTTGTACGGTGCAGGACAGAAACTTTGGCTGTAGTGCGCGATTTTTAAGTTTTTACTGGAACGTCAAATGGTTCTGATTATTTTTTCACTGTCTTTATATATAAATTTTTTATTTTTCCTAATTTTTGTAGAATTTTTCAAGTATCATAAGTATGGTGAATGTTCAGATTATTATAGACTGTTCTGTTTTAGACAGATTCTGTTTTTGATGCATAGTTTGCTTGTTTTGATGAAACTATCAATTTATATCAGTGGATTAAGCCATGAAAAAGTTATGTTACAGTAGACACAATGCAAAAACAAAATATGAATTGGTTTGCAACAGTACTTAGAGTAGTGATTTGCTTTATTATACTAACGGATCTTACCGAGTTTTCTGTTGAAGTTTTGTGTGGATGAAGTGTTCGATGATCGAGAAGGTCTCGATGTGAGAAGAAGGAAGAGAGGCAAGAGCTCAAGCTTGGGGATGCCCGAGGAACCCAAGTAAATATTCAAGGAGACTCAAGCGTCTAAGCTTGGGGATGCCCCGGAAGGCATCCCCTCTTTCTTCAACAAGTATCGGTATGTTTTCTGATTCGTTTCGTTCATGCGATATGTACAATCTTGGAGCGTCTTTTGCATTTAGTTTTCATTTTTCTTTTATGCACCATGCTGGTATGAGATAGTCCTTGGTTGATTTATAGAATGCTCTATGCACTTCACTTATATCTTTTGAGTATGGCTTTATAGAATGCTTCATGTGCCTCACTTATATCATTTGAAGTTTGGATTGCCTGTTTCTCTTCACTTAGACAACCACCATTTGTAGAATGCTCTTTTGCTTCAATTATATTTGTTAGAGCGTGGGCATATCTTTTGTATAAAGAATTAAACTCTCTTGCTTAATTATATCTATTTAGAGAGATGACAGGAACTGGTCATTCACATGGTTAGTCATAAAATCCTACATAAAACTTGTAGATCACTGAATATGATGTGTTTGATTCCTTGCAATAGTTTTGCGATATAAAGATGGTGATATTAGAGTAATGCTAGTGGGTAGTTGTGGATTGTAGAAATACTTGTGTTGAGGTTTGTGATTCCCGTAGCATGCACGTATGGTGAACCGTTATGTAACGAAGTTGGAGCATGAGGTATTTATTGATTGTCTTCCTTATGAGTGGCGGTCGGGGACGAGCGATGGTCTTTTCCTACCAATCTATCCCCCTAGGAGCATGCGCGTAGTACTTTGTTTCGATGACTAATAGATTTTTGCAATAAGTATGTGAGTTCTTTATGACTAATGTTGAGTCCATGGATTATACGCACTCTCACCCTTCCATCATTGCTAGCCTCTTCGGTACCGTGCATTGCCCTTTCTCACCTCGAGAGTTGGTGCAAACTTCGCCGGTGCATCCACACCCCGTGATACGATACGCTCTATCACACATAAGCCTCATTATATCTTCCTCAAAACAGCCACCATACCTACCTATCATGGCATTTCCGTAGGCATTCCTAGATATATTGCCATGCAACTTCCATCATCATCATATACATGACTTGAGCATTCATTGTCATATTGCTTTGCATGATCGTAAGACAGCTAGCATGATGTTTTCATGGCTTGTCCGTTTTTGATGTCATTGCTACGCTAGATCATTGCACATCCCGGTACACCGCCGGAGGCGTTCATATAGAGTCATATCTTTGTTCTAGTATCGAGTTGTAATATTGAGTTGTAAGTAAATAAAAGTGTGATGATCATCATTATTAGAGCATTGCCCCAGTGAGGAAAGGATGATGGAGACTATGATTCCCCCACAAGTCGGGATGAGACTCCGGACGAAAAAATAAAAAAAGGGAGAAAGGCCAAAAAAAGGAAAAAAAGAGAAGGCCCAAAAACAGAAAAAAAGAGAGAAAAAGAGAGAAGGGGCAATGTTACTATCCTTCTACCACACTTGTGCTTCAGAGTAGCACCATGTTCTTCATATAGAGAGTCTCTTGAGTTATCACTTTCATATACTAGTGGGAATTTTCATTATAGAACTTGGCTTGTATATTCCGACGATGGGCTTCCTCAAATGCCCTAGGTCTTCATGAGCAAGCAAGTTGGATGCACACCCACTTAGTTCCAGTTTGAGCTTTCATATACTTATAGCTCTAGTGCATTTGTTGCATGGAAATCCCTACTCCTCACATTGACATCAATTGATGGGCATCTCCATAGCCCGTTGATTAGCCGCGTCGATGTGAGACTTTCTCCTTTTTTTGTCTTCTCCACATAACCCCCACCATCATATTCTATTCCACCTATAGTGCTATGTCCATGGCTCACGCTCATGTATTGCGTGAAAGTTGAAAAGGTTTGAGAACGTCAAAAGTATGAAACAATTGCTTGGCTTGTCATCGGGGTTGTGCATGATGTGAATTTTTGTGTGGTGAAGATGGAGCATAGCCAGACTATATGATTTTGTAGGGATAACTTTCTTTGGCCTTGTTATTTTGAAAAGACATGATTGCTTTATTAGTAGGCTTGAAGTATTACTGTTTTTATGTCAAATGATAGACTATTGCTTTGAATCACTCGTGTCTTAATATTCATGCCATGATTAGACATATGATCAAGATTATGCTAGGTAGCATTCCACATCAAAAATTATCTTTTTTTATCATTTACCCACTCGAGGACGAGCAGGAATTAAGCTTGGGGATTCTGATACGTCTCCGTCGTATCTATAATTTTTTATTGTTCCATGCCAATATTCTACAACTTTCATATACTTTTGGCAACTTTTTATATTATTTTTTGGGACTAACATATTGATCCAGTGCCCAATACCAGTTCCTATTTGTTGCATGTTTTATGTTTCTTTATTGTTCCACGTCTTGACCTGAAAATTTAGCTATCCTTTTCTATGATAATTATGAATATAATTCCTATATTAATGCACGTATTGAGAAAGTCTCCACTGTCCAAGAAGAGACTAATATTTTGCAGGAATCTATGGAAGAAGAAGTTGATGAAACTGTGAGCTCATTGGATGAAAAAGATGAGGAGGAGAGCGAAGAACAAAAGGAGGAAGAGCGGATTGATCACCCGTGCCCACCTTCTAATGAGAGTAACTCTTCAAATCATACATTGTTTAATTTCCCTTCGTGCTTACTGAAGGATGATTGCTATGATGACTATTATGATCCCTTGAATTCCTTTGAAATATCCCTTTTTGATGATGCTTGCTATGCTTGTGGCCAAGATGCCAATATGAATTAGGCTTATGGAGATGAACTTGCTATAGTTCCTTATGTTAAACATGAAATTGTTGCTATTGCACCCACACATGACAGTCCTATTATCTTTTTGAATTCTCCCGACTACACTATATCGGAGAAGTTTGCACTTAAAGTTCGATGACGGTTATATTATGAGTTTATGTATTTTGATGTACCGAAGGTAGTTCGGAGTCCCGGATGTGATCACGGACATGACGAGGAGTCTCGAAATGGTCGAGACGTAAAGATCGATATAGTCGACGACTATATTTGGATACCGGAATGGTTCCGGGTGACGGAACTCTCCCTCAAAGCTCGGCTGGATCGGAGTTCGAGGGACGTCATCGAGTTGAACGTGTGCATAACTCGGAGGTGCTGTGCGTTCGGTACTTGATCGGTCGGATCATGAAGACGTACGACTACATCAACCGCGTTGTGCTAACGCTTTCGCTTTCGGTCTACGTGGGTACATGGACACACTCTCACCTCTCGTTGCTATGCATCACCATGATCTTGCGTGTGCGTAGGATTTATTTTTGAAATTACTACGTTCCCCAACAGTGGTATCAGAGCCTGGTTTTATGCGTTGATGTTATATGCACGAGTAGAACACAAGTGAGTTGTGGGCGATAATAGTCATACTGCTTACCAGCATGTCATACTTTGGTTCGGCGGTATTGTTGGATGAAGCGTCCCAGACTGACATTACGCGTACGCTTACGCGAGACTGGTTCTACAGACGTGCTTTGCACACAGGTGGCTGGCGGGTGTCAGTTTCTCCAACTTTAGTTGAACCGAATGTGGCTACGCCCGATACTTGAGAAGGTTAAAACAACACTAACTTGACGAACTATCATTGTGGTTTTGATGCGTAGGTAAGAACGGTTCTTGCTCAGCCCGTAGCAGCCACGTAAAACTTGCAACAACAAAGTAGAGGACGTCTAACTTGTTTTTGCAGGGCATGTTGTGATGTGATATGGTCAAGGCATGATACTATATTTTATTGTATGAGATGATCATGTTTTGTAACCGAGTTATCGGCAACTGGCAGGAGCCATATGGTTGTCACTTTATTGTATGCAATGCAATCGCCCTGTAATTGCTTTACTTTATCACTAAGTGGTAGCGATAGTCGTAGAAGCAATAGTTGGTGAGACGATAACGATGCTATGATGGAGATCAAGGTGTCGTGCCGGTGACGATGGTGATCATGACGGTGCTTCGGAGATGGAGATCACAAGCACAAGATGATGAGGGCCATATCATATCACTTATATTGATTGCATGTGAAGTTTATCTTTTATGCATCTTATCTTGCTTTCATTGACGATAGCATTATAAGATGATCTCTCACTAAATTTCAAGATAAAAGTGTTCTCCCTCAGTATGCACCGTTGCCAAAGTTCGTCGTGCCCAGACACCACGCGACGATCGGGTGTGATAAGCTCTACGTCCATCTACAACGGGTGCAAGCCAGTTTTGCACACGCAGAATACTCAGGTTAAACTTGACGAGCCTAGCATATGCAGATATGGCCTCGGAACACTGAGACCGAAAGGTCGAGCGTGAATCATATAGTAGATATGATCAACATAGTTATGTTCACCATTGAAAACTACTCCATTTCACGTGATGATCGGTTATGGTTTAGTTGATTTGGATCACGTGATCACTTAGATGATTAGAGGGATGTCTATCTAAGTGGGAGTTCTTAAGTAATATCTCCTGGTAGTATTAGCATATCTATGTTGTAGATCAATAGCTGGCGTTTAGCTCCCCTGTTTTATTTTTGATATGTTCCTAGAGAAAAACTATGTTAAAGATGTTAGTAGCAATGATGCGGATTGGATCCGTGATCTGAGGATTATCCTCATTGCTGCATAGAAGAATTATGTCGTTAATGCACCACTAGGTGACAGACCGATTGCAGGAGCAGATACAGACGTTATGAACGTTTGGCAAGCTCGATATGATGACTACTTGATAGTTTAGTGCACCATGCTTTACGGCTTAGAATCGGGGCTTCAAAGACGTTTTGAACGCCATGGAGCATAGAAGATGTTCCAAGAGTTGAAATTGGTATTTTTTACTCATGCCCGTGTCGAGAGGTATGAGACCTCTGACAGTACTTTGCCTACAAGATGGAGGAGAATAGCGCAACCAGTGAGCATGTGCTCAGATTGTCTGAGTACTACAATTGCTTGAATCAAGTGGGAGTTAATCTTCCAGATAAGAGAGTAATTGACAAAGTTCTCTAGTCACTATCACCGAGTTACTAGAACTTAGTGATGAACTATAATATGCAAAGGATGACAAAAGTAATTCCCAAGCTCTTCGTGATGCTGAAATCGACAAAGGTAGAAATCAAGAAAAGCATCAAGTGTTGATGGTTGAAAAAGACCACTAGTTTCAAGAAAAGGGCAAAGGGAAGAAGGGGAACTTCAAGAAGAACGGCAAGTAAGTTGCTGCTCAACTGAAGAAGCCCAAGTCTGGACCTAAGCCTGAGACTGAGTGCTTCTAGTGCAAAGGGACTGGTCACTAGAAGCGGAACTGCCCCAAGTATTTGGCGGATAAGAAGGATGGCGAGGTGAACAAAGGTATATTGGATATACATGTTATTGATGTGTACTTTACTAGTGTTTATAGCAACCCCTCGGTATTGGATACTAGTTCAGTTGCTAAGAGTAGTAACTTGAAACAAGAGTTGCAGAATGAATAGAGACTAGTTAAGGGTGATGTGACGATGTGTGTTGGAAGTAGTTCCAAGAATGATATGATCATCATCGCACACTCCCTATACTTTCGGGATTAGTGTTGAACCTAAATAAATGTTATTTGGTGTTTGCGTTGAGCAAGAATATGATTTGATCATGTTTATTGAAATACGGTTATTCATTTAAGTTAGAGAATAATTGTTATTCTGTTTACATGAATAAAACCTTCTATGGTTATACACCCAATAAAAATGGTTTGTTGGATCTCGATCGTAGTGATACACATATTCATAATATTGAAGCCAAAATATGCAAAGTTAATAATGATAGTGCAAATTATTTGTGGCACTGCCGTTTAGGTCATATTGGTGTAAAGCGCATGAAGAAACTCCATGCTGATGGAATTTTGGAATCACTTGATTGTGAATCACTTGATGCTTGCGAACCATGCCCTATGGGCAAGATGACTAAAACTCCGTTCTCCAGAACAATGGAGCGAGCAACAGATTTGTTGGAAATCATACATACTGATGTATATGGTCCGATGAATATTGAGTCTCACGGCGGGTATCATTATTTTCTGACCTTCACAGATGATTTGAGCAGATATGGGTATATCTACTTGATGAAACATAAGTCTGAAACATTTGAAAAGTTCAAAGAATTTTAGAGTGAAGTGGAAAATCATCTTGACAAGAAAATGAAGTTTCTATGATTTGATCGCGGAGACGAATATTTGAGTTACGAGTTTGGCCTTCAGTTAAAACAATGTGAAATAGTTTCACTACTCACGCCACCTGGAACACCACCGTGTAATGGTGTGTCCAAACATCGTAACCGTACTTTATTAGATATGGTGCGATCTATGATGTCTCTTACCGATCTACCACTATCGTTTTGGGGTTATGCATTAGAGACAGCTACATTCACGTTAAATAGGGCACCATCTAAATCCATGGAGATGACACTGTATGAACTGTGGTTTGGCGAGAAACCTAAGCTGTCGTTTCTTAAAGTTTGGGGCTATGATGCTTATGTGAAAAAGTTTCAACCTGATAAGCTTGAACCCAAATCGGAGAAGTGCTTCTTCATAGGATACCCAAAATGTTGGGTACACCTTCTATCACAGATCCGAAGGCAAGATCTTTGTTGCTGAGAATGGATCCTTTCTAGAGAAGGAGTTTCTCTCGAAAGAAGTGAGTGGGAGGAAAGTAGAACTTGATGAGGTAACTGTACCTGCTCCCTTATTGGAAAGTAGTTCATCACAGAAACCGGTTCCTTTGACTCCTACACCAATTAGTGAGGAAGCTAATGATGATGATCATGTAACTTCAGATTAAGTTACTACCGAACCTCGTAGGTCAACCAGAGTGAGATCCACACCAGAGTGGTACGGTAATCCTGTTCTGGAGGTCATGTTACTTGACCATGACGAACCTACGAACTATGAGGAAGCAATGATGAGCTCAGATTCCGCGAAATGGCTTAAGGCCATGAAATCTGAGATGGGATCCATGTATGAGAACAAAGTGTGGACTTTGGTTGACTTGCCCAATGATCGGCAAGCCATAGAAAATAAATGGATCTTCAAGAGGAAGACGGATGCTGATAGTAGTGTTACTATCTAGCTAGACTTGTTGAAAAAGGTTTTGAAAAAGTTCAAGGTGTTGACTACGATGAGATTTTCTCACTCGTAGCGATGCTTAAGTCTGTCCGAATCATGTTAGCAAATTGCCACATTTTATGAAATCTGGCAAATGGATGTCAAAACTACATTCCTTAAAGGATTTCTTAAAGAAGAGCTGTATATAATGCAACCAGAAGGTTTTGTCGATCCTAAAGGTGCTAACAAAATGTGCAAGCTCCAGCGATCCATCTATGGACTGGTGCAAGCATCTCAGAGTTGGAATATACGCTTTGATGAGTTGATCAAAGCATATAGTTTTATACAGACTTGTGGTGAAGCCTGTATTTACAAGAAAGTGAGTGGGAGCACTACAACATTTCTGATAAACATATGTGAATGGCATATTGTTGATCGGAAATAATGTAGAATTTTCTGGAAAGCATAAAGGAGTATTTGAAAGGAGTTTTTCAAATAAAGACCTCAGTGAAGCTGCTTACATATTGAGCATCAAGATCTATAGAGATTGATCATGACGCTTGAGAAGTTTTTTCAATGAGTACATACCTTGACAAGATTTTGAAGTAGTTCAAAATGGAACAGTCAAAGAAAGAGTTCTTGCCTGTGTTACAAGGTGTGAAATTGAGTAAGACTCAAAACCCGACCACGACAGAAGATAGAAAGAGAATGAAAGTCATTCCCTATGCCTCAGCCATAGGTTCTATAAAGTATGCCATGCTGTGTACCAGATCTATTGTATACCCTACACTGAGTTTGGCAAGAGAGTACAATAGTGATCTAGGAGCAGATCACTGGACAGCGGTCAAAATTATCCTTAGTGGAATAAGGATATGTTTCTCAATTATGGAGGTGACAAAAGGTTCGTCGTAAAGAGTTACGTCGATGCAAGCTTTGACACCGATCTGGATGACTCTAAGTATCAATCTAGATACATATTGAAAGTGGGAGCTATTAGCTAGAGTAGCTCCGTGCAGAGCATTGTAGACATAGAAATTTGCAAAATACTTACGGATCTGAATGTGACAGACCCGTTGACTAAAATTATCTCACAAGAAAAACATGATCACACCTTAGTACTCTTTGGGTGTTAATCACATAGCGATGTGAACTAGATTACCGAATCTAGTAAAACCTTTTGGGTGTTGGTCACATGTCAATGTGAACTATGGGTGTTAACCACATAAACATGTGAACTATTGATGTTAAAT
Source organism: Triticum aestivum (assembly GCF_018294505.1). Taxonomy (NCBI): domain Eukaryota; kingdom Viridiplantae; phylum Streptophyta; class Magnoliopsida; order Poales; family Poaceae; genus Triticum; species Triticum aestivum. The sequence continues at coordinate 152,575,165 of NC_057811.1, forward strand.
CACATGGCGATGTGAACTAGATTATTGACTCTAGTGCAAGTGGGAGACTGAAGGAAATATGCCCTAGAGGCAATAATAAAGTTATTATTTATTTCCTTATATCATGATAGATGTTTATTATTCATGCTAGAATTGAATTTAACCGGAAACATGATACATGTGTGAATACATAGACAACCAGAGTGTCACTAGTATGCCTCTACTTGACTAGCTCGTTGATCAAAGATGGTTATGTTTCCTAGCCATAAACAAAGAGTTGTCATTTGATTAACGGGATCACATCATTAGGAGAATGATGTGATTGACTTGACCCATTCCGTTAGCTTAGCACTCGATCGTTTAGTATGTTGCTATTGCTTTCTTCATGACTTATACATGTTTCGATGACTATGAAATTATGCAACTCCCGTTTACCGGAGGAACACTTTATGTGCTACCAAATGTCACAACGTAACTGGGTGATTATAAAGGTGCTCTACAGGTGTCTCCGAAGGTACTTGTTGGGTTGACGTATTTAGAGATTAGGATTTGTCACTCCGATTGTTGGAGAGGTATCTCTGGGCCCACTCGGTAATGCACATCACTTAAGCCTTGCAAGCATTGCAACTAATGAGTTAGTTGTGGGATGATGTATTACGAAACGAGTAAAGAGACTTGTCGGTTACGAGATTGAACTAGGTATTGAGATACCGATGATGGAATCTCGGGCAAGTAACATACCAATGACAAAGGGAACAACATATGTTGTTATGCGGTTTGACCGATAAAGATCTTCGTAGAATATGTGGGAGCCAATATGAGCATCCAGGTTCCGCTATTGGTTATTGACTGGAGACGTGTCTCGGTCATGTCTACATAGTTCTCGAACCCATAGGGTCCACACGCTTAAAGTTCGATGACGGTTATATTATGAGTTTATGTATTTTGATGTACCAAAGGTAGTTCGGAGTCCCGGATGTGATCACGGACATGACGAGGAGTCTCGAAATGGTCGAGACATAAAGATCGATATATCGGACGACTATATTTGGATACCGGAATGGTTCCGGGTGAGATCAGGATAATACCGGAGCACCGGGAGGTTATCGGAACCCCCCGGGAGGTATATGGGCCTTAATGGGCTTTAGTGGAAAGGAGGAGAAAGGATCAAGGGAGGGGGCGCGCCCCCAAGCCCAATCCAAATTGGGAGGGGGGCCGGCCCCCCTTTCCTTCCTCCCTCCTTCCTCTTCCTTCCCTGTCCCCCTCCAAATAGGAAAAGGAGGAGTCCTACTCCCGGTGGGAGTAGGACTCCCCCCTTGGGCACGCCTCCTCCTCTTGGCCGGCCCTCTCCTCCCCCTTTATATACGGAGGAGAGGGGCACCCCATAGACACAACAATTGATCTCTTTGATCTTTTAGCCATGTGCGGTGCCCCTCCCCACCATAGTCCACCTCGATAATATCGTAGCGGTGCTTAGGCGAAGCCCTGCGTCGGTAGAACATCATCATCATCACCACGCCGTCATGCTGACAGAACTCTCCCTCAAAGCTCGGCTGGATCGGAGTTTGAGGGACGTCATAGTTGAACGTGTGCAGAACTCGGAGGTGCCGTGCGTTCGGTACTTGATCGGTCGGATCATGAAGACATACGACTACATCAACTGCGTTGTGCTAACGCTTCCGCTTTCGGTCTACGAGGGTACATGGACACACTCTCACCTCTCGTTGCTATGCATCACCATGATCTTGCATGTGCGTAGGATTTTTTTTTTAAATTACTACGTTCCCCAACAGTAGGATCACATCACCAATGAGTACTACAAGCAAACCCTAGCCTCCAATGTCCGGTCATTCAATCTTCAATATTATTGTTGGAAATGGCTCCAAGATAGTGAGAAGTGGAGGGTGAGGGACAAGAAGTCCCCTCGAAAGAGAGGTATCAAAGTGGAGGTTGAGGATGATGATGATAGTGATGATGCACCAAGAGGAGGAAGAAGCAAGGGCAAACCGGATGAAATAAGAAGGAGAAAGGAAGAGTCAAGAGGACGTCCGAGGCAATCATTTTGAAGGATCAAATTGGTGAAATGGCGAAGATGAAGGAGGTTATGCTAGCAAAGCATTGGGGTGCAAAAGTGGTTATGGCCGAGAAGAAAGAGAAGCACAAAGAGGATAAGTAGGAAAAGAGGTGTCCCTTCGAGGAGCGCAAGCTCATCCTAGAGGAGAAAAAGAGGAAGGACGAGAGGACCGCCGAGGAGGACCGGTTCGATGATGAATCCTGAGGGCATGGATGCAATGGAAAGAGAGTTTTAGGAGATGAAAAGAATGGAGATCATGCTCCGGAGGAAGATGGAGCTTCAAAATCTTATGGCCGATGGTGGTGTTGCGTTTGGTGGGGTTTTTTCTTTCGACAATGTTGGTGGTGACTTCGGCATGGGTGGTGGTGGTGGTGCCGGCTTCGGCATTGGTGGTGGTGGTGGCTTTGGCATGGGTGGTGGTGCTTCGGCAAGCCATGTCAATGGTGGTGACGGTGGTGGTGCTCACTCTCCAGTCCAAGTTCGTGAGGATGGTGGTGCGAGCTCTCCGGTTCAAGTTCGTGAAGATGGTGGCGCAAGCTCTTCGGTCAATGTGGATGATGGCGATGGAGGTTCTAGGGGCGGTGTTGGTGGCGACGTTCTTCACAACAATGATAATGTTGCTTGATTGATCTATGTCATTTGAGTATCTTTTTTCTTGTTTTATTGCGCATTCATGAGCCTAAACTTGATACCTCGTATGTTGCACATGATTTTGGATGTGATGAACTAGTATGATGATCAACTAGTGATGTATATATATAATGATGAACTAGTTTTTATGCACTTGTGATGATGAACTTGACAATATTTGCCTATATTTGTATTTGCGCGACCACGAACCCTCCGGCGCGGAACAAATCCCGCAAAACATTTGTGGGGCGGGTTTACGGGAACTGTTCCGCGGGAGGGCTCTGATACATACCAAACATATCTACTTTTCCAAACACCTTTGCTCTTGCTTTGGACTCTGATTTGCATGATTTGGATGGAACTAACCCAGACTAACGTTGTTTTCAGCAGAATTGCCATGGTGTTATTTTTGTGCAGAAATAAAAGTCCTCGGATTGAGATGAAAATTTATGGAGATTATTTTCAGAATATATAAAAAATATTGGCTAAGAGAACTACCGGAGGGGGCCACCCAGGAGCCACAAGCTTAAGGGGCGTGCCCACCCCCAAGGGTGCGCCCTATGAGCCCGTGGGTCTCCCGAGTCTCTGGTTGCCCTAATTCCAAGGCTATAACTACCATCTCGCGAAGAAGAAAAATCAGAGATAAAGTTTCATCATGTTTTATGATACGGAGCCTGTTGTGGGAACGATTCCGACAATAGAGAGGGGTAGTGTAAGGGAGCATGATGTATCGAGATGCAAATGGGTGACATGTGGTTTTAGCGAGTTCGGGCCTCTCGCGGTGGAGATAACAACCCTACGTCTCGTGCTCTGGAGAGGCTTTCTTTTATCTGTCATGAACACAGAGTTACATGGTGTATTAGAGAGAGAGGGGAGAACAGATCTCCATGTATGAGCTAAGTCCTGAGACTAGTGGTGAGGGAGAGAGATGAGAGTGAGAAGAAATGAGGGCCTGCCCTCAAGTCTAGTGGTGGGAGGTGGCTTATATAGAGTGCGCCACCCCCTCACCTCCTATGTTACAAAGTGGGGGTGTTAATGCCATAATGTCATGTTGGGAAACGTAGTAATTTCAAAAAAAATCCTACGCATACGCAAGATCATGGTGATGCATAGCAACGAGAGGGGAGAGTGTTGTCCACGTACCCTCGTAGACCGAAAGCGGAAGCGTTATGACAACGCGGTTGATGTAGTCGTACGTCTTCATGATCCGACCGATCCGAGTACCGAAAGTACGGCACCTCCGCGATCTGCACATGTTCAGCTCGGTGACGTCCCACGAACTCTCGATCCAGCTGAGTGTCGAGGGAGAGCTTCGTCAGCACGACAGCCTGATGACGGTGATGATGAAGCTACCGGCAAAGGGCTTCGCCTAAGCACTGCAACGATATGACCGAGGTGGATTATGGTGGAGGGGGGCACCGCACACGGCTAAGAGATCAATGATCAACTTGTGTGTCTATGGGGTGCCCCCCTCCCCCGTATATAAAGGAGTGAAGGAGGGGGAGAGGGCCGGCCTCCTAGGCGCGCCCAAGGGGGGAGTCCTACTCCCGGTGGGAGTAGTATTCCCCCTTCCCTAATTGGAGTAGGAGAGGGAAGGAAGGGGGAGAAGAAGAAAAGGAAAGGGGGGGTCGGCTCCCCTCCCAATTCGGATTGGGCTTGGGGGGGGGGCCCACCTTGGCCGCCTCCTCCTCCTTTCCACTATGGCCCATTAACTCCCCGGGGGGTTCCGGTAACCCCACGGTACTCCGGTATATGCCCGAACTCTCTCGAAACCTTTCCGATGTCCAAACAAAGTCATCCAACATATCAATCTTTATGTCTCGACCATTTCGAGACTCCTCGTCATGTCCGTGATCATATCTGGGACTCCAAACTACCTTCAGTACATCAAAACACATAAACTCATAATACTGATCGTCACCGAACGTTAAGCGTGCGGACCCTACGGGTTCGAGAACTATGTAGACATGACCGAGACACGTCTTCGGTCAATAACCAATAGCGGAACCTGGATGCTCATATTGGCTCCCACATATTCTACGAAGATCTTTATCGGTCAAACCGCATAACAACATACGTTGTTCCCTTTGTCATCGGTATGTTACTTGCCCGAGATTCGATCGTCGGTATCTCAATACCTAGTTCAATCTCGTTACCGGCAAGTTTCTTTACTCGTTCTGTAATGCATCATCCTGCAACTAACTCACTAGTCACGTTGCTTGTAAGGCTTATAGTGATGTGCATTACCGAGAGGGCCCAGAGATACCTCTTCGACAATCGGAGTGACAAATCCTAATCCCGATCTATGCCAACTCAACAAGCACCATCAGAGACACCTGTAGAGCAACTTTATAATCACCCAGTTACGTTGTAACGTTTGGTAGCACACAAAGTGTTCCTCCGGTATTCGGGAGTTGCATAATCTCATAGTCATAGGAACATGTATAAGTCATGAAGAAAGCAATAGCAGCCCTTGGAGAGCTGCGGCAGCCACGATGCCGGTGGCGCTCCGTCGCCGTTCTACTTCTTGGGGTCGGCATCGAGTCCTAGCCCATGCTCCTCCGCTCCTTGTCCCGGGTGAAAACCCGAATCCCCTTGGATTGGGCGGCGATGGCGTCTTGGCGTCGCTTTCTTCTTGAAGACCCCGCCTTTGGGACGGGTGAGTGGTGGTCGCGGCTTTGGCAGGGTCGGTTGCCGGTTCTTCAGTGGGTCCTGCTCGACAATGTTCGTTGTTCTTCGTGGCGTGGCCCGAGGCCGTGGCATTGATCGGAGTAGCTTTGCTGGCGTGGTAGCGTGTTGCCATCCTCTCCTAGTCCATCCGGGATCAAGCGTGCTCCTGGATGGCCGACAACGGTATGGGAGTTGACGGTTGTGCGCTTCCTCCGGCGGTGGGCCGCTCCATTAGCATGAGCGTGTCGTGGGCATGTCCTGGAGTTGCCGGGGTCCTCGATGTCCTAGCTTCTAGGGTTGTCAGGACTGCTGTTGTCCGGTGGCATCTTGTATCCTCTGTTGCCTTCTTTTTTCCTTCTTCTTCTTTCTTTTTGTGGTATCGATGGTTGTATGCTCAGCTGTTGCTTTATAATCTAAAGTGGGGGAAAACCCTTTTTCGTATGAAGAAAGCAATAGCAACATACTAAACGATCAAATGCTAAGCTAACGGAATGGGTCAAGTCAATCACATCATTCTCTAATGGTGTGATCCCGTTAATCAAATGACAATTCATGTCTATGGCTAGGAAACTTAACCATGTTTGATTCAACGAGCTAGTCAAGTAGAGGCATACTAGTGACAAAAGTTTCCGGTTAATACAATTCTAGCATGAATAATAAACATTTATCATGATATAAGGAAATATAAATAACAACTTTATTATTGCCTCTAGGGCATATTTCCTTCAGTCTCCCACTTGCACTAGAGTCAATAATCTATATTACACAGTAATGATTCTAACACCCATGGAGTCTTGGTGCTGATCATGTTTTGCTCGTGAGAGAGGCTTAGTCAACGGGTCTGCAACATTCAGATCCGTATGTATCTTGCAAATCTCTATGTCCCCTCCTTGACTTGATCACGGATGGAATTGAAGCGTCTCTTGATGTGCTTGGTTCTCTTGTGAAATCTGGATTCCTTTGCCAAGGCAATTGCACCAGTATTGTCACAAAAGATTTTCACTGGACCCGATGCACCAGGTATGACACCTAGATCGGATAAGAACTCCTTCATTTGCCGCTTCTAAAGCAGCTATGTACTCCGCTTCACACGTAGATCCCGCCACGACGCTTTGTTTAGAACTGCACTAACTGACAGCTCCACCGTTCAATATAAATACGTATCCGGTTTGTGACTTAGAGTCATCCGGATCAGTGTCAAAGCTTGCATCGACATAACCATTTACAACGAGCTCTTTGTCACCTCCATAAACGAGAAACATATCCTTAGTCCTTTTTAGGTATTTCAGGATGTTCTTGACCGCTGTCCAGTGATCCACTCCTGGATTACTTTGGTACCTCCCTGCTAAACTGATAGCAAGGCACACATCAGGTCTGGTACACAGCATTTCATACATGATAGAGCCTATGGCTGAAGCATAGGGAACAATTTTCATTTTCTCTCTATCTTCTGCAGTGGTCGGGCATTGAGTCTGACTCAACTTCACACCTTGTAACACAGGCAAGAATCCTTTCTTTGCTTGATCCATTTTGAACTTCTTCAAAACTTTATCAAGGTATGTGCTTTGTGAAAGTCCAATTAAGCATCTTGATCTATCTCTATAGATCTTGATGCCTAATATATAAGCAGCTTCACCGAGGTCTTTCATTGAAAAACTCTTATTCAAGTATCCTTTTATGCTATCCAGAAATTCTATATCATTTCCAATCAACAATATGTCATCCACATATAATATTAGAAATGCTACAGAGCTCCCACTCACTTTCTTGTAAATACAGGCTTCTCCAAAAGTCTGTATAAAACCATATGCTTTGATCACACTATCAAAATGTTTATTCCAACTCCGAGATGCTTGCACCAGTCCATAAATGCACTACTAGGGAAAACCTTATACACAGAACTTTAGCAGTAGCGCTTGTTAAAAAAGCGCGCTCGTGCTAAATAGCAGTAGCGCGTGTAGGATAAGGGCGCTGCAGATACAAACGTAGCAGTAGCGCGCCTGACTATAAACGCGCTACAACTAAAATTCTCACGACTAAGCCGATAAGCTACACATAGTAGTAGCGTTCTTATTTAAACCGCGCTACCACTAAGTCTATTGTAGCAGCGCGTTTACGTAGAAAGGCGCTACTGCTAACGAAAAAGAAAATAAATCGAACAACAAATAGAAAAGTAAATGAAAATGAAAGAAATAGAAAAAGGAGAAAGGAAAAAATAAAATGTAAAGAAAAATAGATGAGAAAGGAAAAAAAAGAGATAGGCTTAGTAGTAGCGCGTTTTGTGAACGCGCTATAGCTAACTTAGCTATAGCGCGTTTCCTTTAACGCGTTACCTCTATGTTTCACTTAACCAGCGGTTTTCCCTCCACCCGGCCACCAAATCTCCCCCAAATCCCTCGCCCCCACTTCGCCGCCGTGTCCCCAATTCGCGGTCGCCCCACTTCGCCGTCGTCTCCTGCCGACGTCGACGCCCCCGGAGCCACCAGAGCCGCGCGCTACTGCTACACGTTAGCTGTAGCGCCTTATCAGTAGCGCATCGTCCCGCGCTACTGATAGGCAAAATACCCGCGCTACTGCTAGGGTTTTCCCTAGTAGTGACGGGTCGCTGGAGCTTGCACACTTTGCTATCATCCTTTGGATCGATAAAACCTTCAGGTTGCATCATATACAACTCTTCTTCCAGAAATCCATTCAGGAATGCAGTCTTTACATCCATTTGCCAAATTTCATAATCATAAAATGCAGCAATTGCTAACATGATTCGGACGGACTTAAGCATCGCTATGGGTGAGAATGTCTCATCGTAGTAAACTCCTTGAACTTGTCGAAAACCTTTCGCAACAAGTCGAGCTTTGTAGACAGTCACATTACCGTCAGCGTCAGTATTCTTTTTGAAGATCCATTTATTCTCGATGGCTTGCCGATCATCGGGCAAGTCAACCAAAGTCCACACTTTGTTCTCATACATGGATCCCATCTCAGATTTCATGGCCTCAAGCCATTTCGCGGAATCTGGGCTCATCATCGCTTCCTCATAGTTTTTAGGTTCGTCATGGTCAAGTAACATGACCTCCAGAACAGGATTACCATACCACTCTGGTGCGGATCTTACTCTGGTTGACCTACGAGGTTCGGTAGTAACTTGATGTGAAGTTACATGATTATCATCATTAGCTTCCTCACTAATTGGTGTAGGAGTCATAGGAGCAGATTTCTGTGATGAACTACTTTCCAATAAGGGAGCAGGTACAATTACCTCATCAAGTTCTACTTTCCTCCCACTCACTTCTTTCGAGAGAAACTCCTTCTCTAGAAAGGATCCATTCTTAGCAACGAATGTCTTGCCTTCGGATCTGTGATAGAAGGTGTACCCAACAGTCTCCTTTGGGTATCCTATGAAGACACATTTCTCCGATTTGGGTTCGAGCTTATCAGGTTGAAGCTTTTTCACATAAGCATCGCATCCCCAAAATTTAAGAAACGACAACTTGGGTTTCTTGCCAAATCACAGTTCATAAGGTGTCGTCTCAACGGATTTAGATGGTGCCCTATTTAACGTGAATGCAGCCGTCTCTAAAGCATAACCCCAAAGCGATAGCGGTAAATCAGTAAGAGACATCATAGATTGCACCATATCAAGTAAAGTACGATTACGATGTTCAGACACACCATCACGCTGTGGTGTTCCGGGTGGCGTGAGTTGCGAAACTATTCCGCATTGTTTCAAATGAAGACCAAACTCGTAACTCAAATATTCTCCTCCACGATCAGGTCGTAGATTCTTTATTTTCTTGCTACGATGATTTTCCACTTCACTCTGAAATTCTTTGAACTTTTCAAATGTTTCAGACTTATGCTTCATCAAGTAGATATACCCATATCTGCTCAAATCATCTGTGAAGGTGAGAAAATAATGATACCCGCCACGAGCCTCAATATTCATTGGACCACATACATCAGTATGTATGATTTCCAACAAATCTGTTGCTCGCTCCATTGTTCCGGAGAACGGAGTTTTAGTCATCTTGCCCATGAGGCATGGTTCGCAAGTACCAAGTGATTCATAATCAAGTGATTCCAAAAGTCCATCAGAATGGAGTTTCTTCATGCGCTTTACACCAATATGACCCAAACGGCAATGCCACAAATAAGTTGCACTATCATTATCAAATCTGCATCTTTTGGCTTCAATATTATGAATATGTGTGTCACTACTATCGAGATTCAACAAAAATAGACCACTCTTTAAGGGTGCATGACCATAAAAGATATTACTGATATAAATAGAACAACCATTATTCTCAGATTTAAATGAATAACCGTCTCGCATCAAACAAGATCCAGATTATAATGTTCATGCTCAACGCTGGCACCAAATAACAATTATTGAGGTCTAAAACTAATCCCGAAGGTAGATGTAGAGGTAGCGTGCCGACGGCGATCACATCGACTTTGGAACCATTTCCCACTCGCATCGTCACCTCGTCCTTAGCCAATCTTCGCTTAATGTGTAGTCCCTGTTTCGAGTTGCAAATATTAGCAACAGAACTAGTATCAAATACCCAGGTGTTACTGCGAACATTAGTAAGGTACACATCAATAACATGTATATCACATATACCTTTGTTCACCTTGCCATCCTTCTTATCCGCCAAATACTTGGGGCAGTTCCGTTTCCAGTGACCAGTTCCTTTGCAGTAGAAGCACTCAGTCTCAGGCTTAGGTCCAGACTTGGGCTTCTTCACTTGAGCAGCAACTTGCTTGCCATTCTTCTTGAAGTTCCCCTTCTTCCCTTTACCCTTTTTCTTGAAACTGGTGGTCTTGTTGACCATCAACACTTGATAGTCCTTCTTGATTTCTACCTCCGCAGCCTTTAGCATTGCGAAGAGCTCGGGAATTGTCTTATCCATCCCTTGCATGTTATAGTTCATCACGAAGCTCTTGTAGCTTAATGGCAGTGATTGAAGAATTCTGTCAATGACACTATCATCAGGAAGATTAACACCCAATTGAAACAAGTGATTGTTATACCCAGACATTTTGAGTATATGTTCACTGACAGAACTATTCTCCTCCATTTTGCAGCTGTAGACTTATTAGAGACTTCATATCTCTCAATTCGGGCATTTGCTTGAAATATTAACTTCAACTCCTGGAACATCTCATATGCTCCATGACGTTCAAAACGTCGTTGAAGTCCTGGTTCTAAGCCGTAAAGCATGGCACACTGAACTATCCAGTAGTCATCAGCTTTGCTCTGCCAGACGTTCATAACATCTAGCGTTGCTCCTGCAGCGGGTTTGGCACCTAGCGGTGCTTCCAGGACGTAATTCTTCCGTGCAGCAATGAGGATAATCCTCAAGTTACGGACCCAGTCCGTGTAATTGCTACCATCATCTTTCAACTTAGCTTTCTCTAGGAACGCATTAAAATTCAACGGAACAACAACACGGGCCATCTATCTGCAACAACATAGACATGCAAAATACTATCAGGTACTAAGTTCAAGATAAATTAAAGTTCAATTAATCATATTACTAAAGAACTCCCACTTAGATAGACATCCTTCTAATCATCTAAGTGATCACGTGATCCAAATCAACTAAACCATGTCCGATCATCACGTGAGATGGAATAGTTTTCAATGGTGAACATCACTATGTTGATCATATCTACTATATGATTCACGCTCGACCTTTCGGTCTCAGTGTTCTGAGGCCATATCTGCATATGCTAGGCTTGTCAAGTTTAACCCGAGTATTATGCGTGTGCAAAACTGGCTTGCACCCATTGTATGTGAACGTACAGCTTATCACACCCGATCATGACGTGGTGTCTCGGCATGACGAACTTTCGCAACGGTGCATACTCAGGGAGAACACTTGTACCTAGAAATTTAGTGAGAGATCATCTTATAATGCTACCGTCGTACTAAGCAAAATAAGATGCATAAAGGATAAACATCACATGCAATCAATACAAGTGATATGATATGGCCATCATCATCTTGTGCCTTTGATCTCCATCTCCAAAGCACCGTCATGATCACCATCGTCACCGGCGCGACACCTTGATCTCCATCGTAGCATTGTTGTCGTCTCGCCAACTATTGCTTCTACGACTATCGCTACCGCTTAGTGATAAAGTAAAGCAATTACATGGCGATTGCATTTCATACAATAAAGCAACAACCATATGGCTCCTGCCAGTTGCCGATAACTTCGTGACAAAACATGATCATCTCATACAATAAAATTTAGCATCATGTCTTGACCATATCACATCACAACATGCCCTGCAAAAACAAGTTAGACGTCCTCTACTTTGTTGTTGCAAGTTTTACGTGGCTGCTACGGGCTGAGCAAGAACCGTTCTTACCTACGCATCAAAACCACAACAATTTTTCGTCAAGTATGTGTTGTTTTAACCTTCAACAAGGACCGGGCGTAGCCACACTCAATTCAACTAAAGTTGGAGAAACTGACACCCGCCAGCCACCTGTGTGCGAAGCACGTCGGTAGAACCAGTCTCGTGTAAGCGTACGCGTAATGTCGGTCCGGGCCGCTTCATCCAACAATACCGCCGAATCAAAGTATGACATGCTGGTAAGCAGTATGACTATTATCGCCCACAACTCATTTGTGTTCTACTCGTGCATATAACATGTACGCATAAACCTGGCTCGGATGCCACTGTTGGGAAATGTAGCAATTTCAAAAAAAATTACGGATACGCAAGATCATGGTGATGCATAGCAACGAGAGGGGAGAGTGTTGTCCACGTACCCTCGTAGACCGAAAGCAAAAGCGTTATGACAACGTGGTTGATGTAGTCGTACGTCTTCACGATCTGACCGATCCTAGTACCGAAAGTATGGCACCTCCGCGATCTGCACACGTTCAGCTCGGTGACGTCCCACAAACTCTCGATCCAGCTAAGTGTCAAGGGAGAGCTTCATCAGCACGACGGCGTGATGACGGTGATGATGAAGCTACTGGCGCAGGGCTTCACCTAAGCACTGCAACGATATGACCGAGGTGGATTATGGTGGAGGGGGGCACCGCACATGGCTAAGAGACCAATGATCAACTTGTATGTCTATGGGGTGCCCCCTCCCCCGTATATAAAGGAGTGGAGGAGGGGGAGAGGGCCGGCCTCCTAGGTGCGCCCAAGGGGGGAGTCCTACTCCTGGTGGGAGTAGGATTCCCCCTTCCCTAGTTGGAGTAGGAGAGGGAAGAAAGGGAGAGAAGAAGAGAAGGAAAGGGGGGCCGGCCCCCCTCCCAATTCGGATTGGGCTTGGGGGGGGGCACCCCCACCTTGGCCGCCTCCTCCTCCTTTCCACTATGGCCCATTAAGGCCCATTGACTCCCGGGGGGGTTCTAGTAACCCCCCGGTACTCCGGTATATGCCCGAACTTTCTCGAAACCTTTCCGATGTCCAAACATAGTCATCCAATATATCGATCTTTATGTCTCGACCATTTCGAGACTCCTCATCATGTCCGTGATCATATCCGGGACTCCGAACTACCTTCGGTACATCAAAACACATAAACTCATAATACTGATCGTCACCGAACGTTAAGCGTGCGGACCCTACGGGTTCGAGAACTATGTAGACATGACCGAGACATGTCTCCGGTCAATAACCAATAGCAGAACCTAGATGCTCATATTGGCTCCCACATATTCTATGAAGATCTTTATCGGTCAAACCGCATAACAACATACATTGTTCCCTTTGTCATCGGTATGTTACTTGCCCGAGATTCGATGGTCGGTATCTCAATACCTAGTTCAATATCGTTACTGGCAAGTCTCTTTACTCGTTCCGTAATGCATCATCCCGCAACTAACTCATTAGTCACATTGCTTGCAAGGCTTATAGTGATGTGCATTACCAAGAGAGGGCCCAGAGATAGCTCTCCGACAATCGGAGTGACAAATCCTAATTTCGATCTATGCCAACTCAAGAAGTATAATCGGAGACACCTGTAGAGGACCTTTATAATCACCCAGTTACGTTGTGACATTTGGTAGCACACAAAGTGTTCCTCCGGTATTCGGGAGTTGCATAATCTCATAGTCATAGGAACATGTATAAGTCATGAAGAAAGCAATAGCAACATACTAAACGATCAAATGCTAAGCTAACGGAATGGGTCAAGTCAATCCCATCATTCTCGAATGATGTGATCCTATTAATTAAATGACAACTCATGTCTATGGCTAGGAAACTTAACCATCTTTGATTCAACGAGCTAGTCAAGTAGAGGCATACTAGTGACGCTCTGTTTGTCTATGTATTCACACATGTACTAAGTTTCCGGTTAATACAATTCTAGCATGAATAATAAACATTTATCATGATATAAGGAAATATAAATAACAACTTTATTATTGCCTCTAGGGCATATTTCCTTCATGTCAGCCTACTACTAAGATGATGCCTCCAGTGCCTTGTCGACTGTTGGTCTTCGCATATCCGAGTGAGTCATACGGCCGAGTGGTCCACTGTCATCTGAGTGGATGGTGCGTTGATATGTCTGGGTGGATTGTATGTCTGTATGAGATTTATTTGGACCCACTTGATGTGTGGACCCCATGCTTTATGATATTTCGACCCTTTGTGGGCCTACCTGTTATGTGTGTCCCCAACATTAGCCCCCGAATCGGTTGCGATTTTGCAGAACGAGTTTGTGAAAGGCGCAATTTTGCTCGAGTGATTACCGGAATACTCGGCACCCGTCATCGTGCTTTCAGACAACCAAGTTTTGAACAAAATCTCAATGGATTCTGGCACTGCGCTTCCCGACTGATCTGGTGTAAGTGCCCACGGGGAGCAACTTGGTGGCATTCGTTCATCTCTCGGAAGAGGTTAACTCGTGATCAGAGTATGGGTGTGTCATTAAATCTGGGCAACAAGATTGACGCATGGACTGCTCTCTCGGAGAGATGCCATTCTTATCCCGGAGGAACGTCAATACGAGTCAGCTCTAGATTGAAACTTATGAGTTTCACACTTTGATTCCTAGAACAAGGCTCGAAAACGGCTCCGCGGAGGAGCATTAAACTCACCGCATAGTAATTTTTTGAGTGATATTGAGCTAGTCCTGTATCGAGTAACTGATTACACGGAATTTTGTTCTATGGGTGCACGAGACTCCGACTGGTTGCTGGTAGTCGGTTGGAGTCTTTAGGGGTTTGTTGTACTTGAATGTTGGTGCTGGACTTGATCGAGCAAAATATTTCTTTTTGGCCTCTCTTCCAGTGGGGGCACGCTGAGTGCACCCACTGGGTGTAGTCCCCGAGCCTCTGTCGGACTAGATGAGTCTGGCAGAGGGTTTAAGTTTATGGTTAACCTCCATGCAGTCGGCACGGTAAATATCTTTTAGCCTGAAATTGAGTCAATCGGATGGATCTTCACGCACTTAGCACGTCAAATAAGCTCAGCATGGAGCTGAATCAGTCAGACTGATCTTTGTGCACTCAGCACGGTAAATAAATTCAGCCTGGAACTAGTTCAAGCAAGCGAATCTTCGTGCCCTTGGCACGATGAATGAATTCGGCCTCGAAACTGCCGACTGTAGAAAAAAGCTGGACACTCCAGGGAGTAATCGTTCCATTAGTACTTCTTACATTGACCGCTGGCCTTTTCTCTTGCCAGCCAGACGGTCGGGTAGGGACCGGGTTGGAGACGAAGAGTGAGCATTAGGTATTGAGTGTATTTTATGAAAAAATAGAAAGCCGATTGAGGAACATGCCGACTGACAGCGTTCCCATAGGTTTAGCCCCCGAATTAGTTGAGGTTTAGTAGAATGAGTTTACTACAACTCAAGTAGAACAAGTACTTAAGGCACATGATGATTTGCTCAATGAGATGAATAGTAAGAACAACGATAATGTTGTTAGGGTTATGACTAGAGGTGGTAAGATGACTCAGGAACCTTTGTATCCTGAGGGCCATCCTAAGAGAGTTGAGCAAGATTCTCAGAGAAATAATATTAATACACCTTGTTCTTCTAAGAAGAAGAAAAAGAAAAATGATAGGACTTTGCATGCTTCTAGTGAACCTATTGCTGAACCACCTGAGAATCCAAATGATATTTCTATTTCTGATGCTGAAACACAATCTGGTAATGAACATGAACCTAGTGATAATGTTAATGATGATGTTCATGTTGATGCTCAACCTAGCAATGATAATGATGTAGAGATTGAACCTGCTGTTGATCTTGATAACCCACAATCAAAGAATCAACGTTATGATAAGAGAGACTTTGTTGCTAGGAAACATGGTAAAGAAAGAGAACCATGGGTTGAGAAACCCATGCCTTTTCCTCCCAAACCATCCAAGAAAAAGGATGATGAGGATTTTGAGTGCTTTGCTGAAATGATTAGACCTATATTTTTGCATATGCGATTAACTGATATGCTCAAAATGAATCCTTATGCCAAGTATATGAAAGAAATTGTTACTAATAAAAGAAAGATACCGGAAGCTGAAATTTCCACCATGCTTGCTAATTATACTTTTAAGGGTGGAATAACTAAGAAACTAGGAGATCCAGGAGTACCAACTATACCATGCTCCATTAAAAGAAATTATGTTAGAACTACTTTATGTGATCTTGGAGCCGGTGTTAGTGTTATGCCTCTCTCTTTATATTGTAGACTTGATTTGAATAAGTTGACACCTACTGTAATATCTTTGCAAATGGCCGATAAATCAACTGCTATACCTGTCGGCATTTGTGAGGATGTGCCTGTTGTGGTTGCAAATGTTACTATTTTAACGGACTTTGTTATTCTTGATATTCCCGAGGACGATAGTATGTCTATTATTCTTGGAAGACCCTTTTTGAATACTGCAGGGGCTGTTATTGATTGCAACAAAGGCAATGTCACTTTTCATGTTAATGGTAATGAGCATACGGTACACTTCCCGAGGAAACAACCTCAAGTTCATAGTATCAATTCTATTGGAAAAATTCCGTCGATTATTATTGGAGGTTTTGAATTTCCTCTTCCTACTATCAAGAAGAAATATGATATTCTTATTATTGGGGACGTGCATATCCCCGTTGAGGTAACATAGTGTTATTCGAAATTTCTCCGGTTCCATGTTATTCGGAATGAGTTTGTTAACAAGACTTGATCAACCTTGTTAGTGGATTCCTTTTGATGAGCATGAGATGGATGAAACTAGAAGGCACAACCTTCTGTACCCTTTTTTTACTTTCTGTAATTTAGTTGAAATAAAGTAAAAATAGTATTTTTCGGTCTGTTTTCTGAATTATCCGTGCAACATAAAAATACCCCGAAAATAGAAGTTCTCCAAATGCCCTGCCAATTTAATATGATTTTTTCTGGAATATTTGAGATTATTTGGCACTGAGAACACAGCTGGGGGAGCAAGCACCTGGGCACGAGTGTCCAGGGCGCACCCACCCCCTGGGTGCGCCCCCTGCCTCATGGGCCCACGGTGGCTCCCCTCCACTTATTCTTGCACCCACACACTTCTTCTTCCTCCCAAAAAAATCACCATCCAGCTCAAGCACGAGTTCTAGCTCATTTTGCTGCGATTTTCGATCTCCTTGCTCAAAGCACCTCTCACAAAACTGCTTTGGGGGATTGTTCCTTGGCATGTGACTCCTCCATTGGTCCAATTAGTTTTTGTTCTAGTGCTTTATTCATTGCAAATTTGTGCTGCCTAGGTGACCATGTTCTTGAGCTTGCATGTCAAATTTGTATGGTTCCAAGTAGTTCTAATGCATGATATAGGCTCTAGGCACTTGTAGGAGTAGTTGCTATCAATTTTGTTGAGCTTGGTTCACTTTTATTTGAAGTTACTAAAAAAATTCAGAAATTTTTCAGAGGAAGAAATATGTTTAGGAAAATGTACCAAGGTGGTCCTTCAAGGAAGCAAGGACCCAGGCTTGCAATGCGTGATGTTGATGATGAACCACCAAGGGGCGCTCCTGTGCGGGCTTGTGAATGGCCTTCAGAGGACTTCATGGATCAAGCAGGAATTAAGGAAGAATTTAACGCATATTTGCGTAACGCTGATCTTGTGAGCTTCGAGTTAGAAAAGTGTCGTCAGTACCACTATCTCACTAGTTCCTTTGTGAGGAGGTTTGAATTTTCATCTTCACGCAATTCTCAAACTGTCCTGTTTGATCTTTATGAAAATTCTTATACTATGGACTTAGAGGATTTTACCACTGCTTGCAAACTTCCACAATGGGGTAGTACTAGTGAACCTCGCAAATCTGAATTTAGAGATTTTCTTGCTAGTATAGCTGTGGGGGAATCTAGAGACATAGCACAAGCTACCATAGGGAGCATTCATTTTCCTGCTATACATTATTTTGCTCTCTTCATAGGTAGGTGCATAAATGGTAAGGATGAAGCATGTCACATGTGTGTCCCTGACCTCAGTGTTCTCATGAGTGCTGTGTTAGGGGATAAACATTATAATTTGGGAGCCATTGTTGCACGTAGGTTGCATCATAATAGATTTAATGGAGATTTCTTTGGTGGAATTTATGCAACCCGTTTAGCTAATTTTCTTGGTGTAACCATACGTGAGGATGATATTGAGTTGCCTCCTGCTTACTTAGATTATGAGGCTATGATACGTGAGGATGATATTGACCATAGTTTGAGGAGTTCATGTATTCACTATGTGTTAATGCTTTGGTCCGGTACTCTATTAAAAGGAGGCCTTAATATCCCTTAGTTTCCGCTAGGACCCCACTGCCACGGGAGGGTAGGACAAAAGATGTCATGCAAGTTCTTTTGCATAAGCACGTATGACTATATTCGGAATACATGCCTACATTACATTGATGAATTGGAGCTAGTTCCGTGTCACCCTATGTTATGATTGTTACATGATGAACCGCATCCGACATAATTCTCCATCACCGATCCAATGCCTACGAGCTTTTCACATATTGTTCTTCGCTTATTTACTTTTCCGCTGCTACTGTCACAATCACTACAAAACCCAAAAATATTACTTTTGCTACCGTTACCGTTACTTCCATACTACTTTGCTACTAAATACTTTGCTGGAGATACTAAGTTATCCAGGTGTGGTTGAATTGACAACTCAACTGCTAATACTTGAGAATATTCTTTGGCTCCCCTTGTGTCGAATCAATAAATTTGGGTTGAATACTCTACCCTCGAAAACTGTTGCGATCCCCTATACTTGTGGGTTATCACCAAGCGTCGCGAGGCGGGCGACACAAGACCTCCTCGGGAGCGGCCTCACCAAGCTGGCTCACGAGGGGTGGAGAGATCAAGGCAGGGCGAACCTCGCGAGGTTCCAATGATGTAAGCCATGGCGACCAAGGCCAGGCGGGCGCCAGGCGGGTGCCAGCGCGCACAGTGTCCTCGTTTCCTCTTTGGTGCTAAGGAGGCAAGCGCAGGTGAGGAGTACCGAGGCATCAGGCAAAGATTTCCATATCGGTGCAACAAGACCAAGGCCAGCAGGATGGCAGGACGGAGGTCACCGTGGAGCCCATTTGACTTGGTCAAAAGGTAGCGGGCCGGCCCACAGAAAGCCTGTTAACGACATGTTCACATATAGCCCATTTACAGCCCGCTAACCCAGGGCCCGTTACGGCCTATCCGAATTAGGCCAAGTAGCGTCATCCGGGCTGTCCAATATGATTCTAGTCCATTGTAACTTCCGGCCCATGTATGGCCCATGACGTCTTTCGGCCCATATGAGGCCCTTTGTAACTCTCGCCCATTAACGGCCCGTGGTGAAACTGGCCCGTAATGAACGGTGTTTCGCTTTATACCCATTAACTACCCATTATTCCATTGGGCCGTTTCCAGCCCATGTTATATTTCGGCCTTCTCAGGGCCCATTTATTCTTGGGCTCTTTCCAGCATTCGGTTACTTACGGCCCGTTATTCGCCTTTTCTGCATGTGGGCCAAATTCAGCCCGTGGTTACAGTCGGCCTGTTTGTCACAGCCCTAGAGTCATGACTGTAAATAGTTGCATCAGTGAGCATGCATCATGTTTTTAATTCAAAGGAAATTTGAATTGGGGATGACCAAGCCCTTGCACTAAATCAATTCAACTAGGTTCAAGTTTAAATCTTTTCAATGAACCCAGAATGCCCTTTAGAAAAGTTCATGATTTTTGATAAAGGTAAAAACCACTGCCAAAAATGATAAACATATTTCTAGGTCATTTCTGGATTTTTTGGATTAAATCATAAGTATTTGAATTGGAGCATTTAATGGCTATAAATATTTTAAATGCTTCAATAATTCTGAAAACATTTGAGGGCTGTTAGTAAATATTTTAAAAGTGCCCACAAATTTTCTCAGGAGTTTTTAAAATGGTTTAGTATTATTACTAAATCAAAAACAGAAAAGCAAAATAGAAAAAACTGAATTAAAAGAGAGAGAGAGAGACAGAGGAAACCTCACTGTGCAGCCCACCACCGTAGTGGCCTACTGGCCAAAGCCAGCCCAGCCCAACTTCTCTCCCCTGTCGTCTTCCTCCCCGCGCAAGTAGGACGCCGTGGGCGCGTGGTCGCTGCGCGCACGCCAGCTCCTGCTTCCACCGCGACGCCGGCTCTTCTAGACGCGCCACGGAGACGCCCAGAGGTCTCTCTCCCCTCCCCCTCACCCGTGGTCTCTCCCCTCTCCTCTGTCTCACTCTCTCACGCAGACACCGAGCGTGCCGTCACCGCCGTTCGCTGCCACCGTGCCCAGAGCCGCGCCCTCACTCTTCAGCCATGCCCAAAGGCTCCGTCTCGTCGCCCTCGACCTCCCCGCCGAGCCATGCATCGCCGGACACCCTGTGACGACGCCTCCGAGCTCGTCACCGCCGCATCTGCCGCCAGACTTCGCCCGCCGATCTGCGTCGTCCAATGCCTCCCCGAGCTCAACGACGGCGCCATTCGAATCTCTGTGAGGCTCCGGTCCTTTTCCCCCTAACCACCTCATCGATTTCACCCTGTAGCTGCTATCCTCATGAGCTCCGAAGCTCGCCGCCGTCAGGCCACATCGCCGCCGCGGCCAGAGCTAGCTATGACCGCAACCAAGCACTGCAACATGCTCAGCACGCCGTCAGGAGCCTAGAACACTCAACCGTTGCTCCTGCCGTGCACTGCAGCATCGTTTCGTCGGTCCCGTAGCCCCGGCCGCCGCTAACCTCAACGCCGGCGCTGCTTCCGGCCACCCCACGGCCTCCCGCGTGTTCCATTGGATGGGCGCGAGTGCTAGCTACCCATAGCACCCATCCGCGCGTCGAATGGACGCCGGAGCCGCGATTCTGGCGTGCCTCCGCCGTGGCCAGAGGTCACCGGCGGCTAAGCGCCGGCCTAACCCCGATTAGGCTAGTGCTAATGATGCCCTGTGCCATTCACATGCGGGCCCTTTGCTTAACTAACCGGCTAACCAAATAGTTTAAGGTTAATCTAATTACCGTGGGGCCACGTGTCAGTTTTGACCACGCTGACGTGTCCGTTGACCCGACCCCACCTGTCTGTGACACAAAATGTCACAGGGTCACTGACCAGTGGGTCCCGCTGATCAGGTTTGACCCTGGCCAGCCCGTTGACTCACTGATGCAGTGATGACGTCATGCTGACGCAGTATTACATTTTCTGGATTTATTTTTAATCAGGAAATTCCAGAAAATATACTAAACTTCTAAAATTCATATAAATTCAACCGTAACTCCAAATGAAATAATTTATATATGAAAAATTATCAGAAAAATGCAATCTATCCATCTGTATCATTTTCATGCATGTAAAACTAAGTTATACCTGCTGTATAGGTGAAAACATGATAATGACATTATAAATGCTAAATATGGAGTTTGCATATGAACCCTTAGTTCATATGGACCTCATTTAAACTGTTGCTAGATGCATTAGTGTAAATCATAACATTCTTGACATGTCATGACCATGCATCATATTGTTGCATTGCAGTGATTGTGTCCTTCTCTGTTTGCCGGTAACCGTCCCCTCTCAGTAGCCGATGCTCCGATGACGTGATCGATGACACCGATGAAGAACTATAATATCTTCAGAAGTGCCAGGCAAGCAAAACCCCCTTGTCCATTCCGATACAAACCCACTCTCTCTCGCTCCTGCTCTCTTTTATTGCATTAGGACAACAATGATTCATCTGTTACTTGCTGCGGTAGTTGAGCCCCTTATCCTCTGCATGACCTGTCATTGCCACACTAAATAGATGAAACCCACTAGCATGAGTAGGAGTTGTTTGAGCCCTGGTGTGCCTACTCATTCATGCTTGTTTGTCATGCCTGCTATTGCTTAGAGTTGTGTCAGGTCTGATTCATCGGGGATGAATTGGAATGGTGATGAACATGTCCTACTGTGTGTGAGCTAAGTGTGTGAACACGATTTGGTAAAGGTAGCGGTGAGAGGCCATGTAGGACTACATGGTGGGTTGTCTCATTGTAGCCGTCCTCAGGAACTGAGTTCTGTGTTTGTGATCCATGATACAGTTACTACCACGCATTGGGCCCGAAACCAATGGACCCTCTCGGCTTCTTAATCACCCTTGTCCTCTGTCCAGGAGTTGCAAGTAGTTTCTGGTGTTTGTAGTATGCTGGAGGCCGTGGGCAGCGCTGACCGGAGGGGTGGGCTGTGATGCGGTAGGCACGTGGCCGGGCATGCCGGGCGCCCGTTTGGTGTCTCAGAACCCCGCACACATCATTCGGGGCCGTATGTGGAAACCTCGGCCGGACTCCCTGCGGATGGAACCTGAATAGGCGATAAACCTGGACTAGAGACTTGAGTGTTTAGGTAGGCTGCGGCCGACACCCTCGCTGGGCTTCCGCTTGAAGGTTGCCGAGTACATGTCGTGTAAACGGCGGTAAGTGGTGAGAGCGTGTGTGTCGAAGTACACCCCTGCAGGGTTAACATCATCTATCCGAATAGCCGTGTCCGCGGAAATGGACTTCTGGGTTGCCTATAACAGTTCATAGACAAGTGAAAGTGGATACTCTAAAATGCGCAAGATAAGCGTGATTGCTATGGATGGCGTTCTCGTAGGGAGACGGGAGCGGATCCATAGTGGAGTATTGATATGGTGATTATGTGGACTCGTGTGCGCCACCTCAAAGAGTTACTTGCAGTCATAGTTTAGGATAGCCATCGAGTCAAAGCTGGCTTGCTGCAGTCAAACTCCACCACCCCCCTTTGTTGATACCGATGCATATGTAGCTAGTTCTGATGTAAGTCTTGCTGGGTACATTTGTACTCACGTTTGCTTATTTTATGTTTTGCAGAGAGACGTCAGTCTCGCTAGTAGTTCCGTGTGGACTTCGACGTTTAGCTTGATACCTTAGCTACGATCTTGTGCCCTCGGCAGGATCTGGTAGATAGTCAGGCTTCTCAGCCTTTTTCATTTGTAGATGTCTGTACTCAGACATGTTAAGCTTCCGCATGTGCTTTGACTTGTATGCTCTGAATGTTGGGTCATGAGACCCATGTTTGTAATATCTGGCTCTTCGGAGCCTAATGAATAAATACTCTGAGTCGTAGAGTCTTGTTGTGATGCCATGTTGTATTTGCACATATCGAGCATATTGTGTGTATGATTGAAATGCTTGGTATGTGTGGGATCCGACAATCTAGTTGTCTATCCTTAGCAGCCTCTCTTATGGGGAAATGTAGTCTAGTGCCTCCTTGAGCCATAGTAGTCCGCTACAGCCTGGTTCACCGGAGTCCTGCTAGCCCAGCACTACTGCTCTGGACACTTGACTGGCCGGCATGTGTTTCATATCGTTCCTGTGTCTGTCCCTTCGGGGAAATGTCACGCGGTGACATCCGGATTCCTGCTTAGCCTGCTACAGCCCGGGTTCCCGGAGTCCTGTTAGCCCAGTGCTACAGCCCGGATTCGCAAGCTGCTGACCGACACGTTCGATGTTGATTCATGTATGCCTGTCCCCATACGTTAGTGCCGCTTTGGTTTCACGACTAGCCATGTCGGCCCGGGTTCTCTGTCATATGGATGCTAGCGACATTGTCATATACGCGAGCCAAAAGGCGCGAACGGTCCCGGGCCATGGTAAGGCGACACCCGTGGGAGTACCGTGCGTGAGGCCGCAAAGTGATATGAGGTGTTACAGGCTAGATCGGTGTGACTTGGAATCGGGGTCCTGACAGCGTTTGGTATCAGAGCCTGACTGCCTGTAGGATTACCAAGCCAAACTGGTCGAAGTTGAGTCTAGAAATGCTTTAGTTATGTAAGGGAATTGATTGTGGAAGGGAACGTAAGGCTCTTTTTACTCCTTTACCTTATGCCTCTAATCTGAGTCACCCTCTTCTCATTCTACGGGGATTAAGAACTAGGCTTCCCATCTTTCTATCAGGATCACGTGTTACTAATCCGTAGACTCGTAGGATTGTTGGTCTCAAGCCTCAGTTCAGTTTCTACCACTACAGTGTGTTGTTAGTTGGACTTGGAACGTTGATATTGTGCTTCTGGGTGGTTACGCCACCATTTTTGCAGGATGTCTCAATTCTTTTGAGCATTTACAGCCGTTATGCTGTCCGAGTCATCCCAGGTTCCTAAATGGTCTGATGCATTTGCAAATCCTTTCCGTCCGTTCTCGATGTTCCTTGGGCCAGATTAACCACACTAATCGTCGAGTTGAGGTACTCCGTTACCTCGTCGTGTATGTTGGAGTTATTATTATGACCCTAGGTGTCTTAGAGGACCACTTAGTAATCTAGCAATGCTCGCATCCCCAGTGTGATGATTCTGGCCACTATTCTCGAAAGCATCCCGTGATGCCATTTAGTTAGTAGGTATTCTATTCCTGGGTTCTTGAACCCAAGATTCACTCTACTTAACTCGTGTAGCTAGTGTTTGCTCGTTCCTTTAGGATATTAGTAACCTTGCAATAGTCCCCGAGGTCCGAGGTATCTCCTTCTTCCAATACCATGAACCATTATGGCAGAAGTTCTTTTAACCAAAAGATCACAACCAGGGCGCTCTTGAGGAGTACTCCATTCATATTGTGACTCTGCCAGTCCTACCTTTCTGCATGGGTTATCTAGAAGAAACTTGTTGGACTTGGTTCGACATACTAATCTATGCATCCACAACTCAGAAAAACATATGTTCCTTTGAGTTGTCCCTCTTTAGTTATTTTTTGGCCCTCGTCTATCAATTGATAGTCAGGAGTAATTGTGCATTTGTGTTATCGATGCCTATTATTCTTGTGGTCTGTCAAGCCATTCTAATCCGGAATGACTAGGAGAAACAAAATCCAGTACCTCGTCCATCTCTGGGATTGGGTCAAAGTAGTTGTATTCCGCAGATCAAATGCCTAACCAGCTTTTGTTCTGTTCTACCTACGAGTATTACCCTTTTTATGTCAGGAATCTCATGAGGATTGCACCAACCCTTATGCATTCTTGTTGCAGTGATACTTCTGGCCATCGTTATTCATTCCTCGGTCTCCGTGTTATTGTAACCGGAATACTGACAGGTGAATCGTGGTGTGTGAAATCTATACTCCTAGCAACTCCGTTGCTTGGTAGTTAAAGGACAATAATTTCATCCTTAGCGTGTTGGTTATTGAATCACCATCCTGAGGTTGATCGTGCTACCTAGTCCATATTCCCGGTGTACTTTTCGATCAATGAGTTAGGATAGTGTCATTCCTTGCTTATTCGGTCATATCGTCTTGCCCTGAAAAGCAAGATTGTTCTCGATCTTACTAACATGTCGGTGGATCGTGATTTTCCAAATATCTTCTTGGAAGTACCACCAGGTTGTCCCTGACCGATATGTTGAGTTTGTGAACAAGTTGGTTTTCCAATAAACCACCCCTTCTCCAAGAATCTGTGTTGGATACCCCTGAGCTAGTTGGTCAAGCTAAACAACAACTTGGAGAGTTGGAAGATAAAAGGTTGTCTAACTTAGTTCATTTCCAAAGGGATATCTTGTGTCTGTGTGTGTGTTGAAGAAAGATGATATCTTCATTGATTGATCCTCGTGATCAATTGTTGGATCTATTGTCTTACCCAAATCTTTGATTTGCGTATGGGCTATCATCAAATCAAGTCAGAACCAACGATATGCATAATGTTGTCTTACTCGTGGTTGATCCCTCGAGCATACACCATTACATCCTTTGGTATGACCAGTGCTATCACCATGTTCACATAGTTATGGAATTACATTTATATGGAAACCTGGATGAATTGTTGTTAAGCCCTTTGACAACATTCTCATCTTGTCCATGATTCATGTTGAACATCTAAGTTAGTGTTGGAAACTTTTGAAGGCATTTTCTTTGTGCTAGTTCATGAAGCCTATGTTTGGATGAAAGGAGTGACTTCCTCTAATTCATGTGCATTTGATGCAAGTTGCCGCCGTGAATTTGAGAAAGCATGTCTCTACCTCCTCTGGAATCGTCCCAAGTCAGTTATGCACGTGCGAAGTATTCCGTGGTCTGTTATACTGATCATCTTCATTCCATATGAATTCTCTAGCACACCAAGCCACTAACTGACTTGTTCAAGGAGAAGGAGTTCCTTCATAAGAGCTAATCTGTACTTATGAAAGAACTTCGATATCCTCGTTGATGGCTCCCAACCAGAACTCGGTAGTGTTTTATTATAAGACTACCATATGATCATGCTTGTCTGGGACAACGTGCTCACATGTTTGTAGCAGAACCAGCTCATGTTTTGGAGCTTACTACCGTAATCCATCTCCCGAGAATCGTGCAACGTCTTCTCGTCGATTTGTGTTGCAAACCTTAATTTTCTTTCTAGACTTGACGAGTCTGGAATATTCTGACACCAACCAGATCTAAATCTCAGGCAGACATGATGGTTGGAACATTCCCAAGAACTACAATATTGGTCTCTCGTTAATCGGTAAAGTGGATGTCGTGGCCAACACACCCAGCCGGAAGACCTATTATTGTAGTATCTTGATTAAGGAAGTTGGCTACCTCCCCATAAGGATTTCGTAGGATTTACTTCCGTAGTTATTCCTTATGGATTCTTGTGCTCCTGAAGTCCAACCTTTTACTTTATGTTCTAGATACCAAACCATATCAATAAATGGGTTACGCTAGCACATCAAGGAGAACATTAGAAGTGGAGTGCTAAATGTCTCTCGGTCGATCATCCAGATTGCTTCTTTGGCATTGCTAAGGAAAAATCTGAGAAAGTGTTGTCCTCCTTTGCACCTGCATCCTCCATCACCATTCATCATGGTAGTATGATGTGTTGCCAGGATCCTCGACACGGATGTTGGTAAAACCTTGATGAATATGGAAATGCTCAAGTTCTTGAGAGCACGCACAAGCACTAGGTGTTACCATCGGCACTAACCGGGATTGCCCCCGTTTCCTCGATTATGCTATAACGTTTCAAACAGTGGATTCACTCTCTACTGTTGAGCTTCTCCCCTGTTACTAAAATCATTCCAGCATTTGCATTATGTTCCCAGTTTGCACCGTCATTGTGCCGTCCTACTATGGACTACCCTTCTCAGTAATTACTGATCAAGATCATCTTCAAGTGGTCTTACCATAAGTCCCATTCATTTCTGATGATATATAAAAAAAATCATCCATTTCGTTGTCTTCAACAAGGTATTCCACATCGTCCATTCTAGCCCGAGTGTGTCGTTCTCCCGAACTCCGCCAGACGATTGTTGTGATTGCCTTAGGCTAGTATAAAGAGTTTCAATGATCTTAGGATCAAAAGTAATTCTTTTGCCACTTAAGGAATAGTTCTACGAGTCACCTTCCCCAAGGTGCCCCGTTATGGAATCGTGGCAATTATCTCCTCGCTACTTTGAAACCATGCACCGTCTTATTCAACATGGAATTGTGTTTATCAACTTGAATCTTCGTTCTCTATTTCACTTCATCCCTCTCTCGATGTATGTGTTGAGTCTCAGCTCAAGAGATATCCAACGTCGCATTCCGTGAGTTGATCGTGAGTTGCTCGATCTTTAAGGAGATCGATTTCTATAGAGTTTCCCTTGTCGTCATTGTGTCGGATGAAGATCTCGAAAGCAAAGACGTCAACGTTAATTGAAGCAACGGATCAACATCTTCGCGAAGAGCATTTGGATCATGAAGATCGTGTTAGCTTGTGTACCCTCTGTCTTCTTACCTCACGTCTTGAATCTCGGGACGAGATTCTTGTTTAGTGGGGGTGAGCTGTCACAGCCCTAGAGTCATGACTGTAAATAGTTGCATCAGTGAGCATGCATCATGTTTTTAATTCAAAGGAAATTTGAATTGGGGATGACCAAGCCCTGGCACTAAATCAGTTCAACTAGGTTCAAGTTTAAATCTTTTCAATGAACCCAGAATGCCCTTTAGAAAAGTTCATGATTTTTGATAAAGGTAAAAACCTCTGCCAAAAATGATAAACATATTTCTAGGTCATTTCTGGATTTTTTGGATTAAATCATAAGTATTTGAATTGGAGCATTTAATGGCTATAAATATTTTAAATGCTTCAATAATTCTGAAAACATTTGAGGGCTGTTAGTAAATATTTTAAAAGTGCCCACAAATTTTCTCAGGAGTTTTTAAAATGGTTTAGTATTATTACTAAATCAAAAACAGAAAAGCAAAATAGAAAAAACTGAATTAAAAGAGAGAGAGAGGAAACCTCACTGTGCAGCCCACCACCGTAGTGGCCTACTGGCCAAAGCCAGCCCAGCCCAACTTCTCTCCCCTGTCATCTTCCTCCCCGCGCCAGTAGGACGCCGTGGGCGCGTGGTCGCCGCGCGCACGCCAGCTCCTGCTTCCACCGCGACGCCGACTCTTCTAGACACGCCACGGAGACGCCCAGAGGTCTCTCTCCCCTCCCCCTCACCCGTGGTCTCTCCCCTCTCCTCTGTCTCACTCTCTCACGCAGACACCGAGCGTGCCGTCACCGCCGTTCGCTGCCACCGTGCCCAGAGCCGTGCCCTCACTCTTCAGCCATGCCCAAAGGCTCCGTCACGTCGCCCTCGACCTCCCCGCCGAGCCATGCATCGCCGGACGCCCTGTGACGACGCCTCCGAGCTCGTCATCGCCGCATCTGCCGCCAGACTTCGCCCGCCGATCTGCGTCGTCCAATGCCTCCCCAAGCTCAACGACGGCGCCGTTCGAATCTCTGTGAGGCTCCGATCCTTTTCCCCCTAACCACCTCGTCGATTTCACCCTGTAGCTGCCATCCTCATGAGCTCCGAAGCTCGCCGCCGTCAGGCCACATCGCCGCCGCGGCCAGAGCTAGCTATGACCGCAACCAAGCACTGCAACATGCTCAGCACGCCGTCAGAAGCCTAGAACACTCAGCCGTTGCTCCTGCCGTGCACTGCAGCGTCGTTTCGTCGGTCCCGTAGCCCCGGCCGCCGCTAACCTCAACGCCGGCGCTGCTTCCGGCCACCCCACGGCCTCCCGCGTGTTCCATTGGATGGGCGCGAGTGCTAGCTACCCATAGCACCCATCCGCGCGTCGAATGGACGCCGGAGCCGCGATTCCGGCGTGCCTCCGCCGTGGCCAGAGGTCACCGGCGGCTAAGCGCCGGCCTAACCCCGATTAGGCTAGTGCTAATGATGCCCTGTGCCATTGACATGCGGGCCCTCTGCTTAACTAACCGGCTAACCAAATAGTTTAAGGTTAATCTAATTACCGTGGGGCCACGTGTCAGTTTTGACCACGCTGACGTGTCCGTTGACCCGACCCCACCTGTCTGTGACACAAAATGTCACAGGGTCACTGACCAGTGGGTCCCGCTGATCAGGTTTGACCCTGGCCAGCCCGTTGACTCGCTGACGCAGTGATGATGTCATGCTGATGCAGTATTACATTTTCTGGATTTATTTTTAATCAGGAAATTCCAGAAAATATCCGAAACTTCTAAAATTCATATAAATTCAACCGTAACTCCAAATGAAATAATTTATATATGAAAAATTATCAGAAAAATGCAATCTATCCATCTGTATCATTTTCATGCATGTAAAACTAAGTTATACCTGGTGTATAGGTGAAAACATGATAATGACATTATAAATGCTAAATATGGAGTTTGCATATGAACCCTTAGTTCATATGGACCTCATTTAAACTGTTGCTAGATGCATTAGTGTAAATCATAACATTCTTGACATGTCATGACCATGCATCATATTGTTGCATTGCAGTGATTGTGTCCTTCTCTGTTTGCCGGTAACCGTCCCCTCTCAGTAGCCGATGCTCCGATGACGTGATCGATGACACCGATGAAGAACTATAATATCTTCAGAAGTGCCAGGCAAGCAAAACCCCCTTGTCCATTCCGATACAAACCCACTCTCTCTCGCTCCTGCTCTCTTTTATTGCATTAGGACAACAACGATTCATCTGTTACTTGCTGCGGTAGTTGAGCCCCTTATCCTCTTCATGACCTCTCATTGCCACAGTAAATAGATGAAACCCACTAGCATGAGTAGGAGTTGTTTGAGCCCTGGTGTGCCTACTCATTCATGCTTGTTTGTCATGCCTGCTATTGCTTAGAGTTGTGCCAGGTCTGATTCATCGGGGATGAATTGGAATGGTGATGAACATGTCCTACTGTGTGTGAGCTAAGTGTGTGAACACGATTTGGTAAAGGTAGCGGTGAGAGGCCATGTAGGAGTACATGGTGGGTTGTCTCATTGCAGCCGTCCTCAGGAACTGAGTTCTGTGTTTGTGATCCATGATACAGTTACTACCACGCATTGGGCCCTAAACCAATGGACCCTCTCGGCTTCTTAATCACCCTTGTCCTCTGTCCAGGAGTTGCAAGTAGTTTCTGGTGTTTGTAGTATGCTGGAGGCCGTGGGCAGCGCTGACCGGAGGGGTGGGCTGTGATGCGGTAGGCACGTGGCCGGGCATGCCGGGCGCCCGTTTGGTGTCTCGGAACCCCGCACACATCGTTCGGGGCCGTATGTGGAAACCTCGGCCGGACTCCCTGCGGATGGAACCTGAATAGGCGATAAACCTGGACTAGAGACTTGAGTGTTTAGGTAGGCTGCGGCCGACACCCTCGCTGGGCTTCCGCTTGAAGGTTGCCGAGTACATGTCGTGTAAACGGTGGTAAGTGGTGAGAGCGTGTGTGTCGAAGTACACCCCTGCAGGGTTAACATCATCTATTCGAATAGCCGTGTCCGCGGAAATGGACTTCTGGGTTGCCTATAACAGTTCATAGACAAGTGAAAGTGGATACTCTAAAATGCGCAAGATAAGCGTGAGTGCTATGGATGGCGTTCTCGTAGGGAGACGGGAGCGGATCCATAGTGGAGTATTGATATGGTGATTATGTGGACTCGTGTGCGCCACCTCAAAGAGTTACTTGCAGTCATAGTTTAGGATAGCCACCGAGTCAAAGCTGGCTTGCTGCAGTCAAACTCCACCACCCCCTTTGTTGATACTGATGCATATGTAGCTAGTTCTGATGTAAGTCTTGCTGGGTACATTTGTACTCACGTTTGCTTATTTTATGTTTTGCAGAGAGACATCAGTCTCGCTAGTAGTTCTGTGTGGACTTCGATGTTTAGCTTGATACCTCAGCTACGATCTTGTGCCCTCGGCAGGATCTGGTAGATAGTCAGGCCTCTCAGCCTTTTTCATTTGTAGATGTCTGTACTCAGACATGTTAAGCTTCCGCATGTGCTTTGACTTGTATGCTCTGAATGTTGGGTCATGAGACCCATGTTTGTAATATCTGGCTCTTCGGAGCCTAATGAATAAATACTCTGAGTCGTAGAGTCTTGTTGTGATGCCATGTTGTATTTGCACATATCGAGCATATTGTGTGTATGATTGAAATGCTTGGTATGTGTGGGATCCGACAATCTAGTTGTCTATCCTTAGCAGCCTCTCTTATGGGGAAATGTAGTCTAGTGCGTCCTTGAGCCATAGTAGTCCGCTACAGCCCGGTTCACCGAAGTCCTGCTAGCCCTGCACTACTGCTCTGGACACTTGACTGGCCGGCATGTGTTTCATATCGTTCCTGTGTCTGTCCCTTCGGGGAAATTTCACGCGGTGACATCCGGAGTCCTGCTTAGCCTGCTACAGCCCGGGTTGCCGGAGTCCTGTTAGCCCAGTGCTACAGCCCGGATTCGCATGCTGCTGACCGACACGTTCGATGTTGATTCATGTATGCCTGTCCCCATACGTTAGTGCCGCTTTGGGTTCACGACTAGCCATGTCGGTCCGGGTTCTCTGTCATATGGATGCTAGCGACATTGTCATATACGCGAGCCAAAAGGCGGGAATGGTCCCGGGCCATGGTAAGGCGACACCCGTGGGAGTACCGTGCGTGAGGCCGCAAAGTGATATGAGGTGTTACAGGCTAGATCAGTGTGACTTGGAATCGGGGTCCTGACACTGTTTGTGGGCCGTTAATCCGTTGGGCCATTTTCATAGCGTCATCAAATACGGTCGATTAAGGACGGCTCGTTATGGTCGGCCCATGAACGGACGATTCCAACTCTAGGCCATTTACGACCCATAATGGGGCCCTTTATTGGCCCATGTTTGGCCAATCGATGATACGACCCTTAGAAGGCACATTGATGCTACGCCCCGTAGAAGGCCCATTGTTTCTACGGCCCATAGAAGGCCCATTGTTTCTTCGGCCCGTAGGAGGCCCAGGGTCACTACAGTAAATATGTAGCACATGGTTATTGTGGCCTAGTTTTAAAAAATAGGTTATTGCGGCCACTAGCAAACCGCGGAAAAAGAACTGCACTGACTACAAACAAACAAATAAACAAGACAATAAGGAAATAAATAAACAAGCAACTTACGCTAGGCTATCACGACTATTACACATATTACATCCACTGGGCATCAAAGTTCACCACCAGTGCAAATATAGGGAACAAAGCAGCATATCACATACACTGGTTGTCAAAGTTGGCGACCAGTGCAAATAAACGCCGCAGCAAAACAAGTCCAGAACTAAAACCACCGCAGAAGAGCTCAAGAAACAATATCCTAGGTACCCATAATGCTGGCAAGATGCTTAGCAAGCTTATTAACTTTCTCTTGTTTAGCGCTTAAATCCTCCAGTGCTTGCTGTTGCACCAGAAAGTATGCATCTGAATTCTGCAGGGACTTCCTCAGTCCTTTGGCTTCCTGTCGCAAAACATCTGATTGATGTCTTTCAACTTGAAGTTGAGACTCAAGAAGCCAAACTGATTCAGGTAGCGAGTTCGAAGAGCTGGTGCCAGCAGTAGTGGCCAGTAACTCGAACACTACATCAAGACATGACTTTGGGGTTGTCTCACTGTCTTCAATATAGTTTTTATCAGCTTTCTTTGAGACCAACAGGGATGTCTCACTATCTTGAACCTTATCTACATTACTTCCTTTACCATTGCATAACGGGGTACTCTTCTCCAATACTTTATCTGCGTTCTAAAAGAGAAACAAACAGACACATCACAGGTTTACCATGTTGTATATGAAACTCATTTTGGTCAACTAGTTCAGTAGTAAGGTGGACAGGATAACAACATGAAACAAACATATATCTACGTAGTATGGCCATTGTATGGTCTATATCATTCTAGTTTATGTTGCCAAATCAAGATAGAGACAGTTCAAATCATATCTATTTAAGACAAAGCAGCATAAATAGAATATAAGTGTGGGAAACTACACAACAATAACAACACTTGTAATGTGCATGGCATGAGAACATAACTGTTTATTGAATTGAAAGTGAAATCAACATTGAGCAAGTTACAACAGCAAACATGTTAAAGAAACAGGTTTAAAACATACCTGTTGCGCCATTGGAGTTTCAATTGCATCCTTTAAATTTGAAATTAGTTGGTATGAGTAAATACAACGGTGCAAGAGCAAAGGAGTATGAACCATAGCTACGGAACCTGACCTGAGAACAATTCTTCTTCTGCATTAAGCATTGACTTGGGGTTCGGAGTGGTGGTCCTCATGCCTTGGGCACTGTAGTTGCCTTACTAATTGCTCGTGTTTGGGTGCTCTGTGGTGGAGAAGGTGATGTGTCTATTTGAACTGGGTTACTATCTGCTGGAGTTGGGGTTAGAAGGGGTGTAGCTGGTTCTCTGTCCAATTAGGTAGGGGTACAATCTGCATGAGTCTGGGTTATGTGTGGTGGGGCTGGTTCTTGGGAAAGTACAATCGTGGTTCTATCTGCATCGACAGGTAGCATGATCTTTTCTGAAGACCGTGCTTTTACTCCCACAAATAATGCCATCACCCCCTCCAATTCAAATGGCTGATAAACAAGAAAAGTAATTGAATGTACAGACATTGTAAGATAGACATGTGCAATGGATAGTAGGGAAGAAAACAGGCATGAAATAATTCACATTTATTTTGTCTAACCAAACAGAATAGCATGACATAATTTCATATATATGATGGATAATTAAACGAGATAGCATGACACAATTTCGCATGTATGATAGCTAAGTAAACAGGATAGAATGACATACTTCAAAATATGATGACTATGTAAACACGATGACATGATATAACTGTACGATGTGTCTATTAAAGGGGTTAGCATGCCATAATTCACAAACATACCGTCGATGGAAATATGATGGCATGATATAATTCACGGATAGAATGGCATGATTCAAAGTATGATAACTATGTAAATAGGATGTGATGATATAACTATATTATGTCTTTAGAAAATGGGTTGGCATGCCATAATTCAGATACATGCTGTCTATGTAAACATCATGGCATGATATAATTCAAATATATGATTTATATACTAAGCAAGTGAGCAGAGGGCAATCGCATATATGATGTGTCAACTAAGGAGATGGCATTCAATATTGTGTATATGATGTAAAAACTAAGCATTGCAAGACAACATATGCATGATATGAGTAATATAACCCTGCCAAGTTTGAGCATACACCTTAGGGGGATAATAGGACTGGTCATCTGCCTTTGAATCCTCCTTTGAGGAGCTATCTATAACCAGCAAGATATTTGCTTCAACAGGTAGCAATGTCTGCTCTGAAGACCTTGTTTTCACTCCAGATTTCTCCATCACCAATCCAAATGGCTGATGCACAGTAAGAGCAGTTGAATATACAAACATTGTCGACAAATGCAATGAGTAATATAAAAAAGGACGGCATGATATAATTCACATATATGACGCTTGGCTAAACAGCATGACATTGCATAATTCACATACATAATGCCTTGCAACAAGATAGCATTGCATAATTCACATATATAATGTCTTGCAACAAGATGGCATTGCAAAATTCACATAGATGGTAATTAGACACTAAACAGGTGGCATTCACACAAAGCATGTCTAAACTAAGCAAATGACATGCCAATGCAAGACACCATATGCACGATATGAGCAATATAACCCTGCCAAGTTAGTGCATGCACCTTGGGGGGGAAATAAGACTGGTCATCTATCTCTGAATCCTCCTCTGAGGAGCTATCCGTAACCAGGAAGACATGCGCTTCGTTAGATAGCATTGTCTACTCTAAAGACCTTGTTTCCACTCCAGATTTTTCCATGACCGTGTCAAATGGCTGATGCATAGGAAGAGTAATTGAATGTACTAAAATTGTTGACAAATTTAATACGTAATAAAAAACTGATAGCATGATATAATTCACATATAAAATGACTGGCTTACCAGGGTGGCATTGAAAAATTCACATATATGATGCCTAGCAAAACAAGATGGCATTGCATGATTCACATATACGATAAAGAAACTAAACATATGGCATTCACATAAAGCATGTCTAAACTAAGCAGATGACATATTTTATGTATAAAGTAAGCAATGCAAGGCACCATATGCATGATATTACCAACATGAACATGCCAAGTTAGAGCGAAGACCTCAGGGGGTAAATAGGAGTGGTCTTCTCCTTTTGAATCCCCCTCAGAATAGTTATCTTCCTCTTGATTACAATCCGAAATGGGTGGAGGGGGCTGCCATTGCGCCCACCATGGAGCGACGTCTACATGAAATTTTATTGCCACGCATGGCTCGTCTCTTTTGCTCTACATGTTCAGTTCCATTGTGTACAGTAACTGACATGCATAGGAATAAAATATAGTGAGATTATGTAAGGAGTGCACGCACAAATCCAGAGTGATGGTAGCAAACTGTGGATAGACCCAAAACCAATGATAGTAGGCAGATAATAGCTTTAGTTAAAAAATATAGATAATGGCTCCTTTAATGTTTGTTTCCACCCAACATGAAACTCATAGTAGACACCCGAGACTAACCAGATAGTAGACAGATAGTATTGATTGCTTCCCCAATATGTACCCCACAACCATTTCAAAACTCAAGTTTGAGCATTAGTTTAGACCTAACTCAGAGTCTAATAGGTGAACAGGACGATAAAGTAGCATGTCATCATATTAAGCGATGCATAACGTAAGCCGGCATGAAAGAGTGCGACCTCTCTTGCGGACCCGTGTAGTCCTCAAGGTCATCTGCTCAGTTGATGATGGTAATGTAGTCGTCATGGCTGCCGGCGGCGGGGAAGAAGATCTGAGGCGGCGAAAGACAGTCTAGAGAGTGGATCCCTGCTGTGGTGAACCCTTCCGTCGTTAGAGCAGCTGAGATGGGGTGGAACACGATGCAGCAGGAGCGGGACAAACCACACAAGGTTTCCTTTGACACATACTTGTAACAGAAGTAATTGTGTAAGGGCTTGTTTGAATTTTAGGATTCTAACAATGCAGGGATAGGAAATACACAGGAATAGGATAGGAATGCACGTGCAAAACAGAGAATTTAAAAACATGGGATTTCTGCCAATCTGGGTGTTTGGTTCACAAGAATTGGAAGATCACATGATGCAAAGAAGCATGGTGAGATTAAGTCAAACCACAAGAAAATGTACGGTTACAAGGCTATTATGCTACTATCTCTTAGTCTTGTGCTTCATGAATAGGAATTTGAAAAGGAGGACAAGTGGAAATTAAAATTCCTACGGTTTTTCTTTCAAGGAGACACTAAAGGAACAAATCCTACAGTTTTCCTTTGCTCCATTCCTTTGAACCAAATGCATGAATAGTTGTACCATAGGAAACTTTCCAATTCCTATGTTTTTCCTTCAGTTTTCCTTTCAAGCACTAGCGATTCTAGTAGGCAGGCATGAGCAGGGAAAAGCCTACACTCAAAAAATGTTTTTGTGCTACTTCTACTACTTTGGACCCAAGCCACTGCCCTACTGGCTCAACTCCCAGGCCCATCTACAAATGCACAGCTCAAACGCGCAGAGATAAATAATGATGGCGTTCAAGAGAGTCCATCACAGATAGCTAAGTTGCTTGGTACCTCACTGCTTGTCATATAGTAGGAGAAACTAATCGTATCTCACGTTACTACGTGTGCTCAGTGGACAATATATATATATATATAACATGTAGAGTAAAAAAGCGATGCAACAAGTGTACAACCTCTTTGGCGAAGCCATGTCGATCTCAGCGTGATTGGGTTGGTCGGTGAGGATGCTCCGACTGATTTGGCTGTCGGAGGAGGGAAGAAGATCTTAGGCGTCTGGAGATGGAGCCCGGGGTACTGCTCCACTGTGATGGAGGGTTTCGTCATTGGAGCAGCTCCGGTGAGTTGTACGACGGCGAGGCTGAAGCAGGACAAGAGAGACAACGTTAACCTGAGTGGAATTCTAATAGCATCTCCAATAGATGACGTAAAATACATAACCACAAAGTGCTAC
The DNA here is from genome assembly GCF_018294505.1 of Triticum aestivum. NCBI lineage: Eukaryota > Viridiplantae > Streptophyta > Magnoliopsida > Poales > Poaceae > Triticum > Triticum aestivum. The sequence continues at coordinate 152,612,280 of NC_057811.1, forward strand.
ATGTAAAATATATCAGCCGCTCGTCTCTGAACTTAACTATTGAAACCGAATTTAACTGTCGAAACTGAATTTAACTATCGAAACTGAATTTTGCTGTCCAAACTGAATTTTACTGTCGAAACGGAACGCACTAGTAGCAGAAAAGCAGCAGCAGCAGCCGTGCCCAGAACAACAGCGCGTGCGAGAGCCGGGGCAGCTAGTCATGTAGCAGCATCTTGGGTAGCAGCTGTAGGGGCTCGAGGGAGAGCAGGATCTGCTGCTCGTGCACCAGCAACGCACGCAAGAGTAGAGCAGCAGCGCAAGCAAGAGCAAGAGCGAGAGCAAGAACAGACCAGGCAGGGGACCGAGAGCAAGAGCAGAGTAGCAGCGTGAGCGAGAGCCAAAGCAGCAGCAGCTCCTACTGATGTGGACGTCGCCGCCGTGGGAGTGATGCCGTGGAAGAAGTGGCCGGCGATGCCGCCGTGGATGGAGCCACGCCGTGTCGACTCGGTGCCGAGCGCCGGCAGCACCGTGAGATCGAATCAAGAAGAAAATGTGGCGATTAGTGTAGAACCTCTTTGGTGGCGCCAATTAGGCCTCAGCTTCATCCCAGGAAACGGTGATGATGATGCTCTTCCAGTGGTGCAGGTGAAGACGGCGATGGGAATGGAGGTGGCACGAAAGATGAGGGGAACGTTGGGGCAGTTCCTTGGAGGTGGAGGACGGGGTGGCTGAACCGGCGGGACAACGAGATCGACGATGGATTCTCATCTAGTGCGGTGGATGAGAGACGTCGAGGTGTTGCTGTGGATGACGTCGTCGGGAAGAGGCTCTGGCTGGGTGGCGGACGGAGGAGGGTGTGGGGCTTCGCGGGTTTTCACGGCCTCGGTATACGAATCGATGGGCGGATGGGATTGGAGGGGGAACCATGGCTTAGAACAATGAAATATGTGCTTGAAAAACATGACGGCTGGCATGGTGCCATGGTATGGCCTCACCATGCCCTGGTTAAAAGCTGAGAAGGTTTGATTTATGTCGTCATGCACGCCCTTCATAAATCGAACCATCACCGAGGAAGCTCAATGCTTTCGAGAGGGAAATCACCAAGATTGAAGGGGAATCCAAATTTCCGTCCTAGTTTGTCATTCAATTTTTTTCCAACGATCAACATACCGCCTCAAATGTACCATGTTCAAATTTGGCATTTTTCCGGGCTCATTTACCATATTTAGGGGATTATGTGCATTTTCTAGGCATTAATTATGCACATAATTCAAATTCAAACAATCGGTGCATGAAAAGGTGCACAAGAACAGTCTGGAAAACCATGCTCTTGCTATTTAGTACATTCTCATGCCTTTTACAAGGAATGGGCAGATATTTCAAGGAAATGTGTGGCAATAGTCAACCATAAACACGTCGTTTACTGGGTTAACAACTATACAAAAATGAAATACATGCTTGGAAAACACATGACGCCTGGTGTGGTGCCATGGTATGACCTCACCGTGCCCTGGTAAAAATGTCGTCATGCACGTCTTTCATAAAACGAACCATCACCGAGGAAGTTTCATGGTTTCGAGGGGGAAATCACCAAGATTGAAGGGGGATCCAAATTTCCTTTGTCCTTTGTCCACGAGTTTTTTCTATGATGAACATACAACCTGCAAATCACTATGTTCAAATTTGGCACTTTTCCGGGTTCATTTGCCATATTTAGGGGATTATGTGCATTTCCTATGCATTAATGCACATAATTCAAGTTCAAACAATCAGTGCATGAAAGGGTCCACAAGAACGGCCTGGAAAACTATGCTCGTGCCATTTAGTAAATTGTCACGCCTTTTACAAGGAATAATGGATAGATATTTCATTGAAATGTGTGGCAATAGTCAACCACAAATGTTTGTTTGTTGGGTTTTCAACTATATAAAAAATGAAATAAATGCTTAAAAAACATGACGCCTGGCATGTGCCATGGTATGACCTCACCATGCCCTGGTAAAAATTTGAGAAGGCTTGGCTTATGTCGTCATGCACGCCCTTCATAAATCGAACCATCATCGAGGAAGTTCCATGCTTTCGAGAGGGAAAATCCCCAAGATTGAAGGGGAATCCAAATTTCCGTCCTAGTTTGTCATTCAGTTTTTTTTGAACGATCAACATACCGCCTCAAATGCAACGTGTTCAAATTTGACATTTTCCCGGGCTCATTTACCATATTTAGGGGATTATGTGCATTTTCTAGGCATTAATGGACATAATTCTAATTCGAACAATCGGTGCATGAAAAGGTGCACAAGAACAGTCTGGAAAACCATGCTCGTGTTATTTAGTACATTCTCATGCCTTTTACAAGGAATGGACAGATATTTCAAGGAAATGTGTGGCAATAGTCAACCATAAACACGTCGTTTACTCGGTTAAGAACTATACAAAAAATGAAACACATGGAGGGAAAACATGACGCCTGGCGTGGTGCCATGATATGGCCTCACCATGCCCTGGTAAAAATTGGAGAATGTTTTCCTGATGTCGTGATGCGCGCCTTTCATAAATCGAACCATCACCGAGGAAGTTTCATGGTTTCAAGGGGGAAATCACCAAGATTGAAGGGGGGGGTCCAAATTTCCTTTGTCCATGAGTTTTTTCTACGATGAACATACAACCTGCAAATCACCGTGTTCAAATTTGGCACTTTTCCGGGTTCATTTGCCATATTTAGGGGATTATGTGCATTTCCTAGGCATTAATGCACATAATTCAAGTTTAAACAATCGATGCATGAAAGGGTCCACAAGAACGGCCTAGAAAACCATGCTCGTGCCATTTAGTAAATTCTCATGCCTTTTACAAGGAATGGACATATATTTCGATGAAATGTGTGGCAATAGTCAACCACAAAAGTTTGTTTGTTGGTTTTTCAACTATAGAAAAAATGAAATAAATGCTTAAAAACCATGACGCCTGGCATGGTGCCATGGTATGACCTCACCATGCCCTGGTAAAAATTTGAGAAGGTTTGGCTTATGTAGTCATGCACGCCCTTCATAAGTCGAACCATCACCGAGGAAGTTCCATGCTTTCGAGAGGGAAATCCTCAAGATTGAAAGGGAATCCAAATTTTCTTCATTCTTTGCCCTGGAGTTTTTTTTCTACGACGAACATACACCCTGCAAATCACCGTGTTCAAATTTGGCATTTTTCCAGGCTCATTTACCATATTTAGGGGATTATGTGCATTTTCTAGGCATTTAGCGCATATAAATCCAATCTAGCTACAGGTGCACGGGTGTGATGTGAGGGACGTGGATTGCCGTTTGATCGCGGCGCATCCAACGGTGCACACGCACGATCCGCGTGGCTGGGGTTTCGGCCAATCATAATGCAACACACAATAGGCTTAGCGCACACTGTTTCTAGAAGCGACGGAGATGAACCGTGTGCGATAATGAACGAGCAAAATTGTAAGGGAAGCCAAATTTCTGTTGTCGTTTGTCGTTGAGCTCTTGAATACCACCGCACTATACGGCTGCCCGGCCCCTCCGTCCCAGAGCTCTCTCCAGGCGTCATCCATGGCACCACGGCGCATAGTAACTGGTAAGGAAGCGATGGCATCCCGCCGTGCCGCGTTCCTCGCCGCCCGCAACCGCACACATGGTAAGGAAGTGATGGCATCTCGCCGCGCCGAGTTCATCGCTGCCGGCGGCCAGACAGTTACATGGGCAGACTTTGAGGCTGCCATAGCCGAATGGGTGGTGGATCTAGAGGCGGCCAAAGCCGCACAGAAGGAGCGGAAAAGGAAGAAAGTGGTCAAGAAAAGAGAGTCCCGCCGCCGCAAGAAAAAATAGGCCGCACGCCCTGGTGAGGAGAGCTTGGCGGAGATCGAAGCACGGTGGGCTGCCGCCTATAAGGCCGGGAAGGAGAACGCCGGCGTCTGGCCAGCATGCCCTGATGGCAGCATGTGAGAAGTAGCTTAAGTTTGTAGTATTAGAGCAAATTACCAGTAGTACTTTAAGTTTGTAGTATTAAAGAGCATCCTTTGAGGGCTTTGAGCGTTGATTAGCATGTGAGCCCGTGTGCATTTTTGTGTGTTAATCATTAGAACAAAACACACGGTTTCTATGTCGTACCCGTCTGTGTTTTTTTGCGTTAATGACCCATAAGTCAGTTACCTGTGCGATATTTCCTAATAAACCAGGTGTACCATTGACCGAAAAAATCAAGTACACGTGTACATTTTTTTGGAGACGGGATCTGCCAACTTTCTTTTTTCTCGCACACGAGTATTTTACGCGCTTCGTCCGTGTTGTGTGTTTCCCCCGCCCAAGTTTCAAGTTTCGCACCAAAATTTTCTTTAGGCGCGCGATTTCAGAATTTATTCCTCCAACCACATCCCCTTCCCCTCAGTATCCCCCTCCCTCGCGCCTCCCCCTACTGGCATCTCAAACTGTCACCGCCGCAACCACAACTTCAACCACATCTACGTTCTGCTCGAATCCAGTCAGGTAAGCCACCGATCTCTATCATGTCCCCGGCATGATTGCTTAAATGGCACCCGCGAAACATCCTCATGCCTCCAAATCCCCCCGCCAGGAGCTGATGGCGGTCCATGGCAGGATGGCCACTGTGCGTGTTGACCCAGAGGAACACCTTGCCTCCGCCACCGCCGACATGGTGCAGGCTCTGGCCCAGATGAAGTCCCCCAGCGACTACCCCCCAGGACTTAACAGGTAAGATCTGACCAGCTAAATCTTACCAATACCACTTGCAATGGCTATGATTTGTATGGTTGATGTATTAATCATGTCCGTGCCTTGTTTATTTCAGTACTGCACACTGTGTGATGTTCAAATATTACCGTGTCCAGCTCAATTTCCCCAATACCAAAAACAAACTTACAATACATGACTCAGGATATCACTAGAGATGCTGCCCATTTGCTATTTTTAGTGGATGCTAACCCTGTTGTACTTAACATGCCTGTCCATGTACTTACGCAGGGTCATAACGGCCGATGCTTTAGTTTGCCGTCGAGGTGAGCTGCATCCCATGTCTTACAGTATTTTCACATAATTTGTGCAATTGTAGTTTAACTTCTACCATTTACTGGTTGCCTATAGGTACACATGTCAGTGGCACTGATCCACGCTTCGACCCGGAGGAACAGCTCGCCTCCGCCGTCGCTGACTTTGGGCGAGCTCTGGCCAAGATGAAGTGCCCAGCAACTACCTCTCAGGACTTACCAAGTATGTACTCACCAGTTCAATCTTACCAATACCAGTTGCAATTAATGGCTATGTTCTGTACGGTCGATGTATTAAGCATGTTCTAGTAAACATGCCTAACACGTTTTTGCTACTTTCCCTACCTTTTTCTAGACATCTGGGCCATTCTCTGCTCTGGCAGCACCTGCCTTTTGATGTTTAACTATGCCAATTGCATTTTTATCAGTACCAGTTTCAATGTCTATTAAGCTTGTTGCAATTAACAGTTGAATCCATTTTTAAACAGTTGTATTTCAATGGCTACAAACTTACAAAACATGACTTAGGATGCTGTTAAGCCTGTTGCAATTAACAGTTGTATCCATTTTTTAATCTGTCCATTTGCTACCATGCTACTCTCTGCAATGAACATATACTAGAGATGCTGCCCCATTTGCTATTTTTAATTAACCCTATTTTACTTAACATGCTTGTCCATGTACTTACGCAGGGTCATAATGGCCGATGCTGTTGTTTGCCGTCAAGGTTAGCTGCATCCCATGTCTTACAGTATTTCACATCATTTGTGCAATTGCAGTTTAACTTCTACCATTTACTGGTTGCCTGTAGGTACACATGTCAGTGGCACTGATCCACGCTTCGACCCGGAGGAACAACTTGCCTCCGCTGACTTTGGGCGGGCTCTAGACAAGATGAAGTGCCCCAGCAACTACCTCTCAGGACTTACCAAGTATGTACCCACCAGTTCAGTCTTACCAATACCAGCTGCAATTAATGGCTATGTTTTGTACTGTCGATGTATTAAGCATGTTGTAGTGAACATGCCTAACACATTTGAGCTATTTTCCCTACCTTTTTATAGACAACTGGGCCATTATCTGCTCTGGCAGCACCTACCCTGTGATGTTTAACTCTGCCAATTGCATTTTTATCAGTACCGGTTTCAATGGCCATTAAGCCTGTTGCAATTAACAGTTGTATCCATTTTTAAAGAGTTGTATTTCAATGGCTACAAACTTAAAAAACATGAATTAGGATGTTGTTAAGCTGGTTGCAATTAACAGTTGTATCCATTTTTTAATCCGTCCCTTTGCTACCGTGCTACTCTTTCGAAATGAAGATATCACAACAGATGCTGCCGTTTTATTACCATTTGCTATTTTTGGTGGATGTTAACCCTGTTGTAGTTAACATTGGCTTTCCATGTACTTACACAGGGCTACAATGGGCGATGCTGTTGTTTTCCGTCGAGGTTAGCTGCATCCCATGTCTTATACACCATCTATTCCTAAATTAAAGTATTTTTAGAGATTCCAATATAGACTCCATAAGGAGCAAAATGAGTGAATCTAGATTCTAATCTAAACTATATCTATAATTCTATATACATCCGTATGTAGTTCATATTGAAGTCTAAAAAAATACTTGTACTTAGGAACATAGGTAGTTGTATTTTACATCATTTATGCAATCTCAGTTTAGCTTCTAACATTTACTGGTTGCTTGTAGGTACACATATGAGAGGTACTGATCCACGCTTCGATCCCTTTTGCGTATGGGGCAATGAGATATTCATGAATAAGCGTCAAGTGAGGAAACTAAGAAAGATTGTTAGGCGAAAGAAACGGGTGATTGGAATTAAGCTCTTTACTTACACTTTGTCAAAGACAACGGTGAACTTTAGGATGGTAAGTAATGTGTTGCCTTTTCCCCTGCCCACAACAAGTTACTCTATTAGACCTCAGTATCTGATATTTTTCTCTTTTCAGTGGTTTCTGAAGCTATTTACTGATGATTACCTTGCAAACTACATGACCGGAGTGGAGGCAACTAAGGTTAAAGTATATAATTCATGCTACCATGATAATGCTCTAGAAGTATTCCTGAAGGCGGTGAAGGATGGGCGGGCGATCGTCACAAGGGGTTGGACAAAAGTGGTTCGTGCCTATGGCATGCAGGAAGGCACATTATGGGCATTCCGCTTCTTCAACATTGTCGGCAGTCAAAATGATTTACACTTGTCTCTTCACCTTTACCGCCTTTAAATACTGTGGTTCATCATAGTTAATTGCTGCCTAATCCTGTAATTACTGAACATATTGTACTTGCAACTTTATTTATGGATTCGTTGTTGAACCATTGTGCTGAGAATTTGAATTGCACGTTTTGTATTTCAAAATTTCCAATTAGAATAATAAATTACAGGCAAAAATAAAAAGAGAACAGACGGTCATGGAACTTTGCAGACGGTTCTTGCAGTAAAAGCGCTTGTGATGGATAGCCCAATGCCACACAGTTTTCTACCTCAAATCATGTGTGATGTAGTTAACGGAAGCAAATAGTTAACCAAGGCAGACCGTGTGTGATAGTTACACCTTTCACACACGAGCGTATACATAAAACTGTGTGGGATGTACATCCGAACAGAAACATTTTCCCTGGATTGACTGTGTGGGATGTACATAAGAATGGAAACGTATTCCTTGGATTGACTGTGTGTGATATACATACGAACGGAAATGATTTTCTGGGATTCACCGTGTGGGATGTACATACCTACGGAAATGATTTTCTCGGATTACCGTGTGGGATGTACATACCTACGGAAATGATTGGGTTTCGATGCCTCGCCCGATCGCACACGGCCCTCGCCTGGGTCCTAGGAGGGCCTATCCCCGATGATTTCTGGGTCGTGTGGGAAGGACACCCTATCGCACAAACTCAGTTGGTGACGGTTCCAAATGCCGTCACGGAAAGGGGTTAAAAACTGTTTGTTTAGGACCGACGCGCACCAGTGATTGAAGGTTGATGGGAGGACACCAGCCCATTCTTCTGGAGGTCGAAGGGCTCGCCTACAACGAGTCCTATCTGATCCAGGACTGTTATGTCATTCATAAAGTCTACAGTAATGAATTTGACTACACCGCCCGCGAGGAAGTTCTTAAATTCCTCGCACTCAACATCGGCATGGCATATGTGGTAGACCAAGCACAAGTTATGCACGCAAACCTGGATCACAGCGGGCTTCATCTTCTCATCCTCCTTTAGATTCTTCTCTTTGTCCAGGTTTGTGGTGTACTCAACATCTAGCCCAGCGACCCACTCATCATTTGGCTTTTCGAACATGCGTCTGAAGCGAGCAAGGCATCCTTTCACCATCGCGGAAGAACGGGTGTAGATGACGTCGAACTCATCGCCGGTGATGGTTCTAACCTTGTACTCACCGCTAATCATGGAGATTTGGGACGCCATGGATTTGGGAGGAGGCTTAGAATTAGTGGAACTGCTGTAATGTGAAAGGACGGGACGACTAGGAGCGAACTGCTGTAATGTTAAAGGACGTTCGGGGACGATTAGGAGTGAACTGCTAGCGGTTTTTCGATTGTAAAAATGCTGAGTGGGGCGTGCGAATAGTAGGGTAGTTGCGTGTTCGCATGTCAAGCATCTTGAAAATTACAGGTGATACGAAGCTTTCCATGCTCCCATGATACGGGCTTCCGAGAGCCCTTGGATCTGAGATCGAACGGTTGCATGGCGTGATTCTAGACCTATGGGTGAATATCCTATCCTGGAGGGTTATTCTGCAAAGTTTCAGCAACTTAGCATGCGATCATTCGATCTTAGATCCAAGGGTTGTCAGCAGCCCGTATCATGGTTGCGCCTACCACGACTGTCGCCTTGCTTGCGCGGTCGCGCCCTTGGAGATTTCAGACAACTATAAATGAGCATTTTTATTGCCTACTTCGCATGCATGAAACTACTTCCTCCATCCAGGTGCGTTAGGCTTTCTGATGTTGGCATGTCATAGTACATAGTCATCACTTAGTCACTCATACAATAAGGTTAGTTATAAGGTTGGCTATAAGAGTATTTTTTTACTTCTCTCTATCTCTTTCCTCACGGTATTTATTGCATTTGCCAAGGAGTGACCTCTTCCAATGAAATGGTGCTTAGATGAGGTGCTAAGGGCATTGAATGGCTTAGCAACTCAAGTCCCCAATGCATAGGTGCTTAGTTTTTTGTTGCTAAGCTTGCTTCATTTAATTAGCTATAGACTCAAAATTGTCTTTTCACCTAGGTACACGCGCTTAGCATCGTTTCTTCCTGGGTCACCAAACTAGTCTCTCTCTTCTTAATTAACTTGCCACATCAGACTTTATGCCTATGTGGCAGGCTTAGCACCTGTACGAGCAAGTAAAATAGTGGGCTATAAGCCCACTTACATGACATTTTTGCATATGTGGAGGAGAGAGGCTAGGAAAAAGTGGAGGAGTAGGCTCTCATGCAAGAGCCAGCCTCTACAGTTGCTCCTAGACAAAAGCATTTAATACAAGGAGAGAGAGATAGAGAGAAAGTGAGAAAATGTTGTAATAACCTTATAGCCAACCATATAGCCAACCCTATTGTATGACTAATAAATAATACTAACTTTTGATGACATGGCATTTTATATAGCCAGCAGCTGGCTATACTATTAACCATGATCTACATGGTGGAGCATTAGGAGAGGCACCTGTATACCATGGAGGTGGTCAGGAATTGGGAGACTCAGGCCGGTCGTAGCGCCGCGGTTAAAATGATAATGGCAAGTTAAATCACGGGGCCCCACCTGTCTAGCAGTAACTCGCTGTCAAATCACACAACCCTACGTTTGCAGCAGCCTACTCCCTCATCTTCTCACGTCTTTGTCAAACCGACTAGGCGAAACTGCCCCGCCTACCGCACGGGAAAAGCCCCGCCCTCGACTTTTAAATATAATTTTGTATCCATGGATTGCTCCATGGAGCAAAGCCTCAAGAAAACGGCGGTACACATGTACGGAGTATATAGCACGCCCGCCGCGTTCGCGTCGCACCCCAGACGGTCAGTCGGTCTGGCATGCCGCTCTCCGAATGGAATGTGCATCATATTGCATTTGCACACACATGTGGGACCGCAATTGAGAACCGACCATAGGCACACTCCCCTGCCCCACAAGTCGGGTGAGTTAATAGAAGAGAGAGGCGAGCGATAGTACTGGAGCAGTGTTGTACAGACGTCGGTGCCTGAATGATCCCTTCATGACACGGAAGATCAGTTCATCCATGCATGTGACCAGACTCCAGCAGACGGCTGGATTGGCTATCCTCTACATATCGTGCAGGCTGTGTTGTACAGTAGTTCTGATGAGAAATCTAAAAAAAGGGTTTCTTGTCATCTTGCAATATTAGGTGTCATGTGCTTCGGATCATTGCGAGGGTTAAACAGCGATAACTGAGTTCCTCCAAGGCGCTGGTCATTGGGGGCACATGCACGAAGACTACCCGGCTACCATCTAGGCCAAGTCGGCTATGTTAATTAGGACATCTATCGATGGACCCCTTTTCTATGAGTTTATCTTTAATTTGAGCTTTGATCCTCGTCTAGTTTGTCCGTCGGGATTCATGTTGTCTCCTCGGGGCAGTGAGGTTATGGTTTCTTGTCATGTGGCATTTTTTCGTGTTATATGTTAATCTGGTGCTTTAGATCAAAATGACTTCTCGACAGTCATTGATGAGGTCAAGCCGGCTCCGGTAGATAAAAGAAAACTACTCCACTATATAGGCAGGAGCCTCCGCGCTTGCTTGCTAGTGTTGCTCTCTTCACACTGTCTCGTCCTCTCCAGATCTAAACACAAAAGCGGTGGCCACACTCTCTCTCTGCTCACCGCTGGTCACAGATCCAGCTGGATCCTGTCCGCCGGGGAAGGTGAGAAGGTGAAATGTTCACGCGGTCGTCCTCGGTGACAGCTCTTAACCACTGATGGCGCATCCCGATCAGCGTGCCTTGTCGTTCTCTCCCACGCACCGCCGGCTAGGGAGGGCCTCTGACCCCTTCTTCCTCGCTACTATAGTGTGGGCAGATCCGGCCTCCTACCGCCTACCTAGCGACATCCCGGCGACCCTCAGGTATAACTTCCTTCGAAACCGGCCTTGCTCTACTTCCCCAGCTCCTAACGTCGCTGCATTTGTATCTTTTACTATTTCTCAGGCCCCCTCGTAGATAGGATCGATCGGCTATCCGAAGCGACCTAAATTTTTACTGTTAAGGGGTAAAACTAGTTCATGCACTCGAATCTAGTACTACTTGGTTCAAACAGGGAAGAAAGGGGGTGGGGTGGGGAAGATATGTTACATGAATCTAGGACTTTGTCGAAAGAGGAAATAATGGGGGCGAAAAGTAGCAAATACTGCCTATAGAACTGGTCTCTTGGTCTAATAGGGAAATAAAGGGAAACGCAGTACAAACTCAATATAAACCGATCTATTGGTTGAAAAAGGAAAGAAAGTGGGGACTAGGGGACAAGTCAACAAAGTATGTCCAGCACTAGATTTGCTAGCCTCACACAGTATAAGGTGGCTATACCGAACAAAAATGGGACCAACCCAGATATCCTGTTCTGATGTTTGTTGCCCTGAGCCCCTCTTATGTAATGCCACTGGTAAAATGTAGCAGTCACACTGTTAAAAGTAAGGAAACGTTAAACCAATGTTGTTTTCAATGTAATGCCTCCGGTAATATGGATCAATGGCATTGTTTTTCATGTCCTGCTAAATTTCCCATTAAGATAAGTTGCTTCTTTTCGTTAGAAATGCAATTGTCCTGGTCCACCTACTCTCCTGTGCCCAAATACCAACTCTTTAGCAGCTGTTAATGTAATGTTGCTGGTAAAATGAAGCATGGCACAATTAAAGTAATGTCATATTTAACGGTTGTCATAGTTAATCCTAATGCCCACACCAATAATGCTGTTGCTTTAGAAATTGCTACTGTCCTTGTAGGATTGCCATTCAGATAAGGAACATGCTTCTTTTCATTTGATGTATGTTTCATCACTTGTTAGTCACCCTCCTTTCCACCTTTTTGTGCAAACAGAGATATACATTTCACGCTTGATCTTAGTTGAACTGCACAAATGATATCCAAATTATAGTTGAACATTCCACGAGCTTCACAACAAACCTTGATGTTGCTCAATTTTATTGCAACTAATGAAGAAGAAGCTGCTAGCTCAAGGGACATTGCTTCATTTTAGGTGAACTGCACAAAAAGTTCCCATGAATTGAATCATCCATGTTGGTGACTGGTGTCATCCATTCTACGATGGCGTTGACTGTAGATATGGTTCCCATCATGAGCTATGTTCATTTTTGGTCCGATCGTTTGCCAAAGATCCAGCATGTTGAGTCTGCTCTTGTGCTACTGTTTTGGCACTGCCATGATAAAGCAGTGATGTTATTATTTTGCACCTTAATCTAGTGGCACTATTAATTTGAGGCAATGTTTTGGCACCTCTAGTGCCACTGATTTTTTTGTATATCGAAAGAGGGGGTTTCCTCTAATTTCATTAAAGAAACCCAACCATAGAGAACCATTATCTGACAACATCTTAGTGTAAACGGGCAGTTATGCAACTACTACTAGAACGGATTGAGTACTAGCAGGAGACAAGTTCACCACATAAGCTAGGCAGGTAGGGGGACGCAGCACCAGCTCGACCAAGTTTGGATTACAACCCAAATGCTACCACAGAAACATCAGGGGGAAGATAGGGACTGAAAGAGCCAGCTTTAGCATCCCAGTCTAAGCACCCCCGACCTCCATCCTTGCGATGCATGGTACACCTCGCTTGCCACCTGCTCTGCCCTAGTGCCACTGATAAAATGAAGTAATAATACAGTTAAAATACAGCGAGTGTCCTCTCTATCATTTCATTTCCCATGTAGATAAAGAAAGTGCTTCTCTTTGTTAGTATATGTTTCATCAACTAGTCCCATTGTTAATGTTTAAGTGTTTCTGCAAACTGGGGTGCTTAATTTAAGTTGATCTGCACAAAAATATAGATTGGAATGTCTCAAGGCCCCTCCTTGTACTACCGATGTACACTGATGTTCATCACTGGCAGAAGGTGTATCAGGGAGAATTGGGTCGATTTCCAGTATGAGGCCTACTGTATGAGGCGTCGTAGGGCCCATCTCGCCCTCGCAGCATGGCATACTTTGATACTATCGCAATATTTTCTTCTATTTATTAGTGTATTTTTCATCAACTAGTGCCACTATAATGTAATCACACTTTTTCATTATCTGTGCAAACAGGGTTATTCAGCTGCATTTTGGTGGAACTGCACAAATGTACGGATGGAACCGACATATATGCAGAGTGCGAGGTGTGCCAAGTAAAAATTACTGACACCAACCATGCTCCATGCATGCATTGGCATCCACCACCACCAGTGTGATGTGTGGCGCTCTCTGTGGACGGATGTTTCTCAGCAGCAAATCCTCTAACCAAATACTAATACGGCTCTTTCGCATACATTGCCACATGGCCCTTACCGTCCTCGAAATCTCCCACTCGTTGTCAAACCAAGTAAGGATCTCCTTCAGCCTGGCTAACTTCGCCTGGTCGCTGCCGGTGATCTACTCGATTTGATGCTACATCCTCTCCATAGATGTCCTTCGGAGGGGGGTGGTTTGCAATGGAGAAGAGGGAGAGGTGAGACGGTGGTCTTGCAATGGAGAAGAGGGAGAGGTGAGACAGTGGTTTTGCAATGGAGAAGATGGAGAGGAGAGGGGGTGGTTTTGCAATGGAGAAGAGGAAGAGGCGAGACGGTGGTTTTGGAATGGAGATGATGGAGAGGAGAGGAGGTGGTTTTGCAATGGAGAAGAGGGAGAGGAGCATGCGACAGCGATTTAGGATTGGACGAGGGGGAAGGTGCGCTGTGACTGGATCAAAATCAAAATCAATTTACCCTTCAATACAGTAGCGGCGTTGGATACGAACCAAACAATACAATTTTTGGTGACATGCATTCACATTTTGCTTGTCAAATACAGTACGTGGTCAAACTTTGACCCAAAATATGCAAAACAAAAAAAAATACCTCGAAGACCAGCGCCGCTCCTCTCCTCTTAAACCACCGCCGTTCCTCTCCTATTCCAATCTAAATCCAGCGCCGCTCCTCTCCTCTTCCATTTCAAAACCACCACCCCTCCTCTCATGTTCCAATCCAAAACCAGCGCCGCTCCTCTCCCATTCTAATCCAAACCAGCGCCGCTCCTCTCCTCTTCCATTCAAAAACCACCGCCGGCGAGTGAAGGTGTTCTGGAGAAGTAGATCGATGAAGGAGTACAACTGATACGTGAGGATCGTAGACGGCGACCCTGTGAAGCTAGCTAGGATGTTGGAGATACAGTCTTGGTTTGACAACAAGGACCAACTAGCGGCGACGGTGACATCCATGGCCAAATATCTGCAACAGAGCGAAAAGGCGGCGATACTCCCGAAGGAGTCGCGCGGGAGTACATAGAGCTGCTCCTCTGGGCCATGGAGCAAATAGATTCACCGAATCCGATCGTGAGGGAGTGGTGGTGGGAGTATCGATCCCAGATGGAGCATCCACCAGAGATTGAAGGATCGAGCATCTACAGGGTGCCGTTTGTGAGGGTGTCGTGCCAGAGTGAGCCGGCGGAGTCTTTGTCGACCGAACCCAACTGCAAAAGGAGAAAAGGAGTTGGCCCAACAACGCTTCCCCGCCATCCTATCCCTCTCGTCGTTCACATCGTCTCACGGGTCGGCTGTCTGCCGCCGAAGAATAGGAGGGGACTGCCCCCCCCACCAACCCAATAGTCGGGCAGGTTGTGGATTGTCAGGAGGAGCTTAGGGCTATCAGGATTTGCAGGTTGTGAATTGTGTTTTGTGTTGTCTATTTTGAGAGTACTTTCAGATATGAATGTCTTTTGAATTTCAGATATGCAGTATTGAGCATATGAAGTATTTTATGAATTTTAGAGATCTATTTTTAGCACTTAAAAATGTAGTTTCATATAAAAGTGCAGACAATGTGATTCTCAGAGAAGAAACTGCAAGTTTCAGTTTCAGATAAGAAACTGCAAGTTTCAGAGGCAGAGCATTTATATTAACACGCCCTTTTCAAATAGGGATAACATCATGTTGGAAGTTTTATTCATGGTCGAAAATGGAACTACCAACCAGTTAACATCATGCTGATCAACATTTATGCATAGCACATCTTCATATGATGCACAGTCAAAAAGATATGCTATTTTCAAAATGCCCACACAATGTCGAGTGTGTAAAAAATAGAGAAAATGAGGGACAAAGTTTTGGCAAGTGTTGGACGTGGTGTGCATAGATGACAATGGGGACCCACATGTCAGTAATGGCAGAGGCAAAAAATTTGGAGATATTGTCACTGCATCAGGTGGAATCGAACCCGGGTGGAACAACGGTCGGGTAGTGTCACTTGGCCACTGGGCTAGTTCAGTAGTTTCGGTAGAAATAAGGCACTGTATCTAGGATGCCTTCGCCGGCTCCGGTGGTTCGTTCTCGCCCTCCGCCTTTGTGCGCTCGCAGCGGCGCCGCTATCTGCCATTGTGAACATGCTGAACAAACGAGAGGAATCTGGAGAGGACTGTACGTTGAGAGGCGGACAGTCGGGACCCACCAGGTCTATGGCCGTACGCAAGCAAATGCCTCATTGAAAAAATACTTTCTCCTAATGCTATACTGACGTTGGGGCCCACAGGTTTGTCAACATAGTTACATTTTTTATGTGCGTCAACGTAGTTACTAAAGGAGATAAATTTACAATGAAGCCGGAGAGCTGGCAGGCATCATTTATTATCAATGGGCCAGCAAGTATCAGCTAGGTTGTGGACTGCCCCGTCTAGGCTTTCTTTTTTAACATGCACAACCCACGACATATGTCGGTTTGTATTTTCTTGAGGCCCGTCAAGTATTGACCGGCCTATGGACCTCCCATCCTAGGTTTTATTTTTCTTGAAACATCGGCAGCCCAACTTATGTATTTTTTTGAAGAATACGCAGAGGTCTGTTCTATTTTTCTATATAAGAATAGGAACACCAGGTTAAACTTATGTTTCTCTTCTAACTATATTATATATATCTATATTATTTTATATGTTATTATATATTATTGTTATTGTCATGAATATTTAATAGATACTTACATATATAAGAAAAAACATCCCATGTCTTATTAACTTATAAAAATAACTTTTTAACCATAAAATCCAGGATTTTTTTACATTAAGGCAATGAAAATCCTGATGATTGTGTACAAAAGCTTGGTAAGATTTAAGGACCAATGTAATAATAAAGCACTTATTATTTAAATATAGTTATAACAAAATGCCCAGCCCCTGTTTATTTTTTGATAGCATTGCTGCGCCCAACCCAACATTATAATTAGAACCAGCCCAGCAAAATCGTCTATTTCGAGAAAGTGCAAGTGGGCTGTAATTTTTTAGGAAAAAATAAATTGGCCGCATGGACGCTACATTATTTGTTCAGCCAGCCCAGGAAATTCGTGTATTTCGAGAAAGGGAAAATGGCTTGTAGTTTTAAAAAAATGGGCCGCATGGACGGTACATTATTTGTTCACTCGGCCGAGCAAATGGACTGTAATTCTCAAAAAAAGATCAAATGGACTATAAATTCTGAAAAAATGGGTTGAATATGTGCCGCATTTTTGGAGGCTGAAATGTGGGCCAATAGGCCGAAGCCAACGCAAGTCGTTGTCAACTTAGTCAACAAATGATTCTGACATCAATAGCCGTTGGATTTACATCCAACGACCGACATCCATCTTAAATCTCTTGTCTTCTTCCTCCAGCGACGCTGGGACCACCTGCTCCCACCTCCTACTGCTAGCAGCTCTGCTTAGCACGCTTCACTGTGAAGCGCTATCCCACCGCCGGCCAGGCCATCCCTCCACCCCTCCACACCTCCTGTTATTCTCCACCAACTGCCGAACCACGCCGCGCCAAAACTAGTTAACCCTCGTACACCTCTCCGTCTGCGACTCCACTCCTGCGTCTTCCCATCTCTGGCTCGTTGCCGTCGGGGCCTCGCCGTCGTCCACCGCCTTGTATGTGCTCGGCGCGGCATGGTCAACGTGGTCAACAAACAAGAGTCATCGGAAGAGGACTATACGTGAAGAGGCTGACAATGGGGACACACCAGGTCCATGGACGCACGCATGCAACCGCTTCCTTATTACGCGAAAATAAATTTATTCCTCCCTTTGAAAGTTGGGGCCCACCACATATATCTTTGCATGGAAGGAAGTGCGTCCTTATTCCTGCCACTGACAGCTAGGACCCACCAGCTACATCTTCGCACGCAAGGAAGTGTGTCCATATTACGAAAAAAAGATTCTTCCCCTGGTAGCTGGGACCCAACAGCTATATCTTCGCACGCAAGGAAGTGCCTCCTTATCCTCCCTGACAGCTGGGACCCATCCGGTCGAACCATACACAGGGTTGTCTGTCTGGTCGCGAACGTGTACGTACATACTGGTCGATCGGTCTCTCTGCAGTGATGAACCGTGACCGAGTAAGGAGTGGCACGTGTCGTAGTAGAGGCGCGAACATAGCATGTCACGCAGTCCCTTCTATATCATGTACATGTACGTACAGCCATGCTGCAAGAAAGTAAATATGGCTACTTACGTACATATGGGCGGGGTCTCAAACGAGTACAGCGATGGCGTCCTATTCATCGGCAGCTAACCGGCTCGGTCAGAACGGAGAAACTGCGTCGTGTTCATCGAGAGGGAACGAAATGCATCCTGTTCATCAGGAGCCAACCGGCTTGGACGGAACAGCCAAGCCTGGTGTACCGCAGAACGGAGGAAACGACCTTCTGTTCGACCGCCTACGGTCGAAACGGGATCATGTTCATCGAGAGGGGTCTGGCGTACTACAAAATGGAGGAAACGGACTTCTCTTCGACCTCCTGCAGTCGAAATGGGGTGTTGTTGATAGGGAGGGGTGTGGGGTACCACAAAACAGAGGAAACTGATTTCTCTTCGACCTCCTATGGTCAAAACGGGGTCCTGTTTCATCAGGAGGGGTGTGGCGTACCACAAAATGGAACTCCATGGGCTACTATTCATCCACCGTCTACTGCCTCGCTCCAGCCTCCATGGGCTAATGTTCATCCAACATCGACCTCCTCTAGCCTCCACCTGCGACTGTTCATCCACGGCGTCTCCCTCCTTCCTCCACCAGCTATTGTTCATCGACGGGGTCCTGTTCATCCAACCTCCACCAGCTACTGTTCAACCAGCCCCCCACGGGGTCCTGTTCATCCAGCCTCCACCGGCTACTATTCTACCAGCCCTCCATGGGGTCCTGTTCATCCACCCCCAACCGGCTCGATCGGGGTCCTGTTCATCCAGCGGCAATGGCCTCTACTACCACAGGGTCCTATTCATCCAACCCCCATTGGGAACTGTTCATCCAACCCCCAACAACACTCACTGTTCATCAAGAGGCAGCAGGTTCAATCGACTTCAGTTAGTAGCAGTAGCGAAGGAATCGCTCAGGTTCAGTTAACAGCCAGGGATCAATTGCTTGGGTTCAGTAACGTAGCCAGTGCAATCGCTCGGGTTCAGTAAGATAATGCCTCGCACGGGTTCAGTTAGAGCCCAATGCCTCGCACTCACGCGTACGTATACTAGAGAAAACGCGCAAATCTCTGTGCATCACTCGGCCCCGACCACCCACCGTAACCGGGAACTCCGTGATATTTTCCTTGCCCTCGCTTCTACCATGATTTTTTCTGTCATGGACGACCCAAAGAATGTCATGCAGCTGTGTCTCCAGCCCGCCTAGGACGAAAAGCCCATTTTCTGTCATGATTTTTTGTCATAGAAGTAGGAGCCCACCACATCTATGATGATACCAGGTTTTGTCACAATTATGGTCATAGAAGTGTCATAAGCATGACAGGAAAAAAATTCGTTCGGCCCAAAATGTCACGGATGTGTCTTTTTTTGAAGTGGAGGGTTTTTAGTCTTTAGGGCTAGAGCTACATTCACCACCTCATTGCCTTAGGGTTTAGCCCATACTGATCTGGAGGTAGATCTACTCTGTAAACCATATCATACATCCAATACAATCGAGCAGGACGTAGAGTTTTACCTCTTCGACAGGGCCCGAACCTGGGTAAACACTGTTTTCGTCATCCTTTGTTCCCCATCGGTCCTAGATCCATAGCTTGGGCCCCCCTACCCCGAGGTTTGCCGGTTTTGACACCGACATTTGTGCTTTCATTGAGAGTTCCGTTGTAGGATCACCGGATCAATGGCTCGCCTGATCATAGGAGAAGGCATCGGATCCGGGGAGTTCTCGTCCCCAGACAATTCTTCGCGTTTGGCAGCATCGTGCTGCACGCAGACCCGACTGGCCATCTGGCTCAGGTCGACACCTTCGCCCCCGGACACCGATTCACTTTGGTAGTCTGGAATATGTTGCGGACACACGGGGTGATCTAGTTTTTACCGGTTTCACCTCCCCCTTCCGCACCCTCGCCACGCCCGCTATGGAGTTCCTCCTCGATATGATAGGCAGATCGGCTCTGATAGCTTCGAGCCAGGAGAGGTCCGCATCGAGCAGGGGGCAGACCCCGCCTCCGTTCGGACACGTCACGACCGCGGAGGACCTATCCTCAACCTTCGAGGTAGAATCAGGAGGCAGAGGCCAAGAGTCAATCTCGGCCGAACTTTCCTTTCACAACGCTCCCCCGGCCTTGAGTCCTTACGACTAAGCGGTAGCCAACAGCCATGGGTCACCCCCAGTCCAAAGTTGGTCGATCTCGAACCCCAACGAGGAAGCCACAAGCAAGGATCAAGGCCCGTCCTCGACCTCCAGTGACGGCCCGGGCCCCTCAAGGATCCGGCTCCGCACCCCGAGCTCAGCACGGCCAACGAAAATCAAGGGCCGTCCAAGGCACTGATCGCACCCCACACCGCTACAACAGTCCGGCCCGGTGCCCTCGGGCTCGGCGACCCTCGCAATGGTAAACGAGGCGCTACACCGAATCCAGAAAATGACCATCCAGGAGGACCTGCCCTCCGCTTTCAGTCATCGACCCTTCGAGGCGTACAATAGGGAATTTTGCGTCCCACCCACAACCCATTTGGTAGCCACTATCGATGATTTAACCAATATGCGAGACTATAATTCGGAGAATGCCGAATACATGGACGAGGAGGACGTAGCCACGGCTAATGCCGATGTTGCCCCCCTGTCACGGGGCGCTGGTCGGCCACATCCACCTACGATATTTACATGGTGGACACCCCAAAGGACGGAGGCGGCACTCCTGGTCAGGAGCGAGGCAATCCCAGAGATGAGCCGCCCAAACGCCGAAAACAGCATCATCAATCAAAGCCACGTCGAAGCCATGCGATCAACATAGACTCCGCGGAGAACGGCACCGTAAATAGCACAGACGACCTCATAGGGGACGCAGCCAACGAGAACAATCAGGATGACCCCGCAGGGCAGGAGGACCCACTCAATCCAGAAAACCACGACGACTCCGAGGATAGCAACTACCTCCCACTCTCTGAAGAGGAGGCCAGTCTCAGGAATGATGACTTCATCGTCCCCGAAGACCCTCTGGAGCAGGAACGATTCAAACGGAGGCTTTTAGCCACCGCCCGGAGCTTAAAGAAACAAAAACGCAAAATCAAGGATGAACAGCACACCCTCAGCGACTGATGGATTAAAGTCCTATCTGATGAAGAAGGGTATGTATGCGAATAGCCAACCAAAAGTTACCCCAAGCGAAGACTCCTGCCGCAGTTGGATGACGAGGCCATAAAGCCCACATGCCTAATATACACAAACGCCGAACAGCCGGACCGCCCCCTAGAGGGCGAGACAGAGAAGCTGACGAGGCCAAACACCCAGCCGCCCACCTCGCCGTCATAGCAAGGATCAAGTGCGGCCCACTTACGAGTACGACCTCCGCCATGACCTAGATGCCCAAGGAGGCCGCACCAAGTCCATTTACGGACCCAGAGAAGACCCGTATGCTTATCGGGAAGGATACTATGATCGGCTAAACCGAAACAATAGAATCCCGGAGCAGCAGCAAATTCGGAGGGCCGAAGACCTCCGACGTGACGTAGCCCGAGTGCGGGGCACCGCACACCCCCTATGTTTCACAGAGAGGGTAATGCAACACCAATTCCTGGAAGGCTTCAAGCCTGTGAATATCGAATCATATGACGGAACCACAAATCCAGCCGTATGGATAGAGGATTTCCTCCTCCACATTCACATGGCACGAGGAGATGACCTCCACGCCATCAAATATTTGCCGCTAAAGCTTAAAGGTCCAACTCGACACTGGCTGAACAGCCTCCCCGAAGACTCCATAGGCTGTTGGGAAGAGCTCGAGGATGCTTTCCGAGCAAACTTTCAGGGCACCTATGTCCGGTGGCCTCTGGATGTGGACGACCTAAATTGCATTACACAACAACCCGGAGAGTCTGCCCGACAACTTTGGAACCAATTCCTGACCAAGAGAAAACAGATCGTTGATTGTCCGGATGCCGAGCCTTGGCCACCTTCAAGCATATTGTCAAGGACGAATGGCTCGTACGACAGCTCAGCCAGGACAAACCAAGAACTATGACAACCCTTATTTCCATCATGACCTACTTTTGCGCAGGCGAAGACAGTTGGCTTGCCACAAAAACACCAACCGAGACACACCCGGTACCTCCGAGGTTCTAGACGAAAATAGAAAGCCCGGACGCAGCAAGAATAAACGTCACCACAATGACGGCGAGGGTGAGGATACTGCAGGAAATGTCAGATTCCGAAATCAGAAGTCAGGACCCCGAAAGAAGGCCCCTAAAGGCAACAGCGACGACCCGTCCAGACTGGATACAATTCTGGACAGACCCTGCCAGATCCACGACACGTCAGAGAAGCCCGCCAACCACTCCAACCGGAACTGCTGGGTGATCAAACAGGTCGGCAAACTCACAACTGAAGACTCGGGCAAAAGCCCATGAAGCGAGGACGATGATGAGCCACGCGGGCCAAATAGTGGAGGCCAGAAACCCTTCCCTCCGAGGTCAAGACGGTAAAAATGATTTATGCAACCCACATACCGAAGAAGGAGAGGAAGCGAGCACCATGGGACATATACTCTGTCGAGCCAGTAGCGCCAAAGTTTAATCCATGGTCAGCCTGACGATCATGTTCGATCGCAGGGACCATCCGACCAGCATACGCCATGGAGGGTCTGCAGCCTTAGTGCTCGACCCTATCATCGATGGATTCCACCTCACTAGAGTCACATGGATGGAGGTAGCAACCTCAATCAGATATACAAAGATAGAGTGAGGAAAATGGGGATCGATCCGTCAAGGATCAAACCCAGTAATACCACCTTTAAGGGGGTCATTCCCGGAGTGGAGGCCCGCCGCACAGGCACCGTAACGCTTGAAGTAGTGTTCAGATCTCCAGATAAATTCCGAAGCAAGGACTAATCTTTGACATTGCACCTTTTCGCAGCGGCTATCACGCCCTCCTCGGCCTAACAGCGTTCGCCAAATTCAATGTCGTCCCGCACTACGCGTACCTCAACTTGAAGATGCCTGGTCCCTCAGGCGTCCTAACTATCAACGGCAATACATAACACTCACTTCAAACCTGTCGGCATTCTGGGAACGGGGGTCCCCAGACTTGCCTGCCTGCGGCCCACAGCGTGGCTGTGCTAGCAGGCCCATACGGCCCACCTTCATCAATAAGGCATTCAAGACCCTCGCGAGGGGCCAAGCCTCGCGGGGTGGACGACGCAAGACCTCCTCAGGAGCGGCCTCACCAGGCTGCCTCGCGAGGAGTGGAGATATCAAGGTAGGGCAAACCTCGCGAGGCTCTCGTGACATGAGCCATGATGATCAAGACCAGGCGGGCGCCAGCGCGCGCATCGTCCTTGTTTCCTCTCTGGTGCTAAGGGGGCAAGCGCAGGCGCGGAGTACCGAGGCATCAGGCAAAGGTTTCCATATTGGTGCAATGAGACCAAGACCAGCAGGACGGCAGGACGGAGGTCACCATGGAGCCCAAGACAGCGTCATCACCAGAGCCTTTTGCAGGCGAAGACCGCTTTTGTCAGGATAAGCTGTACTAGCTGTCCCTTTCAAATTGGCCACCGTTGTTGGCTCCCTTCCCGCTCAATATTTGGGGAGAGGACCAGGGACTATATAAGTAGAACTAGCCACCGCAGTAGAGGCATCTAGCTTTGAGCCAATCCTTAGCCACACACTGAGCACAAGAACACCTCAACCTCAGGAGGCTGTTCTTCCTCTTGTACTGTTCTTCATTAGCCCAAGAGACAATCCACCACCACCACACTGGAGTAGGGTATTACACCACAACAGTGGCCCGAGCCAGTATAAACCTTGTGTCTTTGTGTTGTGAGATCGCCGAGTTCGTCCGTGAGATCTTAGAGAGCTAGGGCGTAGATCGGTAGGGAGGAAATCTTCGCGCGCACCCCAGTGTTCAAACCTTGAGGGTTTGCCAGAACCCGTGATCCGACATTTGGCGCACCAGGTAGGGGTGCGCCGAAGCTTCTCTTCCGTCGATCCGCGCTCCGCCCGCATGTTAGGCACCCCGTCATCGACTCCGACGGCCAGCATCGACGACGAGGCCAGGGGGCTTCGAGCCCTGGCCCCCGCCCTGTGGCGGGTGCGGTGGCCAACCAAGTTCAGGCCAGAGATGCCGCCGCGCTACGACGGCGCGGCGGATCCGATGGTTTTCCTGCTAGCATACGAGGAGGCCGTTCTCAAGGCCGGGGGTGATGACAAGGTCATGGCCAACTGGTTCCCCATGGTTCTTACTGGCGAGCCGCGCACCTGGCTGCTCAACCTTCCCGGATCCACGGTGACGTCTTGGGAGGAGCTGCGCGACCTCTTCACCGCACGCTACGCGGCACCAGCGCACCACGCGGTCGTGACCCTGTTAGGAGGCTCTCACGCGCCGCCTTCATATCGCCACGTCAAGCCGTTCCTCCGTCGGATCGGTGCAGCTTCCAAGCGCTCGGGGGCTCCGCCTGGCTGGGCTGCGCCTGAGGCCGACTTCACCTTTAGCTCAGAAGACTACCCCATCACCACCGCCGGCACGGGCATGATTCCCATGCTCTGCATGCCCACCATCTGCCACGTAGCCGTCACCAAGACCCTCACTGACGGCGGCGCTGGCCTCAACTTGCTCTCCGTGGAAGCCTTTGGCCTCCTTCACGTGTCGCTCGAGCGGCTCAGCCTCAGCAAGCCTTTCTCAGGAGTTGGTGGCGGCGTTGCCCACTCCCTGGGGCAGATCCGCCTCCCCGTCACCTTCGGCACGTGCGACAACTACCGCACCGAGCTGGTCCACTTCGACATCGCCCGCATCGGCCTCCATACAACGCCATCCTCGGGTACCCAGCTCTGGCCCAGTTCATGGCGGCGACTCATCCGGCCTATAACCTCATGAAGATGCCTGGAAGCAAAGGTGTCCTCACCATCAAGGGGGACACCAAGGAGGCCGTGATGGCACTCAAGCTTGCCCTCAAGACCGCAGCGGCGGCGCAGCCCGTCGGCGCCGGTACCCCCGAGGCCAAGGAGGCCGCGCCTACCAAGAAGAAGCAGCTGTTCACCCAAGACAGGGCAGAAACCAAGCAGGTGCCGGTCGACGAGGACGGGTCCTCAGGAGCCACCTTCACCATAGGTGCCGGCGTCAACCCCAGCCAACAAGAGGCGTTGGTGAAGTTCTTGCGTGCAAACAAGGATATATTCGCATGGGAGCCCAATCAGCTGGTGGGGGTTCCGAGAGAGGTGATCCAGCATCACTTAAGGGTATGCCCCAACGTGCGCCCTGTCAAGCAACGGGCGAGACGGCAATCTAAGGAGAAGCAAGCCTTCATCGTCCAGGAGACCCGCAAGTTGGAGGCCGCGGGTGCCATTCGCGAGGTTCGATACCCCGAATGGCTAGCGAACCCCGTCGTAGTACCGAAGAAAGGCGGGAAGGAGTGAATGTGCGTCGACTTCACCAACCTCAACAAGGCGTGCCCTCAAGACCCGTTCCCTCTCCCACGCATCGACCAGATCGTCGACTCCACCGCTGAGTGCGACTTGCTGTGCTTCCTGGATGCGTTCTCAGGGTATCACCAGATCAAGATGGCAGTGGAAGATGTAGAGAAGACAGCCTTCCTGACCCCGTGTGGGGTGTACTGCTACACCTGCATGCCCTTCGGACTGCGCAATGCAGGCGCAACCTTCCAGCGGCTGATGCACATCGCCTTAGGGCGACAACTCGGGAGAAACACAGAGGCCTACGTCGACGACATCGTGGTGAAATCTCGGGAGGCGAGGACCCTAATCCAAGACCTGGAGGAGACCTTCGAGAGCCTGCGCCAGGTGAACTTGCGGCTTAACCCGGAGAAGTGTGTGTTCGGTGTCCCTTCCGGCAAATTGCTGGGATTCCTCGTGTCCCACCGAGGGATTGAGGCGAACCCGGAGAAGATCAAGGCCATTGAGGACATGAGCCCACCACAGACCCTCAGAGAAATGCAGAAGCTGGCCAGTCGGGTGATCGCATTGGGACGCTTCATCTCCAAACTAGGAGAGCGTGCCTTGCCCTTCTTCAAGCTGATGAAGAAGAAAGGCCCATTTGAGTGGACCCCGGAGGCCGACCAGGCCTTCCAAGACCTCAAGAGATACAGAACTAGCCCACTGGTGATGGTGGCGCCACGACCTCTCGAGCCCCTGGTGCTCTACCTGGCCCCCACCCCGTACTCTGCCAGCACAGCGCTGGTGGCGGTTCGAGAGGAGCACCAAGCCAAGGGCGCGCTGCACCAAGCTACATCTGAAATGACGCAAGATCAGGAAGGCGCCGTGAGAGCCGTAGCGGCGTCAACAGAAGACCAAGCTCGGCAGGACGACGTCACAGAGACCCCCGCAAGCGACCAGGTACCAGGAGTTCCACCACCTCAGGAGACGTCCGGGCCCCCGCAAGACACAAGCCTCACCAACGCGCCAGCCCTTGACGAGCACCCGGTGTATTTTGTCAGCACGGTGTTGCGGGACGCAAGGGCACGATATCCCATGCCTCAGAAGCTCCTGCTCGCACTCTTCATGGCCTCGCGCAAGTTGCGGCACTACTTCAAGGGCCATCCCATCAAGGTCGTCTCAGCCTACCCGTTGGAGAGAGTGCTCAGGAGACCGAACTCTGCTGGAAGGGTCGCTGAGTGGAACATCGAGCTGCAAGCATTCCAGTTGGAGTTCAGCACTACCCGGGTCATCAAGGGAGCCGCGCTCGCTGATTTTGTGGCGGAATGGAGAGATGCCCCGGCGCTTGAAGTAGGCGAAGACCAGTCCACCTCACCAGGAAGCGAGGAACAGGATGGCCAGGTCATGTATTTCGATGGCGCTTCGCGCATCAGGGCGCGGGGGCTGGAGCAGTACTCATCTCGCCCGCTCAGGACAAGCTCTACTACACTGTGCAGCTCTGCTTTCAGCAGGGCGAGAAGGTCTCCAACAACATCGCAGAATACGAGGGCCTCATAGCTGGCCTGAAGGCCGCGGCAGCTCTGGGGGTGAAGCGCCTTGCTGTTAGGGGCGACTCGCAGCTCCTCGTCAACTTCTCTTGCAAAGTGTACGAGCCAAAGGACGAGCACATGGAGGCTTACCTCGCAGAAGTGCGTAAGATGGAAAAGCAGTTCATGGGACTGCAGGTGCAGCATGTGCCCCGGGGCACCAACAAGGAAGCCGATGACATCGCCAGGAGGGTATCCAAGCGGCAGCCCCAGGAGCCTGGCGTCTTCGAGGAGCGGCTCTTCAAGCCGTCGGCGAAGCCAGCATTTTCAAGCATAGTTCAGCCTCGGGAGGAGCTCCCACAACCACCTGCCACGGGAACCCCAGCCTGTGGCCCAACCTCAGGAGCTCGCCTGCACTTGGCGCTAGAGCCTCAGGAGGAATGCTGGACCAATGAATTCAAGGAAGAGGACGCAGAGCGCGTGGCCCGGCAAGCCACGGCATACTGTATCCAGGATGGTGAGTTGTACAGAAAGCGATTGAACGATGTTTCGCTGCGCTGCATTTCCAGTGACCAGGGAAAGGAGTTGCTGGTTGACATACATGGCGGGGGCTGCGGACACCACTCGTCGTCACGGACTCTCGTCGGCAAGGTGTTCCGCAGTGGATTCTACTGGCCCACGGCGCTCAACGACGCAGCCGAGTTGGTGAAGTCCTGCGAAGCTTGCCAGTTCCACGCCAAGCAGATACATCAGCTAGCTCAGGGCCTACAGACCATACCACTCACGTGGCTGTTCGCAGTCTAGGGGCTGGATATCTTGGGCCCCTTCCCTCGGGCGCCAGGGGGCTACCGCTACCTGTACATCGCCATCGACAAGTTCACCAAGTGGGCGGAAGTGGAAGCTGTTCGCACCATCCCAGATGGATCCGCGGTCAAGTTCATCAGGGGCATCGTGAGCCGTTTCGGAGTCCCCAACCGCATCATCACCTATAACGGTTCGCAGTTCACCAGTAACCTCTTCAAAACGTACTGTGCTAACCTTGGATCGCAGATCTGCTACGCTTCGGTGGCGCACCCCAGGAGAAATGGTCAGGCCGAATGCGCAAACGCAGAGGTCCCGAGGGGCCTCAAGACCAGGACCTTCAAGAAGAAGCTCAAGGCTTGCGGCAGGGGCTAGTATGACGAGCTCCTGTCCGTGTTGTGGTCCATCCGCACCACCGCCACCAAGCCAACGGGCGAAACCCCGTTCTTCCTCGTCTACGGAGCTGAAGCGGTCCTCCCTCATGAAGTCAAACATCGCTCCGCGCGAGTCCTAGAGTTTGATGAAGCGCAGCAGGGCGCCTTGCGGGGGATGGACCTCGTGCTAGGGGAGGAACGCCGCCGCGAGGCTGCACTAAGGGCGGCAAGGTTCCAGCAGGCGCTGCAGCGATACCACTGCCGCAACATCCGCTCCAGGACGCTCGAGACGGGTGACCTCGTCCTGAGGCGGGTCCTCTCTAGGGAAGGGCTACATAAGCTTTCACCCATGTGGGAGGGCCCGTTCAAGGTCGTCCACATCTCCAAGCCTAGCGCCGTGCGCCTGGAGACGCTGGACGGGGTGCCCATCTAGAACTCCTGGAACATCCAGCACCTCCGGAAGTTCTACCCATGAAGAAAGGCCCAGTGCCTGTGAAGAAGGCCCAGTGCCTGTGAAGAAAGGCCCAGTGCCTGTGAAGAAGGCCCTGCGCCTGTGAAGAATCGCCGCCCGTGGCACTCTCACGTAATAATGAGTGGGGCTGTACACGCCCCGGAGTCTTCGGAGAGCCACCCTCGGGCCTGAGGGGCTCCCGCCCACGCCTAGTGGCAGCACTTAGCTCCGCGCTGGTGAGAAGACTTGAAGACTAGATTAGGTGCCGGACGCGGCTTTTCATTTGCTTTCCGTAGTTGGCTCCTTTTCTCTTAATCGAAGTTGCTTCCAGCGTTCCTTGCTGATTTTGTTCCGTTTGCTGCTATTCCCGACTTCAGTTCGCCTGTGTTCTCTCCCTCGCATACCTCGTGAGGGGGTTAGGCAGGTGCCCTTGCGAGCGTTTTTTCCTTCTGTCCCTCTGCCTTCGGTCTGTTTTCTCGCGAAGCACCCTCGTTCGAGCCCACAAGCTGGTGCGCCTCTCCTAATCCGTGCCCCTCGGGTACTGCGATATGAAGTGCTAGGTCAATGCTCGGGCGAACGACAAGTCTCCTAGCGAGCTTCCTAACAAATTTTCTGCAGATCTTGAGCAGCTACTAAGCCAAGACAAGCACAAGGAAACAAGTGCCCCGCGAAGAGGAGGCAGCTTCGCGAGGCAGCCCCGAACATGCCAAGCTAAGTTATCTCTGCACCAAACAAACGACACAACACGGAAACAACAAGCATAGCGCAATAATCAAGGAACCACCGTTCGATACACGCCCCTCCGGGCCCATACTGGTTTCATTTTAGATGGAGGAAGGGAAAGAAGAGCAAAACAAAAGCAGCGTTGCAGTGATCCATGGGGGCAGGCCCCTGGCGACGTCCCGAGCCTAGCCGGATCCCTCCTCGCGCTTCACGGAGGCGCGACGACGGGATGACCCGCTACCACCTTCGAAGCGAGCGCGACGGCGTGGTGGCTAGTCGTAGCCGCCGCTGCTGGAGCCTTCGCCAAGAGAAGTGCCCCTGTAGCTGGACGAGGCGGGGCCGGCAGGCTCGCCCTCGCCCTCGTCACGGCCGTCGTCGAGACCGAGCACCTCCTCGCCGTCGTTAGTCTCGGGGCAGCACCCGGTGCGGCGACCATCTTCCCCAAACACCCTCGCGTAGAGGGTCGCATCACCATCGTACTTGAAGTGGAGGCTGCACCGCCTGCCCAGCCCGCGCGCGCGAGCGAACGTCTGCCAACCGCGGGCCAGGGCTATGTTGCCCACGGCGGAGACCTTGACCACGACCCAGGAGGCCCTGCTGCAGCAGCCATCCACCTGTAGCCAGAGCCCGCCTAGACCAGAGGCCGGCAGCTCTTCGACGAAGGAGCGGGGGAGCTGAAGCCAGCTGCCGGCCGGATCCCCCGACCAGACGACGAACTCCGGCAGCACCTCCGCCGAGTGAAAGCGCGGCCGGGGAGGCCGCGCCACCACGGCACGCCTCCCCTCATAGATGGGGCATCCGCGACTAGAGCGACCCCTGCCGCGCGCAGCGGCGCCACCCCGTGAGCGGGGGAGCCGCGGCGGGAGTCATGGTGTGCTTGCGGGGACGACTGCGTCCCCGCTTGGGCGCCGTGGAGCCGGGCCCTTCGCGAGGGGCCTTTCCTTTCTCTGCGGCGGAGAACCTCTTCGACGGCGCCATTGGAGTCGGCGATGGGCGGAGAAGAAGAAGCAAGCAAACAAGGAAGAGATGGGCGATGGGGGCTCTGCCCCCTCCCCATTTATAGCGAAAGAAGGCCAACCGGCGCCCCCACGATCACAGGTAATGATGGTTTTCCTTGCATGTCGCAGGGACTTGTCAAGTCGGGCAGTTGCCGAGGTGGCGTGGGGAAGCGGAGACGCCCACGTCTAATCAACCGCCACGCGTCAACCAAGGCCGCAGGCTTTGGGTGCCCGCGGCGCTCCGCGCTTGACCTTTGGCTTCGCCTCGAAGCCAAGCCCGAGCGCGCCTTGGGCCCGGGGGCTACTCTCGGCGTTCTGGGAATGGGGGTCCCCAGACTTGCCTGCCTGCGGCCCATGGCGTGGCTGTGCTAGCAGGCCCGTATGGCCCACCTTCATCAACGAGGCATTCAAGACCCTCACGAGGGGCCAAGCCTCGCGGGGCGGATGACGGAAGACCTCCTCAGGAGCGGCCTCACCAGGCTGCCTCGCGAGGAGCGGAGATATCATGGCAGGGCAAACCTCACGAGGCTCTCGTGATGTGAGCCATGACAATCAAGACCAGGCGGGCGCCAGCGCGCAGCGTCCTTGTTTCCTCTCTGGTGCTAAGGGGGCAAGCGCAGGCGCGGAGTACCGAGGCATCAGGCAAAGGTTTCCATATTGGTGCAACGAGACCAAGACCAGCAGGACGGCAGGACGGAGGTCACCATGGAGCCCAAGACAGCGTCATCACCAGAGCCTTTTGCAGGCGAAGACCGCTTTTGTCAGGATAAGCTGTACTAGCTGTCCCTTTCAAATTGGCCACCGTTGTTGGCTCCCTTCCCGCTCAATATTTGGGGAGAGGACCAGGGCCTATATAAGTAGAACTAGCCACCGTAGCAGAGGCATCTAGCTTTGAGCCAATCCTTAGCCACACACTGAGCACAAGAACACCTCAACCTCAGGAGGCTGTTCTTCCTCTTGTACTGTTGTTCATTAGCCCAAGAGATAATCCACCACCACCACACTGGAGTAGGGTATTACACCACAACGGTGGCCCGAACCAGTATAAACCTTGTGTCTTTGTGTTGTGAGATCGCCGAGTTCATCCGCGAGATCTTAGAGAGCTAGGGCGTAGATCGGTAGGGAGGAAATCTTCGTGCGCACCCCAGTGTTCAAACCTTGAGGGTTTTGCCAGAACCCGTGATCCAACATTTGGCGCACCAGGTAGGGGTGCGCCGAAGCTTCTCTTCCGTCAATCCGCGCTCCACCCGCATGTTAGGTGCCCCAGCATCGACGAAGGGGCCAGGGGGCTCCGAGCCTTGGCCCCCGCCCTGCGGCGGGTGCGGTGGCCAACCAAGTTCACGCCAGAGATGCCGCCGCGCTACGACAGCGCGGTGGATCCGACGGTTTTCCTGCTAGCATACGAGGAGGCCGTTCTTGAGGCCGGGGGTGATGACAAGGTCATGGCCAACTGGTTTCTCATGGCCCTCGCTGGCGAGCCGCGCGCCTGGCTGCTCAACCTTCCCGGATCCACGGTGACGTCTTGGGAGGAGCTGCGCGACCTCTTCACCGCACGCTACGCGGCACCGGCGCACCACGCGGTCGCGACCCTGTTAGGAGGCTCTCAGGCGCCGCCTTTAGATCGCCACATCAAGCCGTTCCTCCGCCGGATCGGTGCCGCTTCCAAGCGCTTGGGGGCTCCGCCCGGCTGGGCTGCGCCTGAGGCCGACTTCACCTTCAGCTCAGAAGACCACCCCGTCACCACCGCCGGCACGGGCATGCTTTCCATGCTCTGCACGCCCACCATCTGCCACATAGCTGTCACCAAGACCCTCACCAATGGCGGCGCTGGCCTCAACTTGCTGTCCGTGGAAGCCTTCGGCCTCCTTCACGTGTCGCTCGAGCGGCTCAGCCTCAGCAAGCCTTTCTCAGGAGTTGGTGGCGGCGCTGCCCACTCCCTGGGGCAGATCCGCCTCCCCGTCACCTTTGGCACGCGCGACAACTACCGCACCGAGCTGGTCGACTTCGACATCGACCGCATCGGCCTCCCATACAACAGCATCCTCGGGTACCCAGCTCCGGCCCAGTTCATGGCAACGACTGATCCGGCCTATAACCTCATGAAGATGCCTCGAAGCAAAGTTGTCCTCACCATCAAGGGGGACACCAAGGAGTCCGTGATGGCACTCAAGCCTGCCCTCAAGACCGCAGCGGCGGCGCAGCCCGTCGCCGCCGGTAGCCCCGAGGGCAAGGAGGCCGCGCCTACCAAGAAGAAGCAGCTGTTCACCCAAGACAAGGCAGAAACCAAGCAGGTGCCGGTCAACGAGGATGGGTCCTCAGGAGCCACCTTCACCATAGGTGCCGGCCTCAACCCCGGCCAAGAAGAGGCGTTGGTGAAGTTCTTGCGTGCAAACAAGGATATATTCGCATGGGAGCCCAATCAGCTGGTGGGGGTTCCGAGAGAGGTGATCCAGCATCACTTAAGGGTATGCCCCAACGTGCACCCTGTCAAGCAACGGGCGAGACGGCAATCTAAGGAGAATCAAGCCTTCATCGTCCAGGAGACCCGCAAGTTGGAGGCCGCGGGTGCCATTCGCGAGGTTCGATACCCCGAATGGCTAGCGAACCCCGTCGTAGTACCGAAGAAAGGCGGGAAGGAGCGAATGTGCGTCGACTTCACCAACCTCAACAAGGCCTGCCAGCAAGACCCGCTCCCTCTCCCACGCATCGACCAGATCGTCGACTCCACCGCCGAGTGCGACTTGCTGTGCTTCCTGGATGCGTTCTCAGGGTATCACCAGATCAAGATGGCAGTGGAAGATGTAGAGAAGACAGCCTTCCTGACCCCGTGTGGGGTGTACTGCTACACCTGCATGCCCTTCGGACTGCGCAACGCAGGCGCAACCTTCTAGCGGCTGATGCACATCGCCTTAGGGCGACAACTCGGGAGAAACACAGAGGCCTATGTCGACGACATCGTGGTGAAACCTCGGGAGGCGAGGACCCTGATCCAAGACCTAGAGGAGACCTTCCAGAGCCTGCGCCAGGTGAACTTGCGGCTTAACCCGGAGAAGTGTGTGTTCGGTGTCCCTTCCGGCAAATTGCTGGGATTCCTCGTGTCCCACCGAGGGATCGAGGTGAACCCGGAGAAGATCAAGGCCATTGAGGACATGAGCCCACCACAGACCCTCAGAGAAATGCAGAAGCTGGCCAGTCGGGTGACCGCATTGGGACGCTTCATCTCCAAACTAGGAGAGCGCGCCTTGCCCTTCTTCAAGCTGATGAAGAAGAAAGACCCATTTGAGTGGACCCCGGAGGCCGACCAGGCCTTCCAAGACCTCAAGAGATACCTAACTAGCCCACTGGTGATGGCGGCGCCACGACCTCTCGAGCCCCTAGTGCTCTACCTGGCCGCTACCCCGTACTCTGCCAGCGCAGCCCTGGTGGCGGTTCGCGAGGAGCACCAAGCCAAGGGCGCGCTGCGCCAAGCTACAGCTAAAATGATGCAAGATCAGGAAGGCGCTGTGAGAGCCGTAGCGGCGTCAACAGAAGACCAAGATCGGCAGGACGACATCACAGAGATCCCCGCAAGTGACCAGGTACCAGGAGTTCCACCACCTCAGGAGACGTCCGGGCCCCCGCAAGACACAAGCCTCTCCAATGCGCCAACCCTTGTCGAGCACCCGGTGTATTTTGTCAGCACGGTGTTGCGGGACGCAAGGGCACGATATCCCATGCCTCAGAAGCTCCTGCTCGCACTCTTGGTGGCCTCGCGCAAGTTGCAGCACTACTTCCAGGGCCACCCCATCAAGGTCATCTCAGCCTACCCATTGGAGAGAGTGCTCAGGAGACCGAACTGTGTTGGAAGGGTCGCTGAGTGGAACATCGAGCTGCAAGCATTCCAGTTGGAGTTCAGCACTACCCCGGTCATCAAGGGAGCCGCGCTCGCTGATTTTGTGGCAGAATGGACAGATGCCCCGCCGGTTGAAGTAGGCGAAGACCAGTCCACCTCACCAGGAAGCGAGGCACAGGATGGCTGGGTCATGTATTTTGATGGCGCTTCGCGCATCAGGGCGCGGGGGCTGGAGCAGTACTCATCTCGCCCGCTCAGGACAAACTCTACTACACCGTGCAGCTCTGCTTTCAGCAGGGCGAGAAGGTCTCCAACAACATCGCAGAATACGAGGGCCTCATAGCTGGCCTGAAGGCCGCGGCAGCTCTGGGGGTGAAGCGCCTTGCTGTTAGGGGCGACTCGCAGCTCCTCGTCAACTTCTCCAGCAAAGTGTACGAGCCAAAGGACGAGCACATGGAGGCTTACCTCGCAGAAGTGCGTAAGATGGAAAAGCAGTTCATGGGACTGCAGGTGCAGCATGTGCCCCGGGGCACCAACAAGGAAGCCGATGACATCGCCAGGAGGGTATCCAAGCGGCAGCCCCAGGAGCCTGGCGTCTTCGAGGAGCGGCTCTTCAAGCCGTCGGCGAAGCCAGCATTTTCAAGCATAGTTCAGCCTCGGGAGGAGCTCCCACAACCACCTGCCACGGGAACCCCAGCCTGTGGCCCAACCTCAGGAGCTCGCCTGCACTTGGCGCTAGAGCCTCAGGAGGAATGCTGGACCAAGGAATTCAAGGAGTACCTGATGCAAGGGACGCTACCGAAAAAGGAAGAGGACGCAGAGCGCGTGGCCCGGCAAGCCACGACATACTGTATCCAGGATGGTGAGTTGTACAGAAAGCGACTGAATGATGTTTCGCTGCCCTGCATTTCCAGTGACCAGGGAAAGGAGTTGCTGGTTGACATACACGGCGGGGACTGCGGACACCACTCGTCGTCACGGACTCTCATCGGCAAGGTGTTCCGCAGTGGATTCTACTGGCGCACGGCGCTCAATGACGCAACCGAGTTGGTGAAGTCCTGCAAAGCTTGCCAGATCCATGCCAAGTAGGTACATCAGCCAGCTCAGGGCCTCTAGACCATACCACTCACGTGGCTGTTCGCAGTCTAGGGGCTGGATATCTTGGGCCCCTTCCCTCGGGCGCCAGGGGGCTACCGCTACCTGTACGCCGCCATCGACAAGTTCACCAAGTGGGCGGAAGTGGAAGCTATTCGCACCATCCCAGCCGGATCCGCGGTCAAGTTCATCAGGGGCATCGTGAGCCGTTTCGGAGTCCCCAACCGCATCATTACTGATAATGGTTCGCAATTCACCAGTAACCTCTTCAAAACGTACGGTGCTAACCTTTTAACGCAGATCTGCTACGCTTTGGTGGCGCACCCCAGGAGAAACAGTCAGGCCGAATGCGCCAACGCAGAGGTCCTGAGGGGCCTCAAGACCAAGACCTTCAACAAGAAGCTTGAGGCTTGCAGCAGGGGCTGGTATGACAGGCTCCAGTCCGTGCTGTGGTCCATCGGCACCACCGCCACCAAGCCGACGGGCAAAACCCCGTTCTTCCTCGTCGACAGAGCTGAAGCGGTCCTCCCTCACGAAGTCAAACATCGCTCCGCCCGAGTCCTAGCGTTTGATGAAGCACGGCAGGGCGCCTTGCAGGGGATGGACCTCGTGCTAGGGGAGGAACGCCGCCGTGAGGCTGCACTAAGGGCGGCAAGGTACCAGCAGACGCTGCGGCGATACCACTGCCGCAACATCCGCTCCAGGACGCTCGAGACGGGTGACCTTGTCCTGAGGTGGGTCCTCTCCAGGGAAGGGCTGCATAAGCTTTCACGCATGTGGGAGGGCCCGTTCAAGGTCGTCCACATCTCCAGGCCTGGCACCGTGCGCCTAGAGACGCAGGACGGGGTGCCCATCCAGAACGCCTGGAACATCCAGCACCTCCGGAAGTTCTACCCATGAAGAAAGGCCCAGTGCCTATGAAGAAGGCCCAGTGCCTGTGAAGAAGGCCCAGTGCCTGTGAAGAAAGGCCCAGTGCCTGTGAAGAAGGCCCTGCGCCTGTGAAGAATCGCCGCCCGTGACACTCTCACGTAATATTGAGTGGGGTTGTACACGCCCCGGAGTCTTCGGAGAGCCACCCTCGGGCCTCGGGGGCTCCCACCCATGCCTAGTGGCAGCACTTAGCTCCGCGCTGGTGAGAAGACTTGAAGACTAGATTAGGTGCCGGACGTGGCTTTTCATTTGCTTTCCGCAGTTGGCTCGTTTTCTCTTAATCAAAGTTGCTTCTAGTGTTCCTTGCTGATTTGGTTCCGTTTCCTGCTATTCCCGACTTCAGTTCGCACGTGTTCTCTCCCTCGCATACCTCGCGAGGGGGCTAGGCAGGTGCCCTCGCGAGCGTTTTTTCCTTCTGTCCCTCTGCCTTCGGTCTGTTTTCTCGCGAAGCACCCTCATTCGAGCCCACAAGCTGGCGCGCCTCTCCTAATACGTGCCCCTCGGGTACCGCGATATGAAGTGCTAGGTCAAGGCTCGGGCGAACGACAAGTCTCCTAGCGAGCTTCCTAACAAATTTTCTGCAGATCTTGAGCAGCTACTAAGCCAAGACAAGCACAAGGAAACAAGTGCCCTGCGAAGAGGAGGCGGCTTGGCGAGGCAGCCCCGAACACGCCAAGCTAAGTTATCTCTGCACCAAACAAACGACACAACACGGAAACAACAAGCATAGCGCAATAATCAAGGAACCACCGTTCGATACACGCCCCTCCGGGCCCATACTGGTTTCATTTTTGATGCGGGAAGGGAAAGAAGAGCAAAACAAAAGCAGCATTGCAGTGATCCATGGGGGCAGGCCCCTGGCGACGTCTCGAGCCTAGCCGGATCCCTCCTCGCGCTTCACGGAGGCGCGACGACGGGACGACCCGCTACCACCTTCGAAGCGAGCGCGACGGCGTGGTGGCTGGTCGTAGCCGCCGCTCCTGGAGCCTTCGCCAAGAGAAGAGCCCCTATAGCTGGACGAGGCGCGGCCGGCAGGCTCGCCCTCGCCCTCGTCACGGCCGTCGCCAAGACCGAGCACCTCCTCGCCGTCGTTCGTCTCGGGGCAGCACCCGGCGCGGCGACCATCTTCCCCAAACACCCTCGCATAGAGGGTCGCATCACCCTCGTAATTGAAGTGGAGGCTGCACCGCCTGCCCAGGCCGCGCGCGCGAGCGAACATCTGCAAACCGCGGGCCAGGGCTATGTTGCCCACGGCGGAGACCTTGACCACGACCCAGGTGGCCCTGCTGCAGCAGCCGTCCGCCTGTAGCCAGAGCCCGCCTGGACCAGAGGCCGGCAGATCTTCGACGAAGGAGCGGGGGAGCTGAAGCCAGCTGCCGGCCGGATCCTCCGACCAGACGACGAACTCCGGCAGCACCTCCGTCGAGTGAAAGCGCGGCCGGGGAGGCCGCGCCACCACGGCACGCCTCCCCTCATAGATGGGGCTGCCACGACCAGAGCGACCCCCGCCGCGCGCAGCGGCGCCACCCCAGGAGCGGGGAGTCGCGGCGCGAGTCATGGCGTGTTTGCGGGGACGACCGCGTCCCCGCTTGGGCGCCGTGGAGCCGGGCCCTTCGCGAGGGGCCTTTCCTTTCTATGCGGCGGAGAACCTCTTCGACGGCGCCATTGGAGTCGGCAATGGGCGGAGAAGAAGAAGCAAGCGAACAAGGAAGAGATGGGCGATGGGGGCTCTGCCCCCTCCTCATATATAGCGAAAGAAGGCCAACGGCGCCCCCACGATCACAGGTAATGATGGTTTTCCTTGCATGTCGCAGGGACTTGTCAAGTCGGGCAGTTGCCGAGGCGGCGTGGGGAAGCGGAGACGCCCACGTCCAATCAACCGCCACGCGTCAACCAAGGCCGCATGCTTTGGGTGCCCGCGGCGCTCCGCGCTTGACCTTTGGCTTCGCCTCGAAGCCAAGCCCGAGCGTGCCTTGGGCCCGGGGGCTACTGTCGGTGTTCTGGGAACGGGGGTCCCCAGACTTGCCTGCCTGCGGCCCATGGCATGGTTGTGCTACCAGGCCCGTACGGCCCACCTTCATCAACGAGGCATTCAAGACCCTCACGAGGGGCTAAGCCTCGCGGGGCGGATGACAGAAGACCTCCTTAGGAGCGGCCTCACCAGGCTGCCTCGCGAGGAGCGGAGATATCAAGGAAGGGCAAACCTCGCGAGGCTCTCGTGACGTGAGCCATGACAATCATGACGTGAGTAGCGTCCTTGTTTCCTCTCTGGTGCTAAGGGGGAAAGCGCAGGCGCGGAGTACCGAGGCATCAGGCAAAGGTTTCCATATTGGTGCAACGAGACCAAGACCAGCAGGACGGCAGGACGGAGGTCACCATGGAGACCAAGACCGCTTTTGTCAGGATAAGCTGTACTAGCTGTCCCCTTTCAAATTGGCCACCATTGTTGGCTCCCTTCCCACTCAATATTTGGGGAGAGGACCAGGGCCTATATAAGTAGAACTAGCCACCGCAATAGAGGCATCTAGCTTTGAGCCAATCCTTAGCCACACACTGAGCACAAGAACACCTCAACCTCAGGAGGTTGTTCTTCCCCTTGTACTGTTGTTCATCAGCCCAAGAGGAAATCCACCACCACCACACTGGAGTAGGGTATTACACCACAACGGTGGCCCGAACCAGTATAAACCTTGTGTCTTTGTGTTGTGAGATCGCCGAGTTCGTCCGCGAGATCTTAGAGAGCTAGGGCGTAGATCGGTAGGGAGGAAATCTTCGCGCGCACCCAAGTGTTCGAACCTTGAGGGTTTTGCCGGAACCCGTGATCCGACAGAACCGAAGAGAATACTGCGGCCCTAGCAGCCGAAGACCACACCGGCCCATATAGGCTCGGATGTTGACCCGCCATAAAGGCAGGCGACAATAGTAAATTGGTTATCCTGTTCACTGTCATGGGAGCCCGCATGCGTTTTCCGCGAATAGGGATACGCGCCCCACGGCACGCCCACTTTCTTCGCGCTCCATGGCCTCATCAGCACAATTTTGCACTCAAAATACCATGGGACGCCGTCAGGCATACAATAACAAATCCGAAGTAAATGTTCAATTAAACCCAAACTTTGGAAGTACCTCATCTTCGGACGACCCGGGGACCAATTCCGAACACCCCCAAGCATAAAGCTTCATCGGCAGGGTTCTGACCCATCAAGGTTTTATCGAAGGTCCCAACCCCCACCTATCAGAAGCAAAGGCGCAGATGTGCAGCAGGGCACAGTGCAGGCTTCAACTCACGCATCAAGGCCCTGCTGTCAGGACCCCGATCCTAAGTCACACCGATCTAGCATGTAACACATCATATCACTTTGCGACCTCACGCACGGTACTCCCACGGGTGCCAGCTTACCTGGCCCGGGACCGTTTGCGCCTTTTGGCTCACGTATATGATAGTGTCACTAGCATCCATATGACAGAGAACCCGGGCTGACATGACTAGTCGTAAACCAAAAGTGACACTAACTTACAGGGACAGGCATACATGACCCAACAACGAACGTGTCGATCATCAACGTATGAACCCAAGTCGTAGCAAGCTACAAGGACTTAAAGGAACAATGTGTGACATTTCCCCGAAGGGACAGACACAGGAACGAAGAAGGACACATGCCGGCCAGCCTAAGTGTTCCGGAGCAATAGCAAGCTACCATGGCTCAGTGGAAGCACTAGGAGACATTTCCCCATAAGAGAGGCTACCAAGAATAAACAACTAGGTTGTCGGATCCCACACATACCAAGCATTTCAAAATCATGCACACAATATGCTCGATATGTTTAAATACAACATGGCATCACAACAAAACTCTATGACTCAAAGTATTTATTCAGAAGGCTCCGAAGAGTCAGATATTACAAACATGGGTCTGATGACCCAGCATATAAGTCATAAAAGCAATAAGCACATGCGGAAGCTTAACTTGTCTGAGTACAGACAACTACAAATGAAAAAGGCTGAGAAGCCTGACTATCTACAAGACCCTGCCGAGGGCACAAGACCGTAGCTGAGGTAACAAGCTAAATGTTGAAGTCCCCGCGGAACTACTAGTGAGACTGAAGTCTCTCAGCAAAAACATAAATTAAGCAAACGTGAGTACAATTGTACCCAGCAAGACTTACATCAGAACTAGCTACATATGCATCAGTATCAACAAAGGGATGGTGGGGTTTAACTGCAACAAGCCAGCTTTGACTCAGTGGCTATCCTGAACTACGTCTGCAAGTAACTCTTTTGGGGTGGCGCACACGAGTCCACATATTCACCAAATCAATACACTACTATGGATCCGCTCCCGTCTCACTACGAGAACGCCATCCATAGCACTCACGCTTATCTTGCGCATTTTAGAGTATCCACTTTCACTTTTCTATGAACCGTATAAGCAACCAAGTAGTCCTTTACTGTGGACGCGGCTATTCGAATAGATGATGTTAACCCTGCAGGGGTGTACTTCTTCAGACACGCTCTCACCACTTACCGCCATGTAACCGTCATGTATCTCGGCAACCTTCAAGCGGAAGCCTAGCGAGGGTGTCGGCCATGACCTGACTAACCACACAAGTCCCTTGTCCTGGTTTATCACCTATTCAGGTTCCATCCGCAGGGAGTCCGGCCGAGGTTTCCACTACGGCCCGAAACGTTGGGTGCAGGGTTCCCGAGTCACCAAACAGGTGACTCGGTACACCGAGCCACGTGCCTACCGCATCACAGCCTACCCCTCGGGTCAGCGCTGCGCACGGCCTCCAGCATGCTACAAACACCAGAAACTACTTGCAACTCCTGGACAGAGGACAGGGGCGGTTAATAAGTCGAGAGAGTCAATTAAGGATCCCAATGTGTGGTAGTAGCTGATCTTAAATCACACATACAGATCTCAGTTCCTAAGGATGGTTCCAATGAAACAACCCACCATGTACTCCTACATGGCCTCTTATCGATACCTTTAACAAATCATGTTCACACACTTAGCTGTCAACAGTAGGACATGTTCACACACCTCCAGTTCATCCCCGATGAATCAGACCTGACTCAACTCTAAGCAGTAGCAGGCATGACAACAAGCATGAATGAGTACGCACACCAGGGCTCAAACAACTCCTACTCATGCTAGTGGGTTTCATCTATTTACTGTGGCAATGATAGGTCATGAAGAGGAAAGGGGTTCAACTACCGCAGCATGTAACAGATGAATCATTGTTGTCCTAATGCAGTAAAAGAGAGTAGGAGCAAGAGAGTGGGATTGCATCGGAATGAACAAGGGGGGTTTTGCTTGCCTAGCCCTTCTGAAGATAGTATAGTTCTTCATCGGTGTCATCGATCATATCGTCGGAACGTTGTCTACTGAGAGGGGACAAACACCGGCAACAGAGAAAGAACACAAATCAATGCAATGCAACAATACGATGCATGATCATGACATGGCAATATGATGTGATTTGAGCTAATGCAACTAGCAACCAGATTAAATGAAGTTGGTTTGAACCCAAGGTTCAAATTCAAACTCCATATGTGGATATTCAAATGCCATTTATTTAATTTGTCCTAAACAGAAGCCACAAGTTGTTCTAACATGCATGGAAAAGGTGCAGATGGATAGATTGGATTTTTCTGATGATTTTTCATATATAAATTACACCATTTATACTTATGGTTGAATTTTTATGAATTTTTGAAGTTCAAACTAATTTCGGGAATTTCCTGGATTATTTTTAGTCCAGAAAATGATTAACTGCATCAGCATTGTGTAAGCATGATGTCAGCAGGTCAAAGGGGCTGGTCCAAGTCAAAC
Organism: Triticum aestivum; assembly: GCF_018294505.1. Taxonomy (NCBI): domain Eukaryota; kingdom Viridiplantae; phylum Streptophyta; class Magnoliopsida; order Poales; family Poaceae; genus Triticum; species Triticum aestivum. The sequence goes on from NC_057811.1 coordinate 152,653,915, forward strand.
CTGATAGTGGGCCCCTCGCATCAGTGACACAGGGACTAAACTGGTTTAGCTAAACTTAACTAAAGTTAGTTAAGGCGTGGGGCCCATATGTCAGTGACTAGGGAGGGTAGTTAGTGACCTAATTAGTTTTAGCCTAATTTGACACGTCAGCCGGCCGGGGTTAGGCCGCCGGCAACCTCAACCATGGCGGAGGCACGCCGGAATCTCTGTTCTGGCGACCATTCGTCGCGCGGATGGATTCTACGGGACCCTGGGGATGCGCCGCGTCCAACGGTGCCACTTGTTGGTCGCGTAGTCGCCTGAGCTGATGACGATGAGCACATACGTGGCGACGACATTGCCGGAGTTCAGGAGCTCTCGGCTCCGGAGGCTAAGCTAGCTAGGGGACGTGGTCGGCAACGGGGCGAGGGGGGTTTCGAATGGGGGCTCACCGTGAGTCTGTTGGGAAGGTCAGTGCGCTCGGGGGCACTTGGGTCAAAGCGGATCAATGGCGACGAACCACAGCAGCCGAGGACAAAGATGACGATGGTGGCAACGTTGTAGGGTGCTCGAGGATGCGTGGCTCGTCTGGGATGATGCAGACGACGAGGCGTAGCCGATGGTCACGGCGGTTGGTCAAGGGACGGGCGGTGAGCGCGGGGGCAGTGAGCGGCGGTGATGGACGTGTTCGGGTCCGAGATGCGGAGCGATGGAGAGGCGGGGAACGGGGACGAGAGTGAGAAGGTGGGGCTTGGGGAAGTGCGTGGCGTTCCAGCCAGCTCCAGGCGGTCGGCGGCAAGCAGGAGGTGGCGCGCGCGTGTGCGTGCATGGTGGCCACACGCCCTCCTACCTACTGGTAGGAGGTTGAAGACGGTGGCGGCTGCGGTGGGCTGGGCCAGCAGTAGTTGGGCCAGGTGGGCTGCGAGGTGAGCGGCTGGTAAGTCTGTTCCTTTCTCTCTCTCTCTCTCTCTCTTATTTGTTTCTATTTTCTAATTTCTGACATTTGTTTCTGATTTAAAAAAATACTAAATCAATTTGTTTTCTTCTGAGAATTTTTGTAGGGACTAGTTGGACTATTCCAAAACCCCTCACAAATTCTCAGAATTATTGGACACATATTAATATATAGCAAATATAAATCCAATGCAAATAGTTATTGCATTAACTCCAAATGCCCAAAATAAATATTCATGAGCTCCTAAAAATATGGGTTTGAATTTTACCTCTGGCCAATATTTTCAGAGAGAAACATGAACATCTTCTTGGACCTATTTGAAGCAATTTTTATCTTGATCATTTCCAGAAATAATTTCTGAGGCTTTCACATGTCCCCATTTCAAATTCATTGAAATTTAAACATGATGCGCACATGACTAGCTAGTCTAGGTCATACTAGAACTAGTGATGTGACAACTCACCCCCACTAAACAAGAATCTCGTCCCGAGATTCAAGACGTGTGGTAAGAAGACAAAGGGGACACAAAGGTAACACAATCTTCATGATCCAGGTTGCACTTCATAAGAACGTTGATTCGATCATCATCTTTGTCTCGACGTCTTGCTCTGAGAACTCCATCCAACATGACAACGAGAGGAAAGGGAAAACTCTAGAAGAATCAATTTTCTCAAAGATCGAGCAACTCAGGATCAACTCATGGAGTGAGACATTGAAACATCTCTTGAGCTGACACACAAAACACACATCAAGAGGGATGGAAGAAACAAATGATGGAGGTTCAATTTGGTAGGCAACAATTCCACGCTAAAGGAGGATGGTGCATGGTTTCAGAGTAGCGACGAGATGAATTGCTATGATTCCATATCGGGGAACCTTAGGGAAGGCGACGCGTAGAATTATCCTTTGAAGTGGCAAAAAGAATTACTTTTAATTCAAAGATCATAGAAACTCTTATACCAGCCTAAGGCAAATCACAATTGATCATTTGGAGGAGTCTGAGAGAATGACATACTCGGACTAGGGTGGATGATGTGGATTACCTTGTTGAAGACAACGCAATGAGTGACTTTTGCTTATCATCGGAAATGGATGGGACCCTTGGTAGGACCACTTTTGAAGATGATCCTGAACATCAATTACTGAGAAGGCTGCCCATGGGAAATTGGCACAATGGCGGTGCAAGCTGTGGACGAAATGCAAATGTTGGAATGTACCAACCATCATATCTGCCTGAGATTCAGATCTGGTTGGTAACGGGATATTTTAGACAGCATGTCTGGAAAAGAAAGTTTGCAACACAAATAGATGAGATGACGTTGTGAGATTCTCGGGAAATGAACTATGATAGCAAGTTCCAAAACATGAGCTAGTTCTGCTACCCACATGTGAACATGATGTCCCAGACAAACATGACCACACAGTAGTCTTACAACAAAACGGTACCGAGTTCAGGTGAGGAACCATCAACGAGGATATCGAAGTCCTTTCATAAGTCCGGATTAGCTCTTATGAAGGAACTCCTTCTCCTTGAACAAATCAGTCTGTGGCTTTGTGTACTAGGAGATACATATGGAATGGAGGTAGGGAGCCTGTCAAACCATAGCATACTTCGCACATGCATGACTGACTTGGGATGGTACCAGAGGAAGCAAAAACAATCTTTCTCGAACTCACGGCGGTAACTTGCACCAAATGCACATGAATCAGAGAAAGTCACTTTTTTCATCCAACATATGCTTCATTAACGGGACATGAACATAATGCTTTTAGAAGTTTCCAACACTAGCTGGATGTTCAACACGAATCATGGAGGGGACAAAAATGTTGCTGATGGGCTCAACAACAAGTCATCAAGATTTCCATGAAGATGGAATTCCACAACTATGTGAACAAGGCGATAGCATTGGTCAGAACAAAAGATATAATAGAGTATGCTCGAGGAAAACCACGAGTAAGACAACATTACGAATCGTTGGTTCTTATTTGATTTGAGGATAGCTCACACTCAAATCAAAGTTTTGATAATACAATAGGTCCAACAACTGATTTACAGGGACCAATCGATGAAGATATTATCTTTCTTCGACACACACAAATATATCCCTTGAAATGAACTAAGCTAGGCAAGCTTTTATCTTCCAACTCTCCAAGTTGTTGTTTGGCTTAACCAACTAGCTCAGGGGTATCTAACACGGATTCTTGGAGAAGGGGGGGGGTTACAAGAAATCAACTTGATCACGAACTCAACATAGCGGACATGTGACAACATGGTAACACTTCTGAGAAGATATTCGGAAAATCACGAACCACCGATATGTTACTAAGCTCGAGAAAAATCTTCCTTTTTAGGGCAAGACAATGTGATCAAGAGAGTGATGGATTGACAAAATCCTACCTCATTGATCGAGGAGTGCACCAGGGAAAATGGACTAGGTCACACGATAAATCTTAGGATGATGATTCATTAACCAACACACTAAGAATAAGATTATTGTCCATTAACTACCAAGCAACGGAGTAGCTAGGAGTAATGATTTCACACATCACAGTTCACTTGTCAGCATTCCGGTTACAACCAACACGGAGACCGAGGGATGAATAATGATGGCGAGAAGTATCACTGTATCAAGAGTTCATAGGAGGTGGTGCAATTCCCATGACATTTCTGACATAAAGAGGCAACACTCCAAGGTAGAACAGAACAAAAGCTGGATTGGCATTTTGATCTGCGGAATACAACTGCTTTGACCCAATCCCAGAGATGGATGAGGTACTGGAGTTTGTTTCTCCTAGTCATTCCGGAATAGAATGGCTTGACGGACTACAAGAATAATAGGCATCGATGAGCGAATGCACGCATACTCTTGACTATCAATTGATAGACGAAGGTCAAAAAAAACTAAAGAGGGACAACTCAAAGGAACATACGATTTTCTGAGTTGTGGGTGCATAGATTAGCATGTCGAACGAGTTCAACATATTTCTTCCAGATAACCCATGCAGAAAGGTAGGACTGGCAGAGTCACAAGTATAATGGAGAACTCATCAAGCGCACTCTAGTTGTGATCTTTTGGTTCAAACGAATTTCTGTCAAGGATGGTTCATGGTATTTGGAAGAATGATATACCATGGACCTCGAGGACTATCACAAAGGTTACTAATATCCTAAAGGAATTAGCAAACACTATCAACATTAAGTAAGTTGGGTGAATCTCGGGTTCAAGAACCCAGGAATAGAATACCTACTAACTAAATAACATCACGAGATGCTTTCGAGAATGATGGCCAGAATCATCACACTGGGAACACAAAACATGGCTAGATTACTAGGTGATCCTCTAAGACACCTAGGACCATGATAATAGCTCCAACATATATGTTGAGGCAACAAAGTACCTCAACTCACCGATTAGTTTGGTTAAACTGGCCCAAAGAAACATCGGGAAAGGAAAGAAGGGAGTTGCAAATGCATCAGACTATTTCGAAACCTGGGATGACTCGGACAACATAACAGTTGTAAATGCTCAAAAAGATTTGAGACATCCAGCAAAATAGTAGCATGACAACTCAACATCACAATATCAAGGTTCTGAGGCTAGCTATGAACATACGGAAGTAGTAGAAACAGAACTGAGACTTGAATCCATCAATCTTATAAGTCTATGGATTAGTAACACGTGATCCTGATAGAAAGATGAGAAGCCTAGTTCTTAACCCCCGTAGAAGAGAAGAGGATGACTCGGATCAGAAGGACATAGGGTGAAGGAGTAAAAAGAGCCATACGTTCCCTTCCACAATCAATTCCCTGATATAACTAAAGCATTTCTAGACTCGACTTCGACCAATTTGGCTTGGTAATCTTATAGGTAGTCAGGCTCTGATACCAAAGCTGTCAGGACCCCAATCCTAAGTCACACCGATCTAGCATGTAACACATCATATCACTTAGTGGCCTCACGCACGATACTCCCACGGGTGCCACCTTACCTGGCCCGGGACCGTTTGCGCCTTTTGGCTCACGTATATGATAGTGTCGCTAGCATCCATATGACAGAGAACCTGGGCCGGCATGACTAGTCGTAAACCCAAAGTGGCACTAACTTACACGGACAGGCATACATGACGCAACAACGAACGTGTCGATCACCAACGTATGAACCCAAATCGTAGCAAGCTACAAGGACTTAAAGGAACAACGCGTGACATTTCGCCGAAGGGACAGACACAGGAACGAAGAAGGACACATGCCGGCCAACCTAAGTGTTCCGGAGCAGTAGCAAGCTACCATGGCTCAGTGGAAGAACTAGGAGACATTTCCCCATAAGAGAGGCTACCAAGAATAAACAACTAGGTTGTCGGATCCCACACATACCAAGTATTTCAAAATCATACACATAATATGCTCGATATGTGTAAATACAACATGGCATCACAAGAAAACTCTACGACTCAAAGTATTTATTCAGAAGGCTCCGAAGAGTCAAATATTACAAACATGGGTCTGATGACCCAACATTCAAGTCATACAAGCAATAAGCACATGCGGAAGCTTAACTTGTCTGAGTACAGACAACTACAAATGAAAAAGGCTGAGAAGCCTGACTATCTACAAGACCCTGGCGAGGGCACAAGACCGTAGCTGAGGTAACAGGCTAAACGGTAAAGTGCACGCGGAAATACTAGTGAGACTGAAGTCTCTCTGCAAAAACATAAATTAAGCAAACGTGAGTACAGTTGTACCCAACAAGACTTACATCATAACTAACTACATATGCATCAGTATCAACAAAGGGATGGTGGGGTTTAACTGCAGCAAGCCAGCTTTGACTCAGTGGCTATCCTGAACTACGTCTGCAAGTAACTCTTTTGGGGTGGCGCACACAAGTCCACATATTCACCAAATCAATACACCACTATGGATCCGCTCCCGTCTCCCTACGAGAACGCCATCCATAGCACTTACGCTTATCTTGCGCATTTTAGAGTATCCACTTTCACTTGTCTATGAACCGTATAAGCAACCAAGTAGTCTTTTATCACGGACGCGGCTATTCGAATAGATGATGTTAACCCTGCAAGCGTGTACTTCTTCACACATGCTCTCGCCACTTACCGCCATGTACACGTCATGTATCTCGGCAACCTTCAAGCGGAAGCCTGGCGAGGGTGTCGGCCACGACCTGACTAACCACACAAGTCCCTAGTCCATGTTTATCGCCTATTCAGGTTCCATCCATAGGGAGTTCGGCCGAGGTTTCCACTACGGCCCCGAACGATGTGTACAGGGTTCCCGGGTCACCAAACGGGCGACTCGGTACACCGGGCCACGTGCCTACCGCATCACAGCCCACCCCTCAGGTCAGCACTGCGCACGGCCTCCAGCATGCTACAAACACCAGAAACTACTTGCAACTCCTGGACATAGGACAAGAGCGGTTAATAAGTTGAGAGAGTCAATTAAGGATCCCAATGTGTGGTAGTAGCTGATCTTAAATCACACATACAGATCTCAGTTCCTAAGGACGGTTCCAATGAAACAACCCACCATGTACTCCCACATGGCCTCTCATCGATACCTTTACCAAATCATGTTCACACACTTAGCTGTCAACAGTAGGACATGTTCACACACCTCCAATTCATCCCCGATGAATCAGACCTGACTCAACACTAAGCAGTAGCAGGCATGATAACACGCATGAATGAGTAGGCACACCAGGGCTCAAACAACTCCTACTCATGCTAGTGGGTTTCATCTATTTACTGTGGTAATGATAGGTCGTGCAGAGGAAAGGGGTTCAACTACCGCAGCATGTAACAGATGAATCGTTGTTGTCCTAATGCAATAAAAGAGAGCAGGAGCGAGAGTGTGGGATTGTATCAGAATGAACAAGGGGGGTTTTGCTTGCCTGGCACTTTTGAAGATAGTATAGTTCTTCATCGGTGTCATCGATCATATCGTCGGAACGTCGTCTACTGAGAGGGGACAAACGCCGGCAACAGAGAAAGAACACAAATCAATGCAATGCAACTATATGATGGATGATCATGACATGGCAATATGATGTGATTTGAGCTAATGCAACTAGCAACCAGATTAAATGAAGTTGGTTTGAACCCAAGGTTCGAATTCAAACTCCATATGTGGATATTCAAATGCCATTTATTTGTTTTTTCCTAAACAGAAGCCATAAGTTGTTCTAACATGCATGGAAAAGGTACAGATGGATAGATTGGATTTTTCTGATAATTTTTCATATATAAATTATTCCATTAAGAGTTATGGTTGAATTTATATGAATTTTTGAAGTTTAAACCAATTTCTGGAATTTCCTGGATTATTTTTAATCCAGAAAACGATTAACTGCATCAGCATTGTGTAAGGATGATGTCAGCAGGTCAAAGGGGCTGGTCCAAGTCAAACCTGACAGTGGGCCCTGCGCGTCAGTGACACAGGGATTAAATTGGTTTAACTAAATTTAACTAAAGTTAGTTAAGGCGTGGGGCCCATATGTCAGTGACTAGGGAGGGTAGTTAGTGACCTAATTAGTTTTAGCCTAATTTGACACGTCAGCCGGCCGGGGTTAGGCCGCCGGCGACCTCAACCACGGCGGAGGCACGCCGGAATCTCTGTTCTGGCGACCATTCGTCGCGCGGATGGATTCTACGGGACCCTGGGGATGCGCCCTGTCCAACGGTGCCACTGGTTGGTCGCATAGTCGCCGGAGCTAACGACGACGAGCACATACGCGGCGACGACATTGCTGGAGTTCGGGAGCTCTCGGCTCCGGCGGCTAAGCTAGCTAGGGGACGCGGTCGGCAACGGGGCAAGGGGGGTTTCGAATGGGGGCTCACCGCGAGTCTGTTGGGAAGGTCAGTGGGCTCGGGGGCTCTTGGGTCGAAGCCAAGCTTGAAAATATCAGATATCGGGTCCGTACAGGTTTGGCTTTGACATATCGGATGTCGGATATCGGGTGATATATCGGACGATATGTAGATATATCGGCGAACACGTGTCTAGTTTTTTTTCTTATTCTTGTTCAAAACATTTATTTTTATTTAAATAAAATGTATGATGTCAATGCTTTAACATAACACTTTTAGATTCCTAGTTTAGTAATTTGTTGATTAAGAAACTATTAAGGAAAGATTCACAAAATGCTTACTCTATGATTAAAAACAGTATGATATATATACATTTGTACAAAACATTGTGAATAAGTTTGATAATATATAATGCAGTTGTAAATGCACAATCTTATTTCACTACTATCCAATAAAGAATTGTTGTCATCTACATATCGTTTTATATCGCTGGACATATCGGGCTGGATATCGGCCATATAATTCGATATTTCACTCCATATCGGATGATATGTTGGAAAATGATATTTGCAAAATGATATGTTATGTTTATATCGGTGGAGCCCCAAAAGTGATATATCGGCCTATATATTGGTCATATCGGCCTAGATTTAAAAGCTTGGTCGAAGCAGATCGATGGCGACGAACCACGACGGTCGAGGACGAAGACGACGATGGTGGCGATGTTGTAGGGCGCTCGAGGATGCGTGGCTCGTCTGGGATGATGCAGATGACGAGGCGGAGCCGATGGTCACGGCGGTTGGTCGAGGGACGAGCGGTGAGCGCGGTGACAGTGAGCGGCGGCGACGGACGTGTTCGGGTCCCAGATGCGGAGCGATAGAGAGGCGGGGAACGGGGACGAGAGTGAGAAGGTGGGGCTTGGGATGTGCGTGGCGTTCCCAGCCAGCTCCAGGCGGTCGGCGGCAATCAGGAGGTGGCGCGCGCGTGTGCGCGCACGGCGGCCACACGCCCTCCTGCCTACTGGTAGGAGGTTGAAGACGGTGGCGGCTGCGGTGGGCTGGGCCAGCAGTAGTTGGGCCAGGTGGGCTGCCAGGTGAGCGCCAGGTAAGTCTGTTCCTTTCTTTCTCTCTCTCTCTTATTTGTTTCTATTTTCCAATTTCTAACATTTGTTTCTGATTTAATAAAAATACTAAATCAATTTGTTTTCTTCTGAGAATTTTTGTTGGGACTAGTTGGACTATTCCAAAACCCCTCACAAATTCTCCGAATTATTGGACACATATTAATATATAGCAAATATAAATCCAATGCAAATAGTTATTGCATTAACTCCAAATGCCCACAATAAATATTCATGAGGTCCTAAAAATATGGGTTTGAATTTTACCTCTGGCCAATATTTTCAGAGAGAAACATGAACATCTTCTTGGACCTAATTGAAGCAATTTTTATCTTGATCATTTCCAGAAATGATTTCTGAGGCTTTCACATGTCCCCATTTCAAATTCATTGAAATTTAAACATGATGCGCACATGACTAGCTAGTCTAGGTCATACCAGAACTAGTGATGTGACAACTCACCCCCACTAAACAAGAATCTCGTCTCGAGATTCAAGACGTGTGGTAAGAAGACAAAGGGGACATAAAGCTAACACAATCTTCACGATCCAGGTTGCACTTCATAATAACGTTGATTCGATCACCATCTTTGTCTCGACGTCTTGCTCTGAGAACTCCATCCAACATGACAACAAGAGGAAAGGGAAACTCTAGAAGAATCGATCTTCTCAAAGATCGAGCAACTCCGGATCAACTCATGGAGTGAGACATGAAACATCTCTTGAGCTGACACACAAAACACACATCAAGAGGGATGGACGAAACAAATGATGGAGGTTCAATTTGGTAGGCAACAATTCCATGCTAAAGTAGGATCGTGCATGGTTTCAGAGTAGCAAGGAGATGAATTGCTATGATTCCATATCGGGGCACCTTAGGGAAGGCGACACGTAGCATTATTCTTTGAAATGGCAAAAGAATTACTTTTAATTCAAAGATCATTGAAACTCTTTATACCAGCCTAAGGCAAATCACAATTGATCATTTGGAGGAGTCTGAGAGTATGACATACTCGGACTAGAGTGGATGATGTGGATTACCTTGTTTAAGACAACGCAATGAGTGATTTTTGCTTATCATCGGAAATGGATGGGACCCTTGGTAGGACCACTTTTGAAGATGATCCTGAACATCAATTACTGAGAAGGCAGCCCATGGGAAATTGGCACAATGGCGGTGCAAGCTGTGGACGAAATGCAAATGTTGGGAATGTACCAACCATCATATCTGCCTGAGATTTAGATCTGGTTGGTAACGGGATATTTCAGACAGCATGTCTGGAAAAGAAAGTTTTCAACACAAATCGACGAGATGGCGTTGCGAGATTCTCGGGAAATGAACTATGATAGCAAGTTCCAAAACATGAGCTAGTTCTGCTACCCACATGTGAACATGATGTCCCAGACAAACATGACCACATAGTAGTCTTACAACAAAATGCTACCGAGTTCAGGTGAGGAACCATCAACGAGGATATCGAAGTCCTTTCATAAGTACGGATTAGCTCTTATGAAGGAACTCCTTCTCCTTGAACAAATCAGTCTGTGGCTTTGTGTACTAGGAGATACATATGGAATGGAGGTAGCGAGCCTGTCAAACCATAGCATACTTCGCACATGCATGACTGCCTTGGGATGGTACCAGAGGAAGCAAAAACAATCTTTCTAGAACTCACGGCGGTAACTTGCACCAAATGCACATGAATCAGAGAAAGTCACTTCTTTCATCCAACATATGCTTCATGAACGGGACATGAAGATAATGCTTTTAGAAGTTTCCAACACTAGCTGGATGTTCAACATGAATCATGGAGGAGATAAAAATGTTGCTGATGGGCTCAACAACAAGTCATCAAGATTCCCATGAAGATGGAATTCCACAACTATGTGAACAAGGCGATAGCATTGGTCAGAACAAAAGATATAATAGAGTATGCTCGAGGAAAACCACGAGTAAGACAACATTACGAACATCATTGGTTCTGATTTGATTTGAGGATAGCCCACACTCAAATCAAAGTTTTGATAATACAATAGGTCCAACAACTGATCACAGGGACCAATCGATGAAGATATCATCTTTCTTCAACACACACAGATATATCCCCTGAAATGAACTAAGCTAGGCAAGCTTTTATCTTCCAACTCTCCAAGTTGTTGTTTGGCTTAACCAACTAGCTCAGGGGTATCCAACACGGATTCTTGGAGAAGGGGTGGTTTACAAGAAACCAACTTGATCATGAACTCAACATAGCGGTCAGGTGACAACCTGGTGACGCTTCTGAGAAGATATTCAGAAAATCACGAACCACCGGTATGTTACTAAGCTCGAGAACAGACTTGCTTTTCAGGGCAAGACAATATGAACAAGAGAGTGATGGATTGACACAATCCTATCTCATTGATCGAGGAGTGCACCAGGGAAAATGGACTAGGTCGCATGATAAATCTTAGGGTGATGATTCATTAACCAACACACTAAGAATAAGATTATTGTCCATTAACTACCAAGCAACGGAGTTGCTAGGAGTATTGATTTCACACATCACAGTTCACTTGTCAGCATTCCGGTTACAACCAACACGGAGACCGAGGGATGAATAATGATGGCGAGAAGTATCACTGTATCAAGAGTTCATAGGAGGTGGTGCAATTCCCATGACATTTCTGACATAAAGAGGCAACACTCCAAGGTAGAACAGAACAAAAGCTGGATTGGCATTTTGATCTGCGGAATACAACTGCTTTGACCCAATCCCAGAGATGGACGAGGTACTGGAGTTTGTTTCTCCTAGTCATTCCGGAATAGAATGGCTTGACAGACCACAAGAATAATAGGCATCGATGAGCGAATGCACGCATACTCTTGACTATCAATTGGTAGACGAAGGTCAGAACACAACTAAAGAGGGACAACTCAAAGGAACATACGATTTTCTGAGTTGTGGGTGCATAGATTAGCATGTTGAACGAGTTCAACATATTTCTTTCGGATAACCCATGCAGAAAGGTAGGACTAGCACAGTAACAAGTATAATGGAGAACTCATCAAGCGCACTCTAGTTGTGATCTTTTGGTTCAAACGAATTTCTGTCAAGGATGGTTCATGGTATTTGGAAGAATGATATACCATGGACCTCGAGGACTATCACAAAGGTTACTAATATCCTAAAGGAACTAGCAAACACTATCAACATGAAGTAAGTAGGGTGAATCTCCGGTCCAAGAACCTAGGAATAGAATACCTACTAACTAAATAACATCATGAGATGCTTTCGAGAATGATGGCCAGAATCATCACACTTGGAACACAAAACATGGCTAGATTACTAGGTGATCCTCTAAGACACCTAGGATCATAATAATAGCTCCAACATATATGTTGAGGCAACAGAGTACCTCAACTCACCGATTAGTGTGGTTAAACTGGCCCAAAGAAACATCGGGAACGGAAAGAAGGGAGTTGCAAATGCATCAGACTATTTCGAAACCTGGGATGACTCGGACAGCATAACGGTTGTAAATGCTCAAAAAGATTTAAGACATCCTGCAAAATAGTGGCATGACAACTCAACATCACAATATCAAGGTTCTGAGGCTAGCTATGAACATACGGAAGTAGTAGAAACAGAACTAAGACTTGAATCCATCAATCTTATAAGTCTATGGATTAGTAACACGTGATCCTGATAGAAAGATGAGAAGCCTAGTTCTTAACCCCCGTAGAAGAGAAGAGGATGACTCGGATCAGAAGGACATAGGGTGAAGGAGTAAAAAGGGCCATACGTTCCCTTCCACAATCAATTCCCTTATATAACTAAAGCATTTCTATACTCAACTTCGACCAGTTTGGCTTGGTAATCCTACAGGCAGTCAGGCTCTCATACCAAAGCTGTCAGGACCCCAATCCTAAGTCACACCGATCTAGCATGTAACACATCATATCACTTTGCGGCCTCACGCACGGTACTCCCACGGGTGCCACATTACCTGGCCCGGGACCGTTTGCGCCTTTTGGCTCACATATATGATAGTGTTGCTAGCATCCATATGACAGAGAACCTGGGCCGACATGACTAGTCGTAAACCCAAAGTGGCACTAACTTACAGGGACAAGCATACATGACCCAGCAACGAACGTGTCGATCATCAACGTATGAACCCAAATCGTAGCAAGCTACAAGGACTTAAAGGAACAACGCGTGACATTTCCCCGAAGGGACAGACACAGGAACGAAGAAGGACACATGCCGGCCAACCTAAGTGTTCCGGAGCAGTAGCAAGCTACCATGGCTCAGTGGAAGCACTAGGAGACATTTCCCCATAAGAGAGGCTACCAAGAATAAACAACTAGGTTGTCGGATCGCACACATACCAAGCATTTCAAAATCATACACATAATATGCTCGATATGTGTAAATACAACATGGCATCACAACAAAACTCTATGACTCAAAGTATTTATTCAGAAGGCTCCGAAGAGTCAAATATTACAAACATGGGTCTGATGACCCAGCATTCAAGTCATACAAGCAATAAGCACATGCGGAAGCTTAACTTGTCTGAGTACAGACAACTACAAATGAAAAAGGCCGAGAAGCCTGACTATCTAGAAGACCCTGCCGAGGGCACAAAACCGTAGTTGAGGTAACAGGCTAAACGTCAAAGTTCATGCGGAACTACTAGTGAGACTGAAGTCTCTCTGCAAAAACATAAATTAAGCAAACGTGAGTACAGTTGTACCCAACAAGACTTACATCATAACTAACTACATATGCATCAGTATCAACAAAGGGATGGTGGGGTTTAACTGCAGCAAGCCAGCTTTGACTCAGTGGCTATCCTGATCTACGTCTGCAAGTAACTCTTTTTGGGTGGCGCACACGAGTCCACATATTCACCAAATCAATACTCCACTATGGATCCGCTCCCGTCTCCCTACGAGAACGCCATCCATAGCACTCACGGTTATCTTGCGCATTTTAGAGTATCCACTTTCACTTGTCTATGAACCGTATAAGCAACCAAGTAGTCCTTTATCGCGGACGTGGCTATTCGAATAGATGATGTTAACCCTGCAGGGGTGTACTTCTTCACACACGCTCTCGCCACTTACCGCCATGTACACGTCATGTATCTCCGCAACCTTCAAGCGGAAGCCTGGCGAGGGTGTCGGCCATGACCTGACTAACCACACAAGTCCCTAGTCCATGTTTATCGCCTATTCAGGTTCCATCCGTAGGGAGTTCGGCCGAGGTTTCCACGATGTGTGCAGGGTTCCCGGGTCACCAAACGGGCGACTCGGTACACCGGGCCACGTGCCTACTTCATCACAGCCCACCCCTCAGGTTAGCACTGCGCACAGCCTCCAGCATGCTACAAACACCAGAAACTAATTGCAACTCTTGGACAAAGGACAGGGGCGGTTAATAAGTCGAGGGAGTCAATTAAGGATCCCAATGTGTGGTAGTAGCTGATCTTAAAGCACACAGACAGATCTTAGTTCCTAAGGACGGTTCCAATGAAACAACCCACCATGTACTCGTACATGGCCTCTCATCCATACCTTTACCAAATCGTGTTCACACACTTAGCTGTCAACAGTAGGACATGTTCACACACTTCCAATTCATCCCCATTGAATTAGACCTGACTCAACTCTAAGCAGTAGCAGGCATGACAACAAGCATGAATGAGTAGGCACACCAGGGCTCAAACAACTCCTACTCATGCTAGTGGGTTTCATCTATTTACTGTGGCAATGACAGGTCATGCAGAGGAAAGGGGTTCAACTACGGCAGCATGTAACAGATGAATCATTGTTGTCCTAATGCAATAAAAGAGAGCAGGAGCGAGAGAGTGGGATTGTATTGGAATGAACAACGGGGGTTTTGCTTGCCTAGCACTTCTGAAGATAGTATAGTTCTTCATCGGTGTCATCGATCATATCGTCGGAATGTTGGCTACTGAGAGGGGACAAACACCGGCAACAAAGAAAGAACACAAATCAATGCAATGCAACAATATGATGCATGATCATGACATGGCAATATGATGTGATTTGAGCTAATGCAACTAGCAACCAAATTAAATGAAGTTGGTTTGAACCCAAGGTTCAAATTCAAACTCCATATGTGGATATTCAAATGCCATTTATTTGATTTGTCAAAAACAGAAGTCATAAGTTGTTCTAACATGCATGGAAAATGTACTGATAGATAGACTGGAGTTTTCTGATAATTTTTCATATATAAATTATTCCATTTAGAGTTATGGTTGAATTTCTATGATTTTTTTGAAGTTTAAACTAATTTCTGGAATTTCCTGGATTATTTTTAATCCAGAAAATGATTAACTGCGTCAGCATTGTGTAAGCATGATGTCAGCTGGTGAAAGGGGCTGGTCCAAGTCAAACCTAACAGTGGGCCCCACGTGTCAGTGACACAGGGATTAAACTGGTTTATCTAAACTTAACTGAAGTTAGTTAAGGCGTGGGGCCCATATGTCAGTGACTAGGGAGGGTAGTTAGTGACCTAATTAGTTTTACCCTAATTTGACACGTCAGCCGGCCGGGGTTAGGCCACCGGCGACCTCAACCACAGCGGAGGCACGCCGGAATCTCTGTTCCGGCAACCATTCATCGCGCGGGTGGATTCTACGGGATCCTGGGGATGCGACGCGTCCAACAGTGCCACTGGTTGGTCGCGTAATCGCCGGAGCTGACGGCGATGAGCACATACGCGGCGGCGACATTGCCGGAGTTCAGGAGCTCTCGGCTCCAGCGGCTAAGCTAGCTAGGGGACGTGGTCGGCAACGGGGCAAGGGGGGTTTCGAACGGGGGCTCACCACGAGTCTATTGGGAAGGTCAGTGGGCTCGGGCGTGCTTGGGTCGAAGCGGATCGATCACGATGAACCGCGGCGACCGAGGACGAAGACGACGATGGTGGCGACGTTGTAGGGCGCTCTAGGATGCATGGCTCGTCTGGGATGATGTAGACAACGAGGCGGAGCCGATGGTCACGGCGGTTGGTCGAGGGACGGGCGGTGAGCGCGGTGGCAGTGAGCGGCGGCGACAGACGTGTTTGGGTCCGAGATGCGGAGCGATAGAGAGGCGGGGAACGGGGATGAGATTGAGAAAGTGGGGCTTGGGGACGTGCGTGGCATTCCTAGCCAGCTCCAGGCGTCGGCGGCAAGCAGGAGGTGGCGCGCGCGTGCGCGCGCACGGCGGCCACACGCCCTCCTGCCTACCGGCAGGAGGTTGAAGACGGTGGCGGCTGCAGTGGGCTGGGCCAGCAGTAGTCGGTCCAGGTGGGCTGCCAGGTGAGCGCCAGGTAAGTCTGTTCCTTTCTCTCTCTCTTATTTGTTTCTATTTTCTAATTTCTGACATTTGTTTCTGATTTAATAAAAATACTAAATCAATTTGTTTTCTTCTGAGAATTTTTGTAGGGACTAGTTGGACTATTCCAAAATCCCTCACAAATTCTCAGAATTATTGGACACAAATTAATATATAGCAAATATAAATCCAATGCAAATAGTTATTGCATTAACTCCAAATGCCCAAAATAAATATTCATGAGCTCCTAAAAATATGGGTTTGAATTTTACCTCTGGCCAATATTTTCAGAGAGAAACATGCACATCTTCTTGGACCTATTTGAAGCAATTTTTATCTTGATCATTTTCATAAATGATTTCGGAGGCTTTCACATGTCCCCATTTCAAATTCATTGAAATTTAAACATGATGCACACATGACTAGCTAGTCTAGGTCATACCAGAACTAGGGATGTGACACCTGCATCAACCTTTACTCTATAAATTTTCTTTTTCTCTTACAAGTACTGCCTTTGCAGTTTGAATTGTACTGTTAGACGTCCCGACCCTACGGGAAATAATAAAAATACCCTTTATGGTGTTTAGATATCCGCATCTTGTGATTCATCTATTCCCTTTCCGATTCTCCCCTCGCTCTTCGAACAGCTCGGCATGAAAACACGATCGGTTGTATAACCCATAGCTCGTTTTCTCAAACAGCTCGGCACACCAAGTCCGACACCACTTACCGCTGGGTGTTCGGTGTCCCGGATATAGCAATATATGCATCAAGTTCCGAACCATGTCTTAGGTCAATAGTTGGGTTGCCCGGCTCCTATGCTTGCCCCTTATGTTCCGCACGTTCGGCTAAGGGGGCAAAGGGAGAACCCCTGCGATTGTACTTCTAGCTCGCCCGGCCAAGTACCTCCGGGGGAGAAAGCTGAAAACTGACCGTCATGATAAGCGCGAACTAATCAGCGATCCGACGACGAGGTTTGACTCCAAAAATCGTTGGCGATTTCACCGTGTAACACGAAGAGTTCGTCTTAGCACAAACCACGTGATCAGAAAGGGTAAGTGTTTAGCCCCAAGTACATCACAACACACCGGGGGCTAGTCCTTGGTCCCCACCGTCAAGCTCCTAAGGCTAAGTGAAAGCAGTAAAACCGAATAGTATGATTGCCTAGTTTTGCTCACGCACTTCCGCCTTCGGGTAACAAGATGTTGGCTAAGGGTAACAATGCGGAGACAAAAAAACCGCGACATTCACCTCGGGGCCGAAGCCGACGATTGGTAGCTTTCAGATTTAACATATGGTCGAATAGGAGTCAAAATTAAAATCAGGACAATATAAAACAAGTCCGGCAGACGCATTATAAAGCACAAGGTCCAGGTGGTACAAAACTTAATACAATCACTCAAATATTACATCTTTCGAACACTGCCCCTCTATCACCCGCACGCATTTATCACCTGTGCAAAGTACTGCTCAGGGCAGCGATGCTCGTTTCCCTTGGGCGGAGGACCAGTGGCCATTTCCACTGGGTTAATCTTTGGCGAATGTACCATGGTCTTCGCGAATGCAAGCCTCGCCCCCTCATGGAACGCTAACCACTTTCTGGCGTTAATCCGGAGCGGCGCCTCCCGCAGCTTCTGCACAAGGCCGAAGTAGGTGTCCGAAAGGGGCGCAGCAGGCCACAGACTGACACAAAGGTCCTTCAAGGCCAGCTTGGCCATCTGATGCATATCCATCAGCTGCTTCATTTGATCGCTGAGGAGGGGCGGATGCTCGGAATCCGGAAACTATGAGTAGAAGAGCCGCTACATAGAGTCCTCCTCGCGGGTGGCATAGTGCCTCGCTGCGGCCACTGCATTCTTCGGAAGTTCGGCGAAAATGCCTGCGGAGCGCCAGACCTGCGTCAGCAGGGCGGACCTGTTGCCTCCGAACACACTCTGCAGTAAGTATTTCTTACCATAGGAAATTTGCGTGGCTTGGCGGAGCTCCTCCCGGATGGCTCGTGTGTTAGTCCTCGCCTCCTGGAGCTCCTTCTCCGCCTTGGATAGCTGGGAGTATTGCTCCTCCCACCCCTTCTCAAGGGCCGAGCTTCTCGGCGGCATCCTGGAGCTCCACTTGGACTTCGTTCACCTGAGCCTTATGCTGCTCAGCAGCATGCTTGGCCTTCTCAAGCTCGGGCGCCGCCTTCTGAGCGGCCGTCTTCTTCTCGGCCGCCTCGACCTCGGCTTTCTTCAGGGCCTCCTTCAATCCCTCGACCTCGGCGGCAGCAGCTGCAAGATCATCAACATAAAGGATTAGTAAACAGTCTGGCCCGTCAATATCCGGCAAATACACATCTTCTCATAGGGCTTACCTTGCGCCTCGTCAAGCCGTTCGTTGACAAGGTCAAGCTCCTGATCGGAAAGCTTGAGCTTCCGATCCATCTCCCCTAACACCGTGGCATTAGCAGCCGCGGCCATGGAAGATGCCTGCATCAGCAAAAGAAATGTTGACATCATTAATTAGCCTACCGAATTTGATCCTCCACAAGTTTTCTTCGAAGCCCTTGCAGAGTCTTGGGGGCTACTAGGTATACGTCCTACCCAAACTAACTACTACAACCGCATTATGAGGAAAAAAGCATTACTTGACTTACCTCAAAGCCTGTCAGAAGGCCTTGGACAACGCTGTTGAGTTTAGATTGGACGGACCAAACACCATGCATAACCGCACTCATAGGAGTGTGGTGCCTGCCAATAATGGTGGAGTTGTCCACCAACTCCTCCAGCACGTCTGGCCAGCCAGTCGCCACCGTGTCGAGGTGTTTGGCACTGACGTCGGCCCCCCGACGCCTTCCCCGCTGTGAGGAGCCTGTGCCATCGAAGGCCTTGAGGGCTCGGGAGTGGTCGACGGATGGGGTCTGGATGGTCCGGAGTCCTTACCCGCATCAGCCAGGAGGGATGCTCCCTCCTGGTCTTTGGTGACCTAGGTGTTAACCTCGACCATTACGGCGATGGCCTCCCCCTATGTGTTCGGAGGAGGAGGAATCCTTCGGGACCGCACCTCCTCGGTATCTTTGGGGATAAGAGGAGGCGCGGAGTGCGCCATAGACCCGATGTCCGCCAGTTCAGTAGGCGGAGACGTCCACTCAGAAGTTTGCTCGGTGGGGCGTTCATGTGGGGGGCTGCAATTCGGAGGGTTTAACCTTCAACTAAAATGAATTACTGAAAAGAAGATAGCTGGAAATATCGACGCCTTACCTGCTGGCAGGGGGCTTGACCCTGGATCCCTTATTCGGGAGCTCCTCGGATGCCTCGGACTCCTTGTCAGAGCCCGAGCTATCGGAAAGAACCAGCTTAGGCCGGCATCGTCTCTTCGGGGCCGGAGAAGGTTGGACCTCCTCGACGTCCTCGGACGCCGTCCTCTTCTTGGAATGCGAGGAGGCACTTTCCTCCTCGCCCCCATCCTGTACGGGTGAGGCTGCAGCATCTCCGGACCGATTGCCCGGATGAACCCTGCGACAGAGGCCCCCCTGGCCTCCGGTACTTCTTTCTTCTTGCCCTTCTTGGTAGGTGCCTTATAAGGCACTATGGCCAACAACTTTTCCAGCTGCTCTGAGTGAGGCTCTTCCGGCAGCAGCTTGGGGCGTTGATTTTCTTGGCCTTGGCAAGCCAGCCCTGGAAAAATCCGCATACAAGGTTAGACCGAATTAAATGTGGTATGAATATTCGAACACTCCTCGAAGAAAAATGCCACTCACCTCCTTTGGGGGGTTCGCGGTGTCAAGGCTGATGTCCTTCCCCTTGATCGGCCACTCCTTCTGGGGCTGGAATAATTGACCCCTTATTTTGTCAGGGGTCGTGCCGTAGAGGTGTAGCACGGTGGCCAGATTCTCGGGCTCATGCTCCCACATAGGCTTGGCCCTCTCTTGGCAAGGGGGGAGCCGGCGGTGGAGCATGATTTGGACCACATCATCTAGCTTCGCACCGGTCTCTATTATGCTGTCGATGCGCTTCTGCAACGACTTCATGTGGGCGACACACACCTAGTCCGGAGCCTTGGTGGTCCAGGAGGCCAGCCTGGTAGGGGGTCCGGAACTAAATGTGGGGCCCGCTCCCCATGCGGCCTCCCTCAGCTTGGTGATGTAAAACCACTCCTTTTGCCACATCCGGACGGTGTCGACAAAGTGGCCATCCGGCCACTGGACCTGCGTCAGTTTGCTGATCATGGCTCCTCCGCGGTCTGCATGCTCGCCGCCAACCACCTTAGGCTTGACGTTGAACACCTACAGCCACAAACCAAAGTGCGGCTGAACTCGAAGGAGCGCTTCACAGACAACAATGAAGGTCGAGATGTGGAGGAGGGAATTGGGGGCTAGATCGTGAAAATCTAGCCCGTAGAAGAACATCAACCCCCACACAAAGGGGTGCAGGGGAAATCCTAGACCTCTAAGAAAATGGGGAAGAAACACAACCCTCTTGCCCGGATGGGGCGTGGGGATGATCTCGCCCTCTTCGGGGGCCCGATGAGCAACATTGCACTACAAAAAATACACTTCCGTGATGACACGTGTTTGTCATAGTAGGTCACGTTTTCTGTCATGCATGTACATCCATGACGATTTTATGACAGAATCAAGATAGTCATACATGTGCTGTCATAGAAGTGTTCCATGACATTACCAAAATTATCATCACGGAAGTGTCCACTTCCATGACGATAAATCGCGCGTCACAGAAGTGCTTTCATCAAGGGTCATCGACACGTGGCATCCACCGTAACGAGTCGCCATTAACCCGTTAATAGCCCGGACCAATGGGGATTTTCCACCTGTAAAATTCTCAATGGCCAGAGGAACAATGTGTAGGCTCACTGTTGGGACAGATGTCATCCACTCATTAGACCAAAGGCGCCTATGATTCGTCGACACGTGACAGGGCCCAACAGAGGCCCATATAGGTTAAAAAGGCCGGCCCAGTCAAAGGCCCATAGTATTTTCTCACGTACTAGTGGGCCAGCCCAATAATGGCCTGTTTAAACATGGCCCATTTACGGCCCGAAGCCCGATCTGGCCCGTTAATTGTTCGCCCAATATTCGGGCCCAATTATGGCCCAGTGACATTTCGGCCTGTTAGAGGCCCGATGTAGACATGGGCCCATTTCAGCCTGGTGTGTCTTTTGGCCCGGGAATGGACCGTTGTAAGTGCATCTAGTGCCCCTTAGTGATTTTGGTGTATTGAAGACTTATAGGTTAAGGGACTAATGTGTTTGTGAGTGTACATAGGTCTATAAGTCTATGAGGAGTTTGATATTTACAGAGAAAGTCGACCCCTAAAAATGAATGTCTTCAACTGAAGACTTTGGTTTTCTAAAGACTTTGAAAGTGAAGAAATTGGTGTGACCGTGAAGACTTGATATTCATGCGAGGAACATGAAGCGTGAAGACGTTTGTTTGCGTAGTTTCATTTTCTCTTTCTTGAGTCCTAGGAAACACCGTACTGTTAAAGGGGGTCGAGGTAAAACTAAGGAAAAGTTTCGAAGTGACGCTCATCTCAAAATCCTACACCTACCAATCCCTTCGAGTGAAGCCATTTGAAATCTCATACAGTTCAGTTAATTTCTTCAGTGACAGAGACGAAGATCTTCTGGTCTCTGAGGAATTTGTCCTGACTGAGGAGTTAGGAATTCGCCAGTGCGGATTGCCTACGAGTGAGGAACATGATAGCCCTGAGGAATTTGAACCTCTAAATTCCGCAGTTGTTGTGCTATGCGCCAGCTGTCCCAAAATATCTACCCACCTAACGGTCATATCATTGAAGGGCATATATGTCTTATCATGTCGGGCTGCTCCCTAGGCTATAAATAGCTGCCCCCTACAACCACTAGTTGGTCGGCTGCTCCGAGAGAAACTGACACTTGTCATTGAGAGCATCCCATCCACCGAGGACTTTGAGAGAAAATCATCAAGTGAGGAAAAACCCAAACCCAAACACCTACAAACCCAAAGTGATTGAGCATCACTGAATAGATTGTTCCTGTGTGGAACCGATGCTTGTTACCTTTGAAGACTGTGCATCTTCTAGACGGTTAGGCGTCATGGTCTAGAGCATCCAAGAGGAAATTGTGGATCGCCGAGTGACCGAGTTTGTGAAGGTTTGGAAGTCACCTAAAGACTTACCACGAGTGATTAGGCGAGGTCTGTGTCACCTTAGCTCAAGGAGAATACGGTGAGGACTGTGTGTCCTCAGGTTTAAATACCTAGCCGCTCCAACCAGACATACGACCGTCACAGCAGTTGGAACTGGTCTACCAAATCACTGTCTTCACCGAGCTAACTGGTTCTATTTCCTCAACTCCTTTATTTCCTCAGTATTGTGTTGTTGTACCTGATCATCACTGTTTGAAGACTTTGACTGAAGACTTTCTCAATTTCCTCTGTTCAATTTCTTCAGTCAGTTTGTCTTTAGCCTGCTTATCCTGTGTTTACGCTTCCTGTACTAATTGCTTGTTTTTCATTTCATCATGATGTATGTTCTACTATTCTGTTATGCTTGCGTCTGAGTACTTATTCCGCTGCTAAGTTGTTCGTGACTTAGGAATTTCCTCACTGTGAAATTCCTCAGTGACGAATTTGTAAAAACCGCCTATTCACCCCCTCTAGTCGATTTAACGCCCTTTCAATTAGTATCAGAGCAAGGTACTCCCTTGTTCTATGTGATTTTGGTTTAACCGCCTGGAGTTTCAATTATGTCGACCACAGGTATGATCAAGGTCTCTGCTGGGTGTCCTACCTTCGATGGGACAGACTACCCCTACTGGAAGAATAAGATGCGAATGCATCTTGAGGCAATTGATAACGATCTCTGGTATGTTGTGGAAAATGGTGTTCCCTTTGTCACTCCTACCATCAACGCTGCTGACGTGAAGAGATTCAAGCAACTCGATTCTGAAGCGAAGAACATCATATGTGGTCATCTGAGCAAAGGGAAGTATGGCAGAGTGAGTGCATTAGAGACAACGAAACTTATCTGGGATAGGTTGTCCAAGGTCAACGAAGGAGTCTCAACACAACATGACTCTCGGGTTGACGTTCTTCGCAACCTCTTCAACCGCTTCAAAAGACTCGACAATGAAAATGTTCAACAAACTTTCGATCGCCTCACTGACATTTCAAATGAGCTTCAAGCACTGGGGGCCACTGACATCACCGACCATGAGGTGGTCAAGAAATTGCTGAGATCGCTTGATTCATCATTTGACACTCTTGCACTGATGATACAAGAACGTGGACACTACAAGTCACTTGATCCCACAGATATCCTCAAGAGGCTAAATACTCATGAGTTCCAGCTTGCTGAGAAGAGAGATCTCTATGGACCGAGCTATGGCAGATCACGCGCTCTGAAGGGCAAGGCAGTATCTGAATCTGAAGGTGAGGATTCTGGTAGCAGCCTTGGTAACCCTAAAGAACTGAGCCAGGAGCTAGCAATGCTCATGAGGAAATTCCAGAAGTTCTCAAGGCGTGGTCGCTTTGGCAAATCCTCAAGAAGTGATGACATGAGATCAGATTCCTCATCCCGTGACTACAAGAAGAGAACTTGCCACAAATGCAAGAAACCTGGCCACTACATTCAAGATTGTCCTCAGTGGGAAAAGGAATCAAAGAAGAAGAAATACAAGGATTACAATTCCAATGACTCAAAGAAGAAGAAGAAATCTTCAAAATCCTCATCGTCAAAATCCTTGAAGTCTTCATCTCACAAGAAGAGCAGCTCCAAAAAGGCTCGGGCATTCATTGGCAAGGAAATGGACTCTGAAGCTGAATCTGAAGAAAATGAGGAAGAGGAGGCATCTGAGGAGTCAGACTCTGGTGTGGCGAGCCTAGCCCTCGCTACTGCGTTCGTCAGCAAGTCCATCTTCAACTCTGAAGAAAATGACCTCCCCAACACAGTTGATGATGACGATGATGACTATGCTCCCACCTATTGCTTCATGGCAAAGGGTGCCAAGGTACTCAAATATCCCTCCTCTGAATCAAGTGAGGATGAATCTGATGAAAACCTCAAAACTAGCTACTCTAAACTTGCTAAGATTGCTGTAAAGCAACAAAAGGCTCTTGAGAAGGTCCAAAACATGCTAGATAAAAGTGATGATATGTTGGGTGAAGAAATGGATCGCACTAAGACTTTGACTGAAAATCTTCAAAGACTTCAGTCTAAGTTTGACAACCTTCAAACACTAGTACAACGAGCTGCTAAACAAACGGTTTTTAACCCCTTTCCGCGACTGCATTTGAACCGTCGCCAAGTGAGTGTGGGCGATAGGGGGTTCTTCCCACACGACCCAGAAACCATCGGGGATATGCCCTCCTGGCACACACGCTCGGCAAAATGAGGCCGTGTGCGACCGGCGAGCGCTCAAATACAGAAATACGTAT
The DNA here is from genome assembly GCF_018294505.1 of Triticum aestivum. Classification (NCBI taxonomy): domain Eukaryota; kingdom Viridiplantae; phylum Streptophyta; class Magnoliopsida; order Poales; family Poaceae; genus Triticum; species Triticum aestivum. The sequence continues at coordinate 152,678,545 of NC_057811.1, forward strand.
AGTAGAGCTCAAAAAATACAATTATACGGCGAAATTGTTTCCGGTCGCAAGTACATCCCAGACAGCCAGTCCCCGCTAAACGTTTCCGTTCGTATGTACATCCCACACAGTCGCTCCAAGGAAAACTTTTCCGTTCACAGGTACATCACACACAATTTTTCCCGTTAAATCGTTTGCGTTATTGAATGTATCACACACGGTCCGTAGAAGAAACTGTGTGGCAAAGGCTGTCCATCACACATAGTTTTTATGTGGTAAACGTTTGCGCAAGGTGGCCTAACACAAACAGTTTTCAAGAGAAAGTCGTGTGTGATTGTTCATTGATCCAATACGGTTTAATCCTAGAAACTGTGTGCATTGCCTGAGGTCATCGCCCACGGTATTTTTTCAACAACCGTTTGCAATAGCAAAACCGAATTAGCAGGCTAATTATCCAATTATTCATAATCCATTTCTAAATACAATTGACATTTCATATTAAGCACACAATATATTTCATTTTCATAGTTGAAATACATCAGAGTACAACATCATATAGCTTCAGCACTCAGCTACCCCATTACACAACTACACCAGGACCAAGTTTCACATGCAACATCTATAACCTTTCGAAATTAGCATCATAGACAGTACATAGACAAATGTATCTCATCTGGAAAACTCCTGAAGCAGAAGGCGAATATTGAGCCTTCATTGATGTTCAAGGTCTTTGTAACTTTAGGCCAGTGCTTGTGGATGATTGACCATCCATCCTTCGTCCTCTTTAGGAAAACTTCAATATTGAACATGGGTGTTGTATGAATACCTTCCTCGCCTCCTAACCATACAGGTGGTTTGAGAGGTAATCATCAGTGAACTGCTTTGGAAAGGCCTGAAAACAAGGATGTGCATAAATATCTTCTCTATATTGGAAATGGGGCAAAGGAATAAAAAAGGCACGGTATAATAGTTAGTACCATCCTTTAGTGAACTGATGTCTTCTTCATTGTGCAGACAAAGATCTTGTTGTTTTTTGTCGCAAATTTCTTTATCCTAACAATCTTCCTGAGTTTCTTGACTTGAATGATATTCATGGACAACTCATTTCACTATATGCAAAAAGGGTCGAATAGTGGGTCAAAACCTCTGACAGCAGGACCTACATGTGCAAGACCAAATTGTTAAAAACCTAAATATTAGAATGGTTCCTGCAATTGCACAATAATGTGTTATTAGACAATGAACCATATACGTGCTAACCTCGACTGTCAACCTCAGTGCTTCCCATTGTTTCCCTGCAACACATATAAGGTAGTTAGTCATCAGGTTAAGTAAGGGTTCGCATGCTATCAGTAAAATATGTTGATGAAAAATAAGCACATCGCAGATTCATCAAATTAATTCAAGCCACACGGAAAACCCATTTATCCAAACCAAGCATGATTAAGAACTAGGAAATATAGCACTTGTATATGTTTCTCATGTATTAAGTGCAGCCAAATTTGATTTATACCTCGCATGCACAACAATACAAAATTCTACCCACAACAATTGGACATCGCATTGCAGAATTGAACCAAGCAGTTAACTAAACACCACAACAAATGAACCAACATTAACTGAGCACCACATTGCATAATATAACATGCTCCTAATAGAAGATCAGATAGTTAACCAAACAGTTAACTACAGCCAATTGTAGCAATTGTATTTGTTTCTCATGTATTTACTACAGCCAAATTCAATTTATTCCTCACATGGTATACAATAACAGAATGCACCCACAACTATTGAACATCGCATTGCAGAATTGAACCAAACAGTTAACTAAACACCACAACACAAATGAACCAAACGTTAACTGAGCACCACATTGCACAATGTATAACCAAACCAAGCATGCTTGACAACTTGGAAATATAGCAATTGTATTCGTTTCTCATGTATTTTGTTAAGATAAATTCGATTTATTTCTCACATGGAAGACAATACAAAATTGCAGCCTGAAGAATTGAACAACAAAGTTGTAGAATTGAACCAAACAGTTAACTGAAGACGAGAACTAATTAACAAAACAGTTAATAAGTGAGCACCACACTGCACGACATATAGAACATATACACTAGAGCAACAGATTGCATGGTAAAATTAGATAGCACAATTCACTAGAATTTGTGAAGGAAAGGCAGGAGCAGCACACGCAACGGGTAAACCGAGCATGCTTAACCGGCGTAGCTAGAAAATGGCAAGGTGCTCCTTCAAGATCTGGGGATCGGCATGAATGGCAGCCATCGCGACCTCATCCGCGCGTGCGGCCGCGATTTGCTTCTCCGCTGCCAAATGCTCCTTGAGGTCCTGGCTATACTGCGTGTACCATGGCTTAGGCCGGCGCTTATTTGGTGGAGGGGTCGGTGATTTGGGTGGAAGGTGTCGTGCTCGCGCCGGCGGTCGGGGCATGTGGGATGTGGAAGGAGGAGGAGGATGGGGGTCGGGTGTGGATTTTGCCTGGATAGGCAAGGCCGAGGAGCGTGAAGGAGGGTCGCCAGCGAGGAGGCGCGGCGCTGCAAGCAAGGAGTGAAGGTTTCAACTTGAAAAGGAAGGCGGAAAGAGGGGAAATGTGGCTTTTGGTAAGGGGGAGGGGGCGGGGAGGTAGATATTTCCGCGGAAGCCGAAAATTTGGAATTGCTTCAGCAAAAAAACTGGCGCACAAAGTGTCATCATACACGCTCCCTTATTCAGAACTGTGTACGATATGTGAACATCACAAACGATTCAGATAGCTTAACCCGTGTGTGTTGAGTTTGAACGTCAAAAATTTTGGTTCGAATTTCCCTGGTTACAGTGGTCATCCACGTCATTGCATAATTTGGGTACAAAAAGGAGACTAACTTCTTAATCGAGCAAGTTCAGCAATTAAACAGAGCTAGCTGACCTAAACATTACTCTAACAAATTAAAGACCTACGCTCTTAATTAAACAAAACAAAGAGTACTACTACGGTGGTGCTCGTCGATCTCCGCTTCCGCCTCCAGGTCCAGCTCGCGCCCGACGGTCTCCTGGGGAAGGGGCTCCATGGCATCAATTGCACCATACTCGGCAAGCATCTCGCCATCCATGTCCGCCATATCTTTGGAATAGGCCTCCACGAGCTGGGCATGGGAAGCCACGATCTGGGCTCTGGTGGGCTCCGTCGTGGCAACGTATGCCGCGCAGGAACGGACGGCTGCTCGAACTCTCTTGGCGATTGCCAGATCTTTGGCCGTGGGTTGCCGACCGTTGTCGCAGAAGCTTCGTTCGATTTGTGCGATGACCGCCACGAGCTGGTCATGGACGGCCTCGACATGGTAGTGGGCGGCCTCCATCAGGGCTAAGGCCGCCGCTGCGGAACGGACAGCTGCTGTGCCACTCTCGCCAGTTGCTATCCCCGAGGCAGATGCTGCTGCCGCCACCTGAGAAGCAACAGCGGCCGTTAGGGCTGCCTTGGTCACCCAGACGTAGACTGCGGTCACCCTCACGAAGCTTGTTAGCACGCGCTTGGCGGCTGCGGCCGCGCTCTCGCCGGAGTGGGCCGCCGAAGTTGCCCTCACGACGTGGGTCCACGTCCCCATCTTTCACTGGCGATGAATGAACAATGAAATGATATTTGGGGAGTGAGCTAGTGTGCTTGACATGCCGGCTGTGGACTGTAGCCGACACACCTTCTCTCGTAAGCCATAGGCATACTATACACCGACGGTTCTCCAAGATATTTTGTGCTGCATTTCACACGGTTGGTGATAATAAACTGTGTGCGATCTACTTGATTTATCGTCTTGGTTTGAATTACGTAATAGGGTCACAGCTACAAAGGATGGTGTTTGAATTGTTAGAACTTTTATCTGCAGTGAACATGCAACTATAGGTGTGTCGTCAAAAAATTGGAATTATTCAGGGTTCGTTTGGACATTTTTATATATTAACTTGGTTTTTTAGGCATTTCAGGTGCATAATTCTAATTTTAACTACATGCACATGCTCTAGTGCATATAAACGGGTTGAAAAATCAAATATGTGTCCTTGGTTGCATGATTAGGTCCCATGCTAGAAATGGGAATGAATGGCATACACCCTGCCACCGTCACTCGGCTGCAAACATTGAGATACCTGGTTTTTAAATTCTAGTAAATCCAAAACCTGTTTGAAATTCATGAAACTTGGCATGCTATCATGGAGGGCATCAACATGCCGTGGTAAAATTTTTGTCCTATTTGGGGCAGGTTTGGGTATAAGCTTCTCACAAACCAGAGCTTCTCACAACAAGCGTGATGGTTTCGGTAGGGAACGTGCCACCTTTAGGGACGAAACGATATCCGTTGCCTCTTATTGCTTTCAAAAGTTTTAGAGTGTCAAATAGAACAACAGGAGTGTTGTGTTCAATTTTGGAATTTTTTGAGGTTCGTTTGAACATTTTTATACATTAACTGGATTTTCCAGGCATTTTATGTGCATAATTAAAATTTCAACTACATGCACATGCTCCAGTGCATATAAACTAGTTGAAAAATCAAATATGTGTCCTTGGTTGCATGCTTAGGTCCCATGCAAGAAATGGGAATGAATGTCACACACCCTGCCACCGTCACTCAGCCGCAAACGTTGAGATACCTGGTTTTTAAATTCTAGTAAATCCAAAACTCATCTAAAATTCATGAAACTTGGCATGCTATCATGGAGCAGCATCAACATGCCGTGGTAAATTTTTTGTCCCATTTGGGGCAGGTTTGGGTATAAGCTTCTCACAAACCAGAGCTTCTCACAACAAGCGTGATGGTTTCGGTAGGGAACGTGCCACCTTTGGGGACAAAATGATACCGTTGAATCTTATTCCTTTCAAAAAATTTAGAGTGTCAACATAGAACAACAAGAGTGTTGTGTTCACTTTTGGAATTTTTTGAGGTTCGTTTGGACATTTTTATACATTAACTAGGTTTTCCAGGAATTTTATGCGCATAATTCAAATTTGATCTACATGCACATGCTGCAGTGCATATAAACTTGTTGAAAAATCAAATATGTGTCCTTTGTTGCATGCTTAGGTCCCATGCAAGAAATGGGAATGAATTTCAAACACCCTGCCACCGTCACTCGGCCGCAAACATTCAGATACCTGGTTTTTAAATTTTAGTAAATCCAAAACTCTTCAGAAATTCATGAAACTTGGCATCCTATCATGGAGCGGCATCAACATGCCATGGTAAATTTTTTGCCCCATTTGGGGCAGGTTTGGGTATATGCCTCTCACAAATCGGAGCTTCTCACAACAAGCATGATGGTTTTCGGTAGGGAACGTCCCACCTTTGGGGACGAAATGATATCCATTGCCTCTTATTGCTTTCAAAAAATTTAGAGTGTCAACATAGAACAACAAGAGTGTTGTCTTCAATTTTGGAATTTTTCGGGGTTCGTTTGGACATATTTATACATTAACTGGGTTTTCCAGGCATTTTATGCGCATAATTCAAATTTGAACTACATGCACATGCTGCAGTGCATATAAACTAGTTGAAAAATCAAATATGTGTCCTTTGTTGCATGCTTAGGTCCCATGCAAGAAATGGGAATGAATTTCAAAAACCCTGACACCGTCACTCGGCCACAAACATTGAGATACCTGGTTTTTAAATTCTAGTAAATCCAAAACTCTTCTGAAATTCATGAAACCTGGCATGCTATCATGGAGCGGCATCAACATGCCGTGGTAAAAAATTTGTCCCATTTGGGGCAGGTTTGGGTATATGCTTCTCACAAACCGGAGCTTCTCACAACAATCATGATGATTTTCGGTAGGGAACGTCCAACCTTTGGGGACGAAACGATATCCATTGCCTCTTATTGCTTTCAATTTTTTTCTCGTGTCAACATGGAACAACAAGAGTGTTGTGTGAATTTCTGTGATTTTTGGTGTTCGTTTGGAGATTTTTATCCATTAACTGAGTTTTCGATGCATTTATGTGCACAATTCAAATTTTAACTACATGCACATGCTCCAGTGCATATAAATTGGTTAAAAAATAAAATCTGTGTCCTTGGGTGCATGCTTAGGTCCCATGCAAGAAATTGGAATGAAATTCAAACACAAGGGCACCGTTGATTGCCGGCAAAACATTGAGATGCCTGGTTTTTAAATTCTAGTAAATCCAAAACTCGTCTGAAATACATGAAACTCGTCATGCTATCATGGAGCGGCATCAACATGCCGTGGTAAAAAATTTGTCCCATTTGGGGCAGGTTTGGGTATATGCTTCTCACAAACCGGAGCTTCTCACAACAAGGATGATGGTTTTCAGTAGGGAACGTCCCACCTTTGGGGACGAAACGATATCCATTGCCTCTTATTGCTTTCAATTTTTCTTCTAGTGTCAACATAGAACAACAGGAGTGTGGTGTGAATTTTGTGATTTTTCGGGGTTCGTTTGGACATTTTTATGTATTAACTGAGTTTTCAATGCATTTATGTGCACAATTCAAATTTGAACTACATGCCCATGCTCCAGTGCATATAAATTGGTTGAAAAATCAAATCTGTGTCCTTGGGTGCATGCTTAGGTCCCATGCAAGAAATAGGAATGAATTTCAAACACCAAGGCACTGTTGATTGCCGGCAAAACATTGAGATGCCTGGTTTTTAAATTCTAGTAAATCCAAAATGCGTCTGAAATTCATGAAACTTCGCATGCTATCATGGAGCGGCATCAACATGCCGTGGTAAATTTTTTGTCCCATTTGGGGTAGGTTTGGGTATATGCTTCTCAAAAACCGGAGCTTCCCACAACAAGCATGATGGTTTTCAGTAGGGAACGTCCCACCTTTGGGGACGAAATGATATCCATTGGCTCTTGTTGCTTTCAATTTTTTTTCTAGTGTCAACATAGAACAACAGGAGTGTTGTGTGAATTTTTGTTATTTTTGGGGTTAGTTTGGACATTTTTATGCATTAACTAAGTTTTCAATGCATTTATGTGCACAATTCAAATTTGAACTACATGCACATGCTCCAGTGCATATAAATTGGTTGAAAAATCAAATATGTGTCCTTGGGTGCATGCTTAGGTCCCATGCAAGAAATGGGAATGAATATCAAACACCAGGGCACCGTTGATTGCCGGCAAAACATCGAGATGCCTGGTTTTTAAATTCTAGTAAATACAAAACTCGTCTGAAATTCATGAAACTTGGCATGCTATCATGGAGCGGCATCAACATGCCGTGGTAAAATTTTTGTCCCATTTGGGGCAGGTTTGGGTATATGCTTCTAACAAACCGGAGCTTCTCACAACAAGCATGATGGTTTTCGGTAGGTAACGTCCCACCTTTGGGGACGAAACGATATCCATTGCCTCTTATTGCTTTCAAATTTTTGTCCAGTGTCAACATAGAACAACAGGAGTGTTGTGTGAATTTTTGTTATTTTTCGGGGTTAGTTTGGACATTTTTATGCATTAACTGAGTTTTCAATGCATTTATGTGCACAATTGAAATTTGAACTACATGCACATGCTCCAGTGCACATAAATTGGTTAAAAATCAAATCTGTGTCCTTGGGTGCATGCTTAGGTCCCATGCAAGAAATGGAAATGAATTTCAAACACCAGGGCACCGTTGATTGCCGGCAAAACATTGAGATGCCTGTTTTTTAAATTCTATTAAATCCAAAACTCGTCTGAAATTCATGAAACTTGGCATGCTATCATGGAGCGGCATCAACATGTCGTGGTAAATTTTTGGTCCCATTTGGGGCAGGTTTGGGTTTATGCTTCTCACAAACCGGAACTTCTCACAACAAGCATGATGCTTTTCGGTAGGGAATGTCCCACCTTTGGGGACGAAACGATATCCATTGCCTCTTATTGCTTTCAAATTTTTTTCTAGTGTCAACATAGAACAACAGGAGTGTTGTGTGAATTTTTGTTATTTTTTGGGGTTAGTTTGGACATTTTTATGCATTAACTGAGTTTTCAATGCATTTATGTGCACAATTCAAATTTGAACTACATGCACATGCTCCACTGCATATAAATTGGTTGAGAAATCAAATCTGTGTCCTTGGGTGCATGCTTAGGTCCCATGCAAGAAATGGGAATGAATTTCAAACACCAGGGCACTGTTGATTGCCGGAAAAACATTGCGATGCCTGGTTTTTAAATTCTAGTAAATCAAAAACTCGTCTAAAATTCATTAAACTTGGCATGCTATCATGGAGCGGCATCAACATGGCGTGGTAAAAAAATTTGTCCCATTTGGGGCAGTTTGGGTATATGCTTCTCACAAACATGAGCTTCTCACAACAAGCATGATGGTTTTCGGTAGGGAACGTCCCACCTTTGGGGACGAAACGATATCCATTGCCTCTTATTGCTTTCAAATTTTTTTCTAGTGTCAACATAGAACAACGGGAGTGTTGTGTGAATTTTTTGATATTTTTCGAGGTTCATTTGGACATTTTTATGTATTAACTGAGTTTTCAATGCATTTATGTGCACAATTCAAATTTGAATTACATGCACATGCTCCAGTGCATATAAATTGGTTGAAAAATCAAATTTGTGTCCTTTGGTGCATGCTTAGGTCCCATGCAAGAAATGGCAATGAATTTCAAACACCAAGGCACCGTTGATTGCCGGCAAAACATTGAGATGCCTGGTTTTTTAATTCTAGTAAGTCAAAAACGCGTCTGAAATTCAGGAAACTTGGCATGCTATCATGGAGCGGCATCAACATGCCGTGGTAAATTTTTTGTCCCATTTGGGGCAGGTTTGGGTATATGCTTCTCACAAACCGGAGCTTCTCACAACAGGCATGATGGTTGTCGGTAGGGAACGTCCCACCTTTGGGGACGAAACAATATCCATTGCCTCTTATTGCTTTCAAATGTTTTCTAGTGTCAACATAGAACAACAGGAGTGTTGTGTAAATTTTTGTTATTTTTCGGGGTTAGTTTGGACATTTTTATGCATTAACTGAGTTTTCAATGCATTTATGTGCACAATTCAAATTTGAACTACATGCACATGCTCCAGTGCACATAAATTGGTTGAAAAATCAAATCTGTGTCCTTGGGTGCATGCTTAGGTCCCATGCAAGAAATGGGAATGAATTTCAAACACCAGGGAACCGTTGATTGCCGGCAAAACATTGAGATGCCTGTTTTTAAATTATAGTAAATCCAAAACTCGTCTGAAATTCATGAAACTTGGCATGCTATCATGGAGCGGCATTAACATGCCATGGTAAATTTTTTGTCCCATTTGGGGCAGGTTTGGGTTTATGCTTCTCACAAACCGGAACTTCTCACAACAAGCATGATGCTTTTCGGTTGGGAATGTCCCACCTTTGGGGATGAAATGATATCCATTGCCTCTTATTGCTTTCAATTTTTTTTCTCGTGTCAACATAGAACAACAGGAGTGTTGTGTGAATTTTTGTGATTTTTCGGGGATCGTTTGGATATTTTTATGCATTAACTGAGTTTTCAATGCATTTATGTGCACAATTCAAATTTGAACTACATGCACTTGCTCAAGTGCATATAAATTGTTTGAAAAATCAAATCTGTGTCCTTGGGTGCATGCTTAGGTCCCAAGCAAGAAATGGGAATGAATTTCAAACACCAGGACACTGTTGATTGCCGCAAAAACATTGCGATGCCTGGTTTTTAAATTCTAGTAAATCAAAAACTCGTCTGAAATTCATTAAACTTGGCATGCTATCATGGAGCGGCATCAACATGCCGTGGTAAAAAAATTTGTCCCATTTGGGGCAGTTTGGGTATATGCTTCTCACAAACATGAGCTTCTCACAACAAGCATGATGGTTTTCGGTAGGGAACGTCCCACCTTTGGGGACGAAACGATATCCATTGCCTCTTATTGCTTTCAATTTTTTTTCTAGTGTCAACATAGAACAACGGGAGTGTTGTGTGAATTTTTGTTATTTTTCGAGGTTCATTTGGACATTTTTATGTATTAACTGAGTTTTCAATGCATTTATGTGCACAATTTAAATTTGAATTACATGCACATGCTCCAGTGCATATAAATTGGTTGAAAAATCAAATCTGTGTCCTTTGGTGCATGCTTAGGTCCCATGCAAGAAATGGCAATGAATTTCAAACACCAAGGCACCGTTGATTGCCGGCAAAACATTGAGATGCCTGGTTTTTTAATTCTAGTAAGTCCAAAACGCGTCTGAAATTCATGAAACTTGGCACGCTATCATGGAGCGGCATCAACATGCCGTGGTAAATTTTTTGTCCCATTTGGGGCAGGTTTGGGTATATGCTTCTCACAAACCGGAGCTTCTCACAACAAGCATGATGGTTTTCGGTAGGGAACGTCCCACCTATGGGGAAGAAATGATATCCATTGCCTCTTATTGCTTTCAATTTTTTTTCTCGTGTCAAGAAAGAACAATAGGAGTGTTGTGTGAATTTTTGTGATTTTTCGGTGTTCGTTTGGACATTTTATGCATTAACTGAGTTTTCAATGCACTTATTTGCACAATTCAAATTTGAACTGCATGCACCTGCTTCAGTGCATATAAATTGGTTGAAAAATCAAATATGTGTCCTTGTGTGCATGCTTAGGTCCCTTGCAAGAAATGGGAATGAATTTCAAACACCAGGGCACCGTTGATTGTCGGCAAAACATTGAGATGCCTGGTTTTTAAATTCTAGTAAATCTAAAACTCGTCTGAAATTCATGAAACTTGGCATGCTATCATGGAGCGGCATCAACATGTTGATACGTCTCCAACGTATCTACTTTTCCAAACACTTTTGCCCTTATTTTGGACTCTAATTTGCATGATTTGAATGGAACTAACCCGGACTGACAATGTTTTCAGCAGAATTGCCATGGTGTTATTTTTTGTGCAGAAATTAAAGTTCTCGGAATGACCTGAAACTTCACGGAGAATATTTTTGGAATTAATAAAAAATACTGGCAAAAGAATCAACACCAGGGGGCCCACACCTTGTCCATGAGGGTGGAGGGGGCGCCCACCCCCTGAGGCGCGCCCCCTGCCTCGTGGCCCCCTGAGGCTCCACCGACCTCAACTCCAACTCTATATATTCACGTTCAGGGAGAAAAAAATCAGAGAGAAGGATTCATCGCGTTTTACAATACGGAGCCGCCGCCAAGCACTAATCTCTCTCGGGAGGGCTGATCTGGAGTCCGTTCGGGGCTCCGGAGAGGGGAATCCGTTGCCGTCATCATCATCAACCTTCCTCCATCACCAATTTCATGATGCTCACCGCCATGCGTGAGTAATTCCATCGTAGGCTTGCTGGATGGTGATGGGTTGGATGAGATTTACCATGTAATCGAGTTAGTTTTGTTAGGATTTGATCCCTAGTATCCATTATGTTCTGAGTTTGATGTTGCCAAGACTTTGCTATGCTTAATGCTTATCACTAGGGGCCGAGTGCCATGATTTCAGATCTAAAACTATTATGTTTTCATGAATATATGTGAGTTTTTGATCCTATCTGCAAGTCAATAGTCACCTACTATGTGTTATGATCCGGTAACCCCGAAGTGACAATAATCGGGACCACTCCTGGTGATGACCGTAGTTTGAGGAGTTCATGTATGCACTAAGTGTTAATGCTTTGGTCCGGTACTCTATTAAAAGGAGGCCTTTATATCCCTTAGTTTCCAATAGGACCCCGCTGCCACGGGAGGGTAGGACAAAAGATGTCATGCAAGTTCTTTTCCATAAGCACGTATGACTATATTCGGAGTATATGCCTACATTACATTGATGGACTGGAGCTAGTTCTGTGTCACCCTATGTTATAACTGTTGCATGAGGAATCGCATCCGACATAATTATCCATCACTGATCCAATACCTACGAGCTTTTCACATATTGATCTTTGCTTAGTTACTTTACCGTTGCCACTGTTACAATTACTACAAAACTGCTACCGTTACTTTTGCCACCGTTACCGTTACTTCCATACTACTTTGCTACTAAATATTTTGCTGCAGATATTAAGTCTTCCAGGTGTGGTTGAATTGACAACTCAACTTCTAATACTTGAGAATATTCTTTGGCTCCCCTTGTGTTGAATCAATAAATTTGGGTTGAATACTCTACCCTCGAAAATTGTTGCGATCCCCTATACTTGTCGGTTATCAAGACTATTTTTTGGCGCCGTTGCTGGGGAGCATAGCTCTATTCTTTGAGTCACTTGGGATTTATATCTGTTGATCACTATGAGGAACTTGAAAGACGAAAAAAACAAAAAAATTCCCTCAACTACGAGGGGAGGTAAGGAACTGCCATCTAGCTCTGCACTTGATTCACCTTCTGTTATGAGTAAATTTGCGACACCTACAGCTGCTATTGATTCTGATATGTCGCACGTTATTGATGATGCCACTTCTGCTATGCATGATGCTTTTGATGAAACTAATTCTATGCTTGATAATACTGTGCCACTCGGTGAATTTCTTGATGAACAACTTGCTAGGGCTAGAGAGAATGAAAATATTGAAACCGATAATATTGATGAAAGTGATGATGAAGATTCTCCCCCTAGATATGAATTGCCTGATGTGCTTGAGGGTTATGTTATGGATGAAGAAATTGCTAGAGGCTTTTTTGCTTGCAAAGATAGATATGATCTTAAGAAACTGTTAGTTAAGCTGAAAGAAAAGTCTTTGAATGCTAGAATGAAATATGACCCTGCTTTTGCTACTTCACCTATCTGTATTTCTGATAAGGATTATGATTTCTTTGTCGATCCTGGGTTAATTACTTTTGTTGAATATAATCCTTTTTATGGCTATGAATCTGAAACTGTTGTGGCACATCTTACTAAATTAAATGATATAGCCACCCTGTTCACTAATGAGGAAAAATTCGTTACTACTATATCCTTAAGTTATTTCCGTTCTCATTAAAGGGTGATGCTAAAACATGGTTTAATTCCCTTACTCCTGGTTGTGTGCGTAGTCCCCAGCATACGATTTATTACTTTTCTGCTAAATATTTCCCCGCTCATAAGAAACAAGCTGCCTTAAGGGAAATATATAATTTTGTGCAAATTTAAGGCGAGAGTCTCCCACAAGCTTGGGGGAGGCTTCTCCGATTACTTAATGCTTTGCCTGATCATCCTCTCAAGAAAAATGAAATACTTGATATATTTTATAATGGACTAACCGATGCTTCCAGAGACCACCTGGATAGTTGTGCTGGTTGTGTTTTCAGGGAAAGAACTGTTGATCAAGCTGAATTGCTATTGAATAATATGTTGAGTAATGATAATAATTGGGCACTTCCTAAACCAACTCCTAAGCCAACTCCGAAGAAAAGGGGTATTCTATTTCTCAGTCCTGAAGATATGCAAGAGGCAAATAAATTTATGAAAGAAAAGGGTATTAAAGCTGAAGATGTTAAGAATTTACCACCTATTGAAGAAATACATGGTCTTGATAACCCGGCACAGGTAGTAAAGGTAAATTCTCTCTATAGATTTGATAAGGGTGAAATCCCATCTACTAAGTTTGCTAGCCAATGCTTGGATGAGTTTGATAATTTTATTGTTAAACAAGAAAACTTCAATGCTTATGTTGGTAGACATTTGAAACGAAATGCTTATATGATTGAACACTTGAGTGATTATATGTCTAGAGTTAAAGGTGAACTTAAACTTATTAGTAAACATGTTTCTATGATTACCACTCAAGTAGAACAAGTGCTTAAAGCACAAGATGATTTGCTCAATGAATTAAATAATAAGAAAAATGATAATGCTGCTAGAGTTATGACTAGAGGGGGTAGAGTGACTCAGGAACCTTTGTATTCTGAGGGCCACCCTAAGAGAATTGAGCAAGATTCTCAGAGAACTAATGCTGATGCACCTAGTCCTTCTAAGAAGAAGAAAAAGAAAAATGGTAGGACTTTGCATGCTTCTAGTGAACCTGTTGTTGACACACCTGAGAATCCCAATGATATTTCTATTTTTGATGCTGAAACACAATCTGGTAATGAACATGAACCTAGTGATAATGTTAATGATGATGCTCATGTTGATGCTCGACCTAGCAATAACAATGATGTAGAGATTGAACATGTTGTTGATCTTGATAACCCACAATCAAAGAATCAACATTATGATAAGAGAGACTTTGTTGCTAGGAAGCAAGGTAAAGAAAGAGAGCCATGGGTTCAGAAACCCATGCCCTTTCCTCCTAAACCATCAAAGAAAAAGGATAATGAGGATTTTGAGTGCTTTGCTGAAATGATTAGACCTATCTTTTTGCGTATGCGTTTGACTGATATGCTTAAAATGAATCTGTATGCTAAGTATATGAAAGATATTGTTACAAATAAAAGAAAGATACCGGAAGCTGAAATTTCCACCATGCTTGCTAATTACTCTTTTAAAGGTGGAATACCAAAGAAACTAGGAGATCCAGGAGTACCAACTATACCATGCTCCATTAAAAGAAACTATGTTAAAACTGCTTTATGTGATCTTGGAGCCGGTGTTAGTGTTATGCCTCTCTCTTTATATCGTAGACTTGATTTGAATAAGTTAACACCTACTGAAATATCTTTGCAAATGGCCGATAAATCAACTGCTATACCTAACGGTATTTGTGAGGATGTGCCTGTTGTGGTTGCAAACGTTACGATTTTAACGGACTTTGTTATTCTTGATATTCCCGAGGACGATAGTATGTCGATTATCCTTGGTAGACCCTATTTGAATACTGCAGGGGCTGTTATTGATTGCAACAATGGCAATGTCACCTTTCATGTTAATGGTAATGAGCATACGATACACTTTCCGAGGAAACAACCTCAAGTCCACAGTATTAATTCTATTGGAAAATTTTCAACTATTACTATTGGAGCTTTTGAATTTCCTCTTCCTACTGTCAAGAAGAAATATGATATTCTTATTGTTGGGGACGTGCATATCCCCGTTGAGGTAACTTAGTGTTATTCGAAAATTCTCCGGTTTCATGTTTTTCGGAAAGAGTTTGTTAACAAGACTTGATCAACCTTGTTAGTGGATTCCTTTTGATGAGCATGAGATGGATGAACTTAGAAAGCACAACTTTCTGTACCCTCCTTTTACTTTGTGTTATTTAGATTTAATAAAGCAAAAATAGTATTTTCTGTCTGTTTTCTGAATTATCCTTGCAATAAAAATACCCCAAAAATAAAAGTTCTCCAAATGTCCTGAAAATGAAATATGATTTTTTGTAGAATATTTAAGAATATCTGGCACTGAGAACACACCAGTGGGGGCCACCACCTGGCCACGAGGGTCCAGGGCGTGCCCACCCCTGGGGCGGGCCCCCTGCCTCGTGGACCCCACGTGGCCCCCTCCACTTATTCCAGCACCCACTCACTCCTTCTTCCTCCAGAAAAAATCCTCCCATAGCTCAAACCCATGTTCTATCTCATCTTGTTGCCATTTTCGATCTCTTTGCTCAAAGCTCCATTCACAAAACTATTTTGGGGGATTTTTCTTCGGTATGTGACTCCTCCAATGGTCCAATTAGTTTTTGTTCTAGTGCTTTATTTATTGCAAATTTTTGCTGCTTAGGTGACCCTGTTCTTGAGCTTGCATGTCAAATTTATATGGTCAAAAGTAGTTTTAATGCTTGATATAGTCTCTAGGCACTTGTGGGAGTAGTTGCTATCAATTTGTTGAGTTTGTTTCACTTTTATTTTGAGTCACTAAAAATTTCAGAAATTTTCAGAGGAAGAAAATGTTGAAGAGATTATTGAGAGGCTCTTCGAGACGAAGCTCGAAGGATAAGCAGAATGAGGAAAATAAAAAGCCCAAATACAATCTTCCTCGCACTGCGGAGGTTCGGCCGTGCGAATGGCCTTGCGAAGAATTCTTGAGAGCCGCCGGAATTTATGATGATTTTTATTACTTGGCTGAGAATGCAGGCCTCACCGACTTCGTCAACGACCCGTGCGAACAGCACGTACCTCATCATGCCGGAGGCCATTTATGCATACTGGAGCCTGACACAAGTTCTAGAGCCTGAGCCTGAGCCACCACTTGACCCCTATCGGTAGTCTGTTTATCAGTGGGATCCGGAGGAGATCGCTAACCAATGGCACCCTGAGGACACTCCTCCGTACATCGGAGAGAGTAGCTTTGATCCATGGGCATAGACCAACTTAGGCCAAAAGCCTAAGCTTGGGGGAGTACATATTTCTCACCGACACTACATTCATGTTCACACACTCATTCTAGTTGTCGGTGCTCATACTTTTTCATTATACTATCCATGCTAGTTTATTTTCTGTTTTAAGCCTTCTTCTTGTGTGTTTGAAAAACCTTAAGAAAAACAAAAAAAATAGTTGTAGTTTTTAGCTAGTTTACTATTCATACCTGTAGTAGTAATTAAAAGAAAACCCAAAAAGATTTATCGTTCTTATTTTGCTTGTTGGGAGCTTTCCCGTTTAAATAGTTTTATTTCCTTTCTTTAGGGGTCGAGAGGAGAAGGCCATGATGAAAATTTTGAGTGGCTCTCATATGCATTATTGTTTATTGAACCAAGAGCCCATATTACCTTTTCTTCTCCCTTGTATTAAATGCTTGCAGATTCCAGCTTAGTCCAATGCACGTGCACTATTATTATTATCCACACGGTTCGGTCGTGCAAGTGAAAGGCAATAATGATGATATATGATGAACTGATTGAGATGAGAGAAGCTGGTATGAACTCGACCTATCTTGTTTTCTTAAATATGATTAGTTCATCGTTCCTGATTCAGCCTATTATGAATGAAACATATTTGCAATGACAATTAGAGATTATAGTTTCTCATGCCATGCTTAATTAGCTAGGAGCTTATAATGGTTTACCTTGCGTGCCAACGTGCTATTAAAATGGTTGTGATGTGGTATGATAGGGTGGTATCCTCCTTTGAACGATTCGAGTGGCTTGACTTGGCACATGTTCACGCATGTAGTTGAAACAAAATCAACATAGCCTCCACGATATTTATGTTCATGGTGAATTATATCCTACTCATGCTTGCACTTAGTGTTGATTAATTTTAATGCATGTTCATGACTGTTGTCATTCTCTAGTTGGTCGCTTCCCAGTCTTTTTCTAGTCTTCACTTGTACTAAGCGGGAATACTGCTTGTGCATCCACTTCCATAAACCCCAAAGTTATTCCATATGAGTCCACCATACCTTCCTATAAGCGGTATCTACCTGCCGTTCCAAGTAATTTTGTATGTGCCAAACTCTGATCCTTCAAATGAAATTCTATTTTGTATGCTCGAATAGCTCATGTATCAACTAGGGCTGTCTATATCTTCCATGCTAGGTGGGTTATTCTCACAAGGAGTGGACTCCGCTCCTCATTCACGAGAAAATGGCTGGTACTGGGATGCCCAGTCCCATGCTTAAATAAAAATAATTGCAAACAAAACTCCCCCAGGACTGTTGTTAGTTGGAGGCACCCGTCGTTTCGGGCAAGCCGTGGATTGATGCTTGTTGGTGGTGGGGGAGTATAAACTTTACCATTCTGCTTGGGAACCGCCTATAATGCGTGTAGCATCGAAGATATTGAGATCTCTTGGTTGATATGTTGACAATGAAAGTATACCACTCAAAATATTATTTACCTCTATTTCAAAAATCGAGCTCTGGCACCTCTACAAATCCCTGCTTCCCTCCGTGAAGGGTCTATCCATTTACTTTTATGTTGAGTCATCACCCTCTTATTAAAAAGCACCAGCTGGAGAGCACCGCTGTCATTTGCATAAATTCTTTGTCCCATTTGGGGCAGGTTTGGGTATATGCTTCTCACAAACCAGAGCTTCTCGGAACAAGCATGATGGTTTTCGGTAGGGAACGTCCCACCTTTGGGGACGAAACGATATCCACTGCCTCTTATTGCTTTCAATTTTTTCCTAGTATCAACATGGAACAACATGAATGTTGTGTGATTTTTTGTGATTTTTCAGGGTTCGTTTGGATATTTTTATGCACTAACTGAGTTTTCAATGCATTTATGTGCACAATTCAAATTTGAACTACATGCACATGCTCCAGTGCATATAAATTGGTTGAAAAATCAAATATGTGTCCTTGGGTGCATGCTTAGGTCCCATGCAAGAAATGGGAATGAATATCAAACACCAGGGCACCGTTGATTGCCGGCAAAACATCGAGATGCCTGGTTTTTAAATTCTAGTAAATACAAAACTCGTCTAAAATTCATGAAACTTGGCATGCTATCATGGAGCGGCATCAACATGCCGTGGTAAAAAATTTGTCCCATTTGGGGCAGGTTTGGGTATATGCTTCTAACAAACCGGAGCTTCTCACAACAAGCATGATGGTTTTCGGTAGGTAACGTCCCACCTTTGGGGACGAAACGATATCCATTGCCTCTTATTGCTTTCAAATTTTTGTCCAGTGTCAACATAGAACAACAGGAGTGTTGTGCGAATTTTTGTTATTTTTCGGGGTTAGTTTGGACATTTTTATGCATTAACTGAGTTTTCAATGCATTTATGTGCCCAATTCAAATTTGAACTACATGCACATGCTCCAGTGCATATAAATTGGTTGAAAAATCAAATCTGTGTCCTTGGGTGCATGCTTAGGTCCCATGCAAGAAATGGGAATGAATTTCAAACACCAGGGCACCGTTGATTGCTGGCAAAACATTGAGATGCCTGGTTTTTCAATTCTAGTAAATCCAAAACTCGTCTGAAATTCATTAAACTTGGCATGCTATCATGGAGCGGCGTCAACATGCTGTGCTAAATTTTTTGTCCCATTTGGCGCAGTTTGGGTATGTGCTTCTCACAAACCGGAGCTTCTCACAACAAGCATGATGGTTTTCGGTAGGGAACGTCCCACCTTTGGGGATGAAACGATATCCATTGCCTCTTATTGCTTTCAAATTTTTTTCTCGTGTCAACATAGAACAACAGGAGTGTTGTGTGAATTTTTGTGATTTTTCGGGGTTCGTTTGGATATTTTTATGCATTAAGTGAGTTTTCAATGCATTTATGTGCACAATTCAAATTTGAACTACATGCACTTGCTCAAGTGCATATAAATTGTTTGAAAAATCAAATCTGTGTCCTTGGGTGCATGCTTAGGTCCCAAGCAAGAAATGGGAATGAATTTCAAACACCAAGGCACCGTTGATTGCTGGCAAACCATTGAGATGCCTGGTTTTTAAATTCTAGTAAATCCAAAACTCCTCTGAAATTCATGAAACTTGGCATGCTATCATGGAGCCGCATCAACATGCTGATACGTCTCCAACGTATCTACTTTTCCAAACACTTTTTGCCCTTGTTTTGGACTCTAACTTGCATGATTTGAATGGAACTAACCCGGACTGACGCTGTTTTCAGCAGAATTGCGATTGTGTTATTTTTGTGCAGAAATAAAAGTTCTCACAATGACCTGAAACTTCACGAAGAATATTTTTGGAATTAATAAGAAATACCGTCGAAAGAATCAACACCAGGGGGCCCACACCCTGTCCATGAGGGTGGAGGGCGCGCCCACCCCCTGCGGCGCGCCCCTGCCTCATGGGCCCCCTGAGGCTCCACCGACCTCAACTCCAACTTTATATATTCACGTTCGGGGAGAAAAAATCAGAGAGAAGGATTCATCATGTTTTACGATACGGAGCCGCCGCCAAGCCCTAATCTCTCTCGGGAGGGCTGATCTGGAGTCCGTTCGGGGCTCCGGAGACGGGAATCAGTCGCCGTCGTCATCATCAACCTTTCTCCATCACCAATTTCATGATGCTCACCGCCGTGCGTGAGTAATTCCATCGTAGGCTTGCTGGACGGTGATGGGTTGGATGAGATTTACCATGTAATCAAGTTAGTTTTGTTAGGGCTTGATCCCTAGTATCCATTATGTTCTGAGATTGACGTTGCTATGACTTTGCTATGCTTAATGCTTGTCACTTCGGCCCGAATGCCATGATTTCAGATCTGAACCTATTATGTTTTCATGAATATATGTGAGTTCTTGATCCTATCTTGCAAGTCAATAGTCACCTACTATGTGTTATGATCCGGTAACCCCGATGTGACAATAATCGGGACCACTCCCGGTGATGAATGTAGTTTGAGGAGTTCATGTATTCACTAAGTGTTAATGCTTTGGTCCGGTACTCTATTAAAAGGAGGCTTAATATCCCTTAGTTTCCAATAGGACCCCGCTGCCACGGGAGGGTAGGACAAAAGATGTCATGCAAGTTCTTTTCCATAAGCACGTATGACTATATTCGGAATACATGCCTACATTACATTGATGAACTGGAGCTAGTTCTGTGTCACCCTATGTTATAACTATTGCATGAGGAATCGCATCCGACATAATTATCCATCACTGATCCAATGCCTACGAGCTTTTCACATATTGATCTTTGCTTAGTTACTTTACCGTTGCCACTGTTACAATTACTACAAAACTGCTACCGTTACTTTTGCCAACGTTACCGTTACTTCCATACTACTTTGCTACTAAATATTTTGCTGCAGATATTAAGTCTTCCAGGTGTGGTTGAATTGACAACTCAACTGCTAATACTTGAGAATATTCTTTGGCTACCCTTGTGTCGAATCAATAAATTTGGGTTGAATACTCTACCCTCGAAAACTGTTGCGATCCCCTATACTTGTGGGTTATCACATGCCGTGGTAAATTTTTTGTCCCATTTGGGGCAGGTTTGGGTATATGCTTCTCACAAACCGGAGCTTCTCACAACAAGCATGATGGTTTTCGGTAGGCAGCCTCTCACCTTTGGGGACGAAACGATATCCATTGCGTCTTATTGCTTTCAATTTTTTTCTCGTGTCAACATAGAAAAACAGGAGTGTTGTGTGAATTTTTGTGATTTTTCGGGGTTCGTTTGGACATTTTTATGCATTAACTGAGTTTTCAATGCATTTATGTGCACAATTCAAATTTGAACTACCTGCACATGCTCCAGTGCATATAAATTGGTTGAAAAATAATATATGTGTCATTGGTTGCATGCTTAGGTCCCATGCAAGAAATGGGAATGAATTTCAAACACCAGGGCACCGTTGATTGCCGGCAAAACATTGAGATGCCTGGTTTTTAAATTCTAGTAAATCCAAAACTCGTCTCAAATTCATGAAACTTGGCATGCTATCATGGAGCGGCATCAACATGCTGATACGTCTCCAACGTATCTAGTTTTCCAAACACTTTTGCCCTTGTTTTGGACTCTAAATTGCATGATTCAATGGAACTAACCCGGACTGATGATGCTTTCAGCAGAATTGCCATGGTGTTATTTTTGTGCAGAAATAAAAGTTCTCGGAATGACCTGAAACTTCACGGAGAATATTTTTGGAATTAATAAAAAATACCGGCGAAAGAATCAACACGAGGGGCCCACACCCTGTCCATGAGGGTGGAGGGCGCGCCCACCCCCCTGGGGCGCGCCCCCTGCCTCGTTGGCCCCCTGAGGCTCCACCGACCTCAACTCCAACTCTATATATTCACGTTCGGGGAGAAAAAAATCAGAGAGAAGGATTCATCGCGTTTTACGATACGGAGCCGCCGCCAAGCCCTAAGCTCTCTCGGGAGGGCTGATCTGGAGTCCGTTCGGGGCTCCGGAGAGGGCAATCCATCGCCGTCGTCATCATCAACCTTCGTCAATCACCAATTTCATGATGCTCACCGCCGTGCGTGAGTAATTCCATTGTAGGCTTGCTGGACGGTGATGTGTTGGATGAGATTTACCATGTAATCGAGTTAGTTTTGTTAGGTCTTGATCCCTAGTATACATTATGTTCTGAGATTGACGTTGCTATGACTTTGCTATGCTCAATGCTTGTCACTAGGGCCCGAGCGCCATGATTTCTGATCTGAACCTATTATGTTTTCATGAATATATGTGAGGTCTTGATCCTATCTTGCAAGTCAATAGTCACCTACTATGTGTTATGATCCGGTAACCCCGAAGTGACAATAATCGGGACCACTCCCGGTGATGACTGTAGTTTGAGGAGTTCATGTATTCACTAAATGTTAATGCTTTGGTTCGGTACTCTATTAAAAGGAGGCCTTAATATCCCTTAGTTTCCAATAGGACCCCACTACCATAGGAGGGTAGGACAAAAGATGTCATGCAAGTTCTTTTCCATAAGCACATATTACTATATCCGGAATACATGCCTACATTACATTGATGAACCGGAGCTAGTTCTGTGTCACCCTATGTTATAACTGTTGCATGAGGAATCGCATCCGACATAATTATCCATCACTGATCCAATTCCTATGAGCTTTTCACATATCGATCTTTGCTTACTTACTTTACCATTGCCACTGTTACAATTACTACAAAACTGCTACCGTTACTTTTGCCACCGTTACCGTTATTTCCATACTACTTTCCTACTAAATATTTTGCTACAGATATTAAGTCTTCTAGGTGTGGTTGAATGACAACTCAACTGCTAATACTTGAGAATATTCTTTGGCTCCCCTTGTGTCGAATCAATAAATTTGGGTTGAATACTCGACCCTCTAAAACAGTTGCGATCCCCTATACTTGTGAGTTATCACATGCCATGGTAAAAAATTTGTCCAATTTTGGGCAGGTTTGGGTATATGCTTCTCACAAACCGGAGCTTCTCACAACAAGCATGATGGTTTTCGGTGGGCCACGTACCACATTTGGGGACGAAACTATATCCATTGCCTCTTATTGCTTTCAAATTTTTTTCTCGTGTGAACATAGAACAACAGGAGTGTTGTGTGAATTTTTGTGATTTTTCGGGGTTTGTTTGGACATTTTTATGCATTAACTGAGTTTTCAATGCATTTATGTGCACAATTCAAATTTGGACTACATGCACATGCTCCAGTGCATATAAATTGGTTGAAAAATCAAATCTGTGTCCTTGGGTGCATGCTTAGGTCCATTGCAAGAAATGGGAATGAATTTCAAACACCAGGGCACCGTTGATTGCCGGCAAAACATTGAGATGCCTGGTTTTTAAATTCTAGTAAATCCAAAACTAGTCTGAAATTCATGAAACTTGGCATGCTATCATGGAGCGGCATCAACATGCCGTGGTAAATTTTTTGTCCCATTTGGGGCAGGGTTGGGTATATGCTTCTCACAAACCGGAGCTTCTCACAAGAAGCAGGATGGTTTTCTGTAGGGAACGTCCCAGCTTTGGGGACGAAACGATATCCATTGCCTCTTATTGCTTTCAATATTTTTCTCGTGTCAACATAGAACAAGAGGAGTGTTGTGTGAATTTTTACGATTTTTCGGGGTTCGTTTGGACATTTTTATGCATTAACTGAGTTTTCAATGCATTTATGTGCAGAATTCAAATTTGAACTACATGCACATGCTCCAGTGCATATAAATTGGTTGAAAAATCAAATCTGTGGTCTTGGGTGCATGCTTAGGTCCCATGCAAGAAATGAGAATGAATTTCAAACACCAGGGCACCGTTGATTGCCGGCAAAACATTGAGATGCCTGGTTTTTAAATTCTAGTAAATCCAAAACTCGTCTGAAATTCATGAAACTTGGCATTCTATCATGGAATGGCACCCGACATGCTGCGGCATTTTCCGTGTCCATTTTGAGAGAAGGCGCACTCGAATAATGACAGTCAACAAAGGCATTTTGAAAAAATAGCTGCCACTTTAATATCTCAAACGTTTGTATAATTCAAACCGTGTGCGTTCTGTTAACCATTCACGTGGCGCCACGTGTCTTGGTTTTAATGGCTGTAGGAGGTGCCGTGCAGGCAGCTGCTTGACCTTGACTGAACGGGAGGCGTCCGAGCGCCGTCCGATGCGCAGGCTGACCGAGCGGCGTGCAAGCTGTCCTCAAATGCGCAGGCTCACCGGGAAGCGTGCGAGCTGTACGCTCCGCGGGCTCACTGGGAAGTGAGCCCTTTGAATTCCATGGCCGCCCACCTTGCTCGCATCCTCTCCATTAATGGCGCCCAAGCCGCAGTTTAATTCGCTTTTTAAATACAAAACACTCATAGCAAACGTTTTAGTTAGAACACCCGTATGCAATACGACGGCTTCCCCAGGAAGCCAAGAGAAAATGTGCCGAGCAGGATTTTTGCAGCTCTTGATCGCAAACGTTTTAGATAGAACACCCGTATGCAAAGTGAGAGCAGCGCAGGATTTGTGCATCCCTTCAACGCAAACGGTTGTTTTGGATGACCCGTGTGCATCCACGTACAAACAATTTGGTAAGATTTGTCAATCCTTGTAACACTGTGATTTGTCAAAGTATGAAGCTAAAAATCACTAGTAGTATCTAATTTTTGCAACTAAAATTCAGTAAGTAAGCTTAGATTTCATTCATAGATTAAGCAGTCGTTCTTAATTTATACAAACAGTTCAACTCGACAGCTGAACCGACCAAACTTTTCCCCAATCGTTGCCAACCACGTACTGAAATAGCTAGTTCAACTATATATACTAGCTAATTTTAAGTACGTTGTACAGTTCGACCACACATCTATAGTCAGATGAACTGAACAAAATAGCCCCTAAATACTACTACTACCACGGAGGGGCTTTGTGCTACTTCCGGCAGCCTCTCCTCTGCCGAGCGCGCTCACCCGCTCAGTAAGAGGTAGAGGAGGAGGAGCCTACCGACGAGCTAGACAAATGCAATACGGTGCCTGCCGCTGCTACATGTTCAGTGACGCTCGCCAGCCCGAACGCCCACTGCCGCTCCAGACGATCCCTCTCGAAGCGGCCGGACTGCTCATAGATCTCCTGATTCCTCGCCTCTGCGTCGGCGTGTGCTGCGGCCACAGCTGCTATAAGGCTCTTTGCATGCTCGACGAGGCGCTCCTCCTCCTCCCGCAGGAACTCGATGTAGCGCACAAGGTTGCTGACGCACATGCGGGCATCCACCTCCGCCTCCCGCCTTCGGGCCGCGGAGGCGGAGCGGGTGATAATCCCAGCGGTCGACGGTGGGCTGGCGACCAAGGCGGCCGACGATGGGGTGGCGGCCACGACCACCACCTCCCGCCTTCGGGCCGCGGTGGCGGAGCGGGTGATGGCCACGATGGCCGACAGTGGGGTGGCAGCCACGACGGCCACCTCCCACCTTCAGGCCGCGGCGGCGGAGCGGGAGATAGCCCTGGCTTTCAACGGTGGTGTGGCGGCAACGGCGGCCGGCAACAGCTGCCGACGGGCAGCGGCGGCAGAGCGTGTGGTGGGTGTTCCGCGCACACCCAACAGGGACGCCACGTGCACTACACAACGCTAGGGACTGCGCCACCATGGTGTAGCCTCCCAGCTGGAGCTGTCCTCTGATGACGGCGGAGTGGCTGAGCAACGACGACGGACTGGTGCCATTGGCAATTGTGGGAGAAGGAGACGAGATAAGTTATAGGGAGGGAGGGGAAAATGCGACGCAGGACTCGCCTGCCGTGAGGGTTTTTATAGCAGGCCGGCAAGCATTGGGATTTTGTGGGATTTCACCGAGTCAGGCGGGAAGCTTGCGCGGGAACCTGCGAGGTTGCGCGGGAACGGGCTCACCGACGATTCATTGGCGTCACCGTTTGGCCAAAAGAACGCCCCCGCGCGCTGCGCAAGCTTGCGCTGTAAGCCGTCTGCGGCAGCGTGGTGACAAGACGTGCAAGAGGAGGACGAGAGGACACGTACACATACAGTTAATAAAAAAAGTTTGCGATTTAATTACCTACTATACCCCCGTCCTGGTTTATAAGTAGGATTTAACTAATAAAATACGAATGCATGTCGCCAAAGATTATATCGTTGGAGTCGTCTTTGAACATAGTTTCTTGCTATACAATTTTTGTAACATGCATTAACACTTTTTTGGTTAAATTTAAGGTTATATACCAGCAAGCGTTTGCCCGCAACACACACGGCTTATTCCATCACAAACAGCTTGGACGGATCAACTGTATGCCACGTATCGCACACGCAACTCTAATATGATTCGTGCTTGATGTCTCCGACATCGCTCGCACAGTTCGTCTTATTTGCCACGTATCACTGTGCCGTCCTCTGCTCGCGTCCCTTGGCAAGCTCTACTCACCGTTAGGCGCCGCAGCGCGCTGTGCTCGCTGTTAGGCGCCGCGCCGCGCTCTGTCGCATCCGTTGGCGCGCTCTGCTCGCGTCCGTCAGCGCGCTCGGCTTGTGGACAGCTTTTCCTTGCGCATTCAACTGCTATATGAATATATATATATATATGTTTATATATATGGTTACTCACCGTTGAGGCGACCGCGGAGCGCTCTGCTCACGTCCCTCCGTGCGCGCTCTGCTAGCGGTTGGGTGTGCGCACGATCACGTCGGGGGGCCCATATGCATGCGGTTGCGCCGCGCTCGGCTCCACGCGATGCAGTTACGTGCGGCATGATGGAGTTACGTGCTGCAAATTAGAACTACCATCAGGGCCTACCGATATTCCTGGCCGTCCGGCTTCCCCTTTAATTCCCGCGGCCATTATAACCTTAGTCTCTTCAACCTTTCGATCGCGCCCCACAACACAACAAGCACACCCACGACAACACATAGAGAGGGGATGTCCAGCGGCGCTCCAATGGAGTTCGGTGAGCATAGAGTGGAGATCCACGTGAGCGAGGCGGATCTCTTGGTGGTGTACACCATCGACCCGGACGTGGTGGACGACTACATCAACATCGTTGAGCAGTTGCTTGTTGGAGACAAGTACAAGGTGGTCGGCATCGACCTCCAGTACACCGCCGGTCGTCCCAGCATAGATCAGAAGGTTGTCGTCGCCCAGTTGTGCGTGCGCCATCATGTCCTCATCTACCACCA
The DNA here is from genome assembly GCF_018294505.1 of Triticum aestivum. Taxonomy (NCBI): domain Eukaryota; kingdom Viridiplantae; phylum Streptophyta; class Magnoliopsida; order Poales; family Poaceae; genus Triticum; species Triticum aestivum. Next base: position 152,705,386 of record NC_057811.1, read on the forward strand.
CTGCATGGCCACAGAGCCTTGCGACCGTTTCAACAGGTTTGTCAACAGCACCGACTACAAGTTCGCCATGGTGGAAACCAAAGATGATGTAAAAGCGCTCAGTGTTACGGGCTTGGCCTGCAAGAACCTAGTCGAAATCTGTGACCACTACAGGGTCTGGGGCAGCATGAAGAAGGACTCCCTGGTTGAACTCGCCTCGGCCATCATCGACCCCTACTACGAAAAGATGAAGCAGGATGCCCAGAGAACAAGCCCCCTATCCTGGCATAGGGCCTGGATGCGGCAACTGGATGAACCTCACCTCAGGTTCGCGGCCAAGAGAGTGTACACATGCTACGAGATGCACAGGTGGATCGTTGACATGAGGAAGTGCCTCGTTACCCAAATCGACGAGCCCGGATCGAGCCACAAGCAGAGCAAGCATCACAAGAAGTAGATGATGATCAGATGATTGTTTATGCTAGTTAATCATGCATGTAATATATAGTTTGCTTTATTGGTGTGTGGAAATGTCATGTGTGTAGTAGCCACCTATGTAATTATGCATGTAATAGTTTACTTTGGTGTGTGCAAATGCCATGGTTGTAGTAGCCACCTATGTAAGTGGATGTTTAATTTGGTTATGCACGCATGTCCTTATAAGTGTGTGTGTATATATATATATATGTTGTTGTTCTGTATGCAATCCCATCGCACAACACACACGTCTTATTAGCAGCAACCGTCTATGTCATTAGTGGTATTCACACACATTTCTGATTACAGACCTGTTTGCCGCCTATCACACACATCTTGTTCATTTGAACCGTTTCTGTTCTCATGTCTCAACACAAGCAGTTCATCCGAGTGAACCGCATGCCGTATATCGCACACACCTTTGATCTGGCTGACCGTTTCCATTGTGTTGCCTAATCACAAACAGTTCATCCGAGTGAACCGTATGCTGTGCATCGCACACACCTTCATCTGGCTGCCCGTTTCTTTTGTTCTGCCTCACCGCAAACAGTTAATTGAGCTGAACCGTATGCCCTGCATCACGCACGCAACTAAAATCTGAACCGTGTTTGATGCATCCTCCATCGCAAATGTTTTGCACCTTTTTTGACGGTTTTTTACACCACCGTTTGCGATTATGGCATCGCACACAGTTTCGTCGAAGGGTCTCTGATCGTAGTGTCACGTGAGCAGCATCCTGCAATAGTGAAAGTCATCATAACACTCTCTTATCTGATCATGAGAAGATTTCTTATGAATTTCTTCAAAGAAAGCAAGATCTTGAGAAGCTAAGAGTGTGTTATGAAGATCTTCAGAAGGAGCGTGACTCATTACTTTCTCAACAGATCAGCGCTGCTCGGGAAAAATTCATTCCACCATGTTTGAAGTGCATTGAACGTGAATCTGCTAATTCTTCACCTGAAAGTTCAAATGCTTCTATTGCTGCAAAATTATTCATCTGTCTCTGCTATCACTAATTCCTCATCTGAGGATGTTGCTAGTATCACTGACAATGCAGGGCTGAAGGAATTGTATGTGACAAGCATGTACAAAAGCCTCAAAGGGCATCAGGCACTATGCGATGTGCTTAAAAAGCAGATCCTTAACAGGAACCCTAGGAAAGAGGGCATTGCCTTTGAGAAGAAACTCAATGCTGATGGGACCTACTGGAAACCTGAGCAGTATCCCATAACCTCATGGGTTGCTGCAAAGGGACCTCCCGTAGATCCATCTACTTTATCTGGCTTTACATGTGAATCTTCATATTCTTCTGATGAGTCATTTGACTCCAACTATAAACTGTTCAAAAATCAGAATGGTGAAGTATTTGCTAGATATGTTGGCACTAACTGCAAGAACGGTCCCCCTATGAAGAAAATCTGGGTTCCCAAAAGGTGCCTTGAAAGTCTTCAGGTGAATGTCATCATGACACCACCTGTGAAGAAAAGGAACCCCAGATCAAATTCTTCATATGGACCAAACTCTTCATATGGATCCAAGTCCTCATACGGACCAAATTCCTCACGTGGATCAAAGTCCTCATATGAATATCATCATGCTAACACCTCTATTTCGCAGGAAAGATCTAAGGGCTATGAATATGTGCATTATTCTTCAAATCATTATGTTCATAAGTCCTCGAAGAATTTCTGTACTTATTCATATGCCTACACTAACCCCCCTTATGTGAAACGAAGTGGATTGGCATCTATGCCACCTTTCTCTTATGGAGCTCGCATGATGATGAACTCTTTGCCACCCCTCCAGATGTGGGTGGTGAAGAAAAAGAACTAATCTCTTATGCAGGGTCATGTCTCCAGACGAACTTAATCTTCTGAAGAATTTGCTGGAGACCTGAATATGCTTGAAAGGACGCAAGCTAATCATGAAGAAATGAATTTTCATTTCTCACGTCCTCATACTGTTTTATCTGTTCTATTGCTTGATGAAATTGATCTGATGAATTTGATGTCATATTCTTCACTCATGAAGTATATGAGTTCGTAAGATGCACTAATTCATCTGCAGGATGATCAACCCAAAGCCACTTAGTGGGTCCTCGATAGTGGATGTACAAATCACATGACTGGTGACATGAACTTATTGATGGACACTGCTTTATCTCCATCACATCTGAAGCATATCACCTACGCCGACAAAGGAAAAAGCAAGGTATTGGGCCTAAGGTTGCGATTTCAAAGGATCAACACATCGACAAAGTCATGCTTGTTGAGTCCTTAGGTTTCAACCTCATGTGTGTCTCAATGCTTTGTGATCTTGATATGGTGGTTGTCTTTGGCAAGTATCATTGTGTTGTGATCATGGAAGCTGACCATTCCAAAGTCTTTAAAGGCTTTAGGAGATGATATTTGTATATTGTTGATTTCTCTACAGGACCACAACCAGCCACATGCCTACTTGCAAAAGCTTCAGAAGGCTGGCTATGGCATCGACGACTTGGTCATGTTGGCATGAGGAACTTGCACACTCTCGTGAAGAAGAAGAATTTCATTGGCATCGAGGATGTCAAATTCCTCAAGGATCGCCTGTGTGGAGCTTGTGAAGCTGGAAAGATGACCAAGGCCAAGCATCCCTCAAAGACTATCATGACTATCACTCGTCCCTTTGAATTGCTTCACATGGATCTCTTTGGTCCCGATCATTATTCCTCATTCACCAATGAAGCATCTTTATATGGCCTTGTTATTGTTGATGACTATTCTCGATATACATGGGTGCACATTGTTACTTACAAACGTGAAGTGCAGGAAGTCTTCAAACGATTTTCCTCAAGGGCTTCAACCAACTTTGGTGTGAAGATTAAGCACATCAGAAGTGACAATGGGACCGAGTTCAAGAATACCGGTCTTGATGACTATCTTGATGAACTTGGTATTACTAATGAGTTATCTGCTCCTTACACTCCTCAGCAGAATGGCGTCGTCGAGCGCAAGAACAGGACTCTTGTTGAGATGGCTCGCACTATGCTCGATGAGTACAAGACGCCTCGTCACTTCTGGATTGAGGCAATTGATACTGCGCGCCACATCATCAACAGGGTATATCTTCACAAATTTTTCAAAAAGACCTCATATGAACTCCTCACTGACAAAAAACCCAATGTGAGTTATTTCAAAGTCTTCGGTGCTAAATGCTGGATTAGAGATCCTCATCACAATTCTAAATTTGTACCAAAAGCACATGAAGGTCTTATGCTTGGTTATGGAAAGGACTCGCACACCTACAGAGTCTTCAACACCTTTCACCACAAGGTTGTTGAAACTGTAGATGTGCAGTTCGATGAAACTAACGTCTCACAAAGAGAGCACCTACTGATAACCCACAAGTATAGGGGATCGCAACAGTTTTCGAGGGTAGAGTATTCAACCCAAATTTATTGATTCGACACAAGGGGAGACAAAGAATATTCTCAAGTATCACCAGTTGAGTTGTCAATTCAACCACACCTGGATAACTTAATATCTGCAGGAAAGTATTTAGTAGCAAAGCAGTATGGAAGTAACGGTAGCGGTGGCAAAGTAACAGTGATAGTTTTGTAGTGATTGTAACGGCAACAACGGAAAAGTAAATAAGCAAAGAACAATATGTGAAAAGCTCGTAGGCATTGGATCGGTGATGGAGAATTATGCCGGGTGACACATGACTAGCTCCAATTCATCAATGTAATGTAGGCATGTATTCCGAATATAGTCATATGTGCTTATGGAAAAGAACTTGCATGACATCTTTTTTCCTACCCTCCCGTGGCAGCGGGGTCCTATTGGAAACTAAGGGATACTAAGGCCTCCTTTTAATAGAGTACCATACCAAAGCATTAACACATAGTGAATACATGAACTCCTCAAACTACGGTCATCACCAAGAGTGGTCCCGATTATTGTCACTTCGGGGTTGCCGGATCATAACACATAGTAGGTGACTAATGACTTGCAAGACAGGATCAAGAACTCACATATATTCATGAAAACATAATAGGTTCAGATCTGAAATCATGGCACTCGGGCCCTACTGACAAGCATTAAGCATAGCAAAGTCATAGCAACATCAATCTCAGAACATAGTGGATACTAGGGATCAAACCCTAACAAAACTAACTCGATTACATGATAAATCTCATCCAACCCATCATCGTCCAGCAAGCCTACGATGGAATTACTCACGCACGGTGGTGAGCATCATGAAATTGGTGATGGAGGATGGTTGATGATGACGACGACGACGGATTCCCCTCTCCGGAGCCCCGAACGGACTCCAGATCAGCCCTCCCGAGAGATATTAGGGCTTGGCGGCAGCTCCATATCGTAAAATGCGATGAATCCTTCTCTCTGATTTTTTCTCCCCGAATGTGAATATATAGAGTTGGAGTTGAGGTCGGTGGAGCTCCAGGGGGCCCACGAGGCAGGGGGCGCGCCCAGGGGGGCAGGGGCCCCCCCACCCTCGTGGACAGGGTGTGGGCCCCCCTGGCCTTGATTCTTTCGCCAGTATTTTTTATTATTTCCAAAAATAATCTCCGTGAAGTTTCAAGTCATTCCGAGAACTTTTGTTTCTGCACAAAAATAACACCATGGCAAATCTGTTGAAAACAGCGTCAGTCCGGGTTAGTTCCATTCAAATCATGCAAGTCAGAGTCCAAAACAAGGGCAAAAGTGTTTGGAAAAGTAGATACGTTGGAGACGTATCAACTCCCCGAAGCTTAAACCTTTGCTTGTCCTCAAGAAATTCAGTTGATAAACTGAAAGTGATAAAGAAAAACTTTTAGAAACTCTGTTTGCTCTTGTTGTTGTAAATATGTAAAGCCAGCATTCAAGTTTTCAGCAAAGATTATGAACTAACCACATTCACAATAACATTTAGGTCTCATGTTTACTCATATCAATGGCATAATCAACTAGCGAGCAATAATAATAAATCTCGGATGACAACACTTTCTCAAAACAATCATGATATGATATAACAAGATGGTATCTCGCTAGCCCTTTCTGAGACCGCAAAACATAAATGCAGAGGACCTTTTGAAGATCAAGGACTGACTAAACATTGTAAATCATGGTAAAAGAGATCCAGTCATAGTCATACCCAATATAAATTAATAGTAATGGATGCAAATGACAACGGTGCTCTCCAGCTGGTGCTTTTTAATAAGAGGGTGTTGACTCAACATAAAAGTAAATAGATAGGCCCTTCGCAGAGGGAAGCATGGATTTGAGGTGCCAAAGCTTGATTTTTGAAATAGAGATAAATAATATTTTGAGCGGCATACTTTCATTGCCAACATAACAACCGAGAGATCTCGATATCTTCCATGCTACACACATTATAGGCGGTTCCCAAACAGAATTGTAAAGTTTATACTCCCCCTCCACCAACAAGCATCAATCCATGGCTTGCTCGAAACAACGAGTGCCTCCAACTAACAAGAGTCCCGGGGGAGTTTTGTTTGGACTTATTTTGATTTGATTTGCATAAAGCATGGGACTGGGCATCCCGATGACCAGCCATTTTCTCGTGAGTGAGGAGCGGAGTCCACTCCTCTTGAGAATAACCCGCCTAGCATGGAAGATACAGACAGCCCTAGTTGATACATGAGCTATTCGAGCATACAAAACAAAATTTTATTTGAAGGTTTAGAGTTTGGCACATACAAATTTACTTGGAACGGCAGGTAGATACCGCATATATAGGAAGGTATAGTGGACTCATATGGAATAACTTTGGGGTTTTATGGAAGTGGATGCACAAGCAGTATTCCCGCTTAGTACAAGTGTAGGCTAGACAAAGACTAGGAAGCGACCAACTAGAGAGCGACAACAGTCATGAACATGCATTAAAATTAATAAACATTGAGTGCAAGCATGAGTAGGATATAATCCACCATGAATATAAATATCGTGAAGGCTATGTTGATTTTGTTTCAACTACATGTGTGAACATGTGCCAAGTCCAGTCACTTGAATCATTCAAAGGAGGATACCACCCTATCATACCACATCACAACCATTTTAATAGCATGTTGGCACGCAAGGTAAACCATTATAAACTCCTAGCTAATTAAGCATGGCATAAGCAACTATAATCTCTAATTGTCATTGCAAACATGTTTATTCATAATAGGCTGAATCAAGAACGATGAACTAATCATATTTACAAAAACAAGAGAGGTCCAGTTCATACCAGCTTTTCTCATATCAATCAGTCCATCACATATCGTCATTATTGCCTTTCACTTGCACGACCGAACGATGTGGATAATAATAATAGTGCACGTGCATTGGACTAAGCTAGAATCGGCAGGCATTCAATAAACAGGAGAAGACAAGGCAATATGGGCTCTTGGTTAAATCAACAATAATGCATAGAAGAGCCACTTCAACATTTTCATTATGGTCTTCTCCTCTTGACCCCCAAAGAAAAGAAACAAAACTATTTACACGGGAAAGCTCCCAACAAGCAAAAGAAGAACAAGAAATCTTTTTGGGTTTTCTTTTAGTTATTACTACTACAGCATGAAAAGTAAACTAGCTAAAAGCTACAACTAATTTTTTTTTATTTTCTTAAGGTTTATCAAACACACAAGAAGAAAGCATAAAAAGGAAAATAAACTAGCATGGATATTACAGTGAAAAAGTATGAGCACCGACAACTAGCATGAGTGTGTGAATATAAATGTAATGTCGGTGAGAAATACGTACTCCCCCAAGCTTAGGCTTTTGGCCTAAGTTGGTCTATGGCCACGGCTGGCCTGGCGGATATCCAAAGTTATAGTTGGGGTCGTACTGAGATGTAGCGGCTATTGCATCGTGGGCTACAGCTTGGAGCCGAGCTGTCTCAGTCCTCCTCTCGTACTCGTTCGCCTCCTCCCTGGTTATAACATGTCTCCCTTTTGCCTGAAAGTCAAAGAAAGTAGGGGCAGGGAGAGCAACGTGATAGGTGCGTCGTTTGTCAAAGATTAGTCGGTACTGGAGGAACTGATCGTTCCTCTCAACAAACTGATGACGAACCATAGCCTCATAATCTAAATAAACAGGAGGCAACTCAATATCATACTCACGTATGGGTATATCAAGAAAATTAGCTAGACGTGTTGCATAAATTCCACCAAAGAAATCTCCATTAATTCTATTATTATGCAACCTACGTGCAACAATGGCTCCCAAATTATAATGTTTATCTCCTAATACAACACTCTTGAGAACACTGAGGTCAGGGACACACATGTGACATGCTTCATCCTTACCATTTATGCACCTACCTATGAAGAGAGCAAAATAATGTATAGCAGGAAAATGAATGCTCCCTATGGTAGCTTGTGTTATATCTCTAGACTCCCCCACATAGCAAGAAAATCTCTAAACTCATAATTGCGAGGCTCACTAGGACTGCCCCATTGTGGAAGTTCACAGGCAGTATTAAAATCATCTAAGTCCATAGTATAAGAATTTTCATAAAGATCAAACAGGACAGTTTGAGAATTGCGTGATGATGAAAATTCAAACCTTCTCACAAAGGAATCAGTGAGATAGTGGTACTGACGACACTTATCTGCCTCGAAGTGCTCAAGATCAGCATTACGCACATATGCGTCAAATTCCTCCTTGATTCCTGCTCGAACCATAAAGTCCTCTGACGGCCATTCACAAGCCGCACTTGAGCTTCTCTCGGTGGTTCATCGTCTGCATCGCGTATTGCGAGCCTGGGTCCTTGCTTCCTTGAAGGACCACCTTGGTACATTTTCCTAAACATATTTCTTCCTCTGAGAAATTTCTGAAAATTTTAGTAACTTCAAATAAAAGTGAACCAAACTCAATGAAATTGATAGCAACTACTCCCACAAGTTCCTAGAGACTATATCATGCATTAGAACTAGTTGGGACCATATAAATTTGATATGCAAGATTAAGAACAGGGTCACCTAGGCAGCAAAAATTTGCAATGAATAAAGCACTAGAACAAAAACTAATTGGACCATTGGAGGAGTCACATACCAAAGAACAAACCCCCAAAGCAGTTTTGTGAGTGGAGCTTTGAGCAAGGAGATCGAAAATCGCAGCAAAATGAGCTAGAACTCGTGCTTGAGCTGGTTGGTGATTTTTTTGGGGAGGAAGAAGGAGTGTGTGGTGGCTAGAATAAGTGGAGGGGAACCACCATGGGCCCACGAGGCAGGGGGCGCGCCCTGGACCCTCATGGCCAGGTGCTTGCTCCCCCTGCTGTGTTCTCAGTGCCAGATATTCTCAAATATTCCAGAAAAATCATATTTCAATTTCGGGGCATTTGGAGAACTTTTATTTCCGGGGTATTTTTTATTGCATAGATAATTCAGAAAACTGACAGAAAATACTATTTTTGCTTTATTTAATCTAAATAACAGAAAGTAAAAGAAGGGTACAGAAGGTTGTGCCTTCTAACTTCATCCATCTCATGCTCATAAAAAGGAATCCACTAACAAGGTTGATTAGGTCTTGTTAACAAACTCATTTCGAATAACATGGAACCGAAGAAATTTTGAATAAGACTATGTTACCTCAACAGGGATATGCACATCCCCAACAATAAGAATATCGTATCCTCTTTTTGACAGTAGGAAGAGGAAATTCAAAACCTCCAATAATAATCAATGGAATTTTTCCAATAGAATTGATACTGTGGACTTGAGGTTGTTTCCTTGGAAAGTGTACCGTATGCTCATTACCATTACATGAAAACTGACATTCCCTTTATTGCAATCAATAACAGCCCCTGCAGTATTCAAAAAGGGTCTTCCAAGAATAATAGACATACTATCGTCCTCGGGAATATCAAGAATAACAAAGTCCGTTAAAATAGTAACATTTGCAACCACAACAGGCACATCCTCACAAATACCGACAGGTATAGCAGTTGATTTATTAGCCATTTGCAAAGATATTTCAGTAGGTGTCAACTTATTCAAATCAAGTCTACGATATATAGAGAGAGGCATAACACTAACACCGGCTCAAAGATCACATAAAGCAGTTTTAACATAATTTCTTTTAATGGAGCATGGTATAGTTGGTACTCCTGGATCTCCTAGTTTCTTAGGTATTCCACCCTTAAAAGTATAATTAGCAAGCATGGTGGAAATTTTAGCTTTCGGTATCTTTCTTTTATTTGTAACAATATCCTTCATATACTTGGGATAAGGATTCATTTTAATCATATCAGTGAAACGCATACGCGAAAAGATAGGTCTAATCATTTCAACAAAGCGCTCAAAATCCTCATCATCCTTTTTCTTGGATGGTTTCGGAGGAAAAGGCATGGGTTTCTGAACCCATGGTTCTCTTTCTTTACCATGCTTCCTAGAAGCAAAGTCTCTCTTATCATAACGTTGATTCTTTGATTGGGGGTTATCAAGATCAACAGCAGGTTCAATCTCTACATCATTGTCATTGCTAGGTTGAGCATCAACATGAACATTATCATCAATATTATCACTAGGTTCATGTTCATTACCAGATTGTGTTTCAGCATCATAAATAGAAATATCATTGGGATTCTCAGGTGTGTCAACAACAGGTTCACTAGAAGCATGCAAAGTCCTATCATTTTTCTTTTTCTTCTTCTTAGAAGGACTAGGTGCATCAACATTAATTCTCTGAGAATCCTGCTCAATTCTCTTAGGGTTGCCCTCAGGATACAAAGGTTCCTCAGTCATTTTACCCCCTGTAGTCATAACTCTAACAACATTATCTTTTTTCTTATTATTTAATTCATTGAGCAAATCATTCTGAGCTTTAAGCACTTGTTCTACTTGAGTGGTAACCATAGAAGCATGTATACTAATGAGTTTAAGTTCACCTTTAAATCTAGACATATAATCACCCAAGTGTTCAATCATATAAGCATTGCGTTTCAGTTGTCTACCAAAATAAGCATTAAAATCTTCTTGCTTAACCATAAAGTTATCAAACTCATCCAAACATTGGCTAGCAAACTTAGCAGGAGGGATTTCAGCTTTATCATATCTATAGAGAGAGTTTACCTTTACTACCTGTGTCGGGTTATCAAGACCGTGTGTTTCTTCAATAGGTGATGGATTAAGACCATGTATTTCTTCAACAGGAGGTAAATTCTTAACATCTTCAGCTTTTATACCTTTTTCTTTCATAGATTTCTTTGCCTCTTGCATATCTTCAGGACTGAGAAATAGAATACCCCTTTTCTTCAGAGTTGGCTTAGGAGTTTGTTCAGGAAGTGTCCAATTATTTTCATTGGTCAACATATTATTCAATAGAATTTCAGCTTCATCAATAGTTCTTTCCCTGAAAACACAACCAGCACAACTATCCAGGTGGTCTCTAGAAGCATCGGTTAGTCCATTATAAAAGATATCAAGTATTTCATTTTTCTTGAGAGGATGATCAGGCAAAGCATTAAGTAATTGGAGAAGCCTCCCCCAAGCTTGTGGGAGACTCTCTTCTTCAATTTGCACAAAATTATATATTTCCCTTAAAGCAACTTGTTTCTTATGAGCTGGGAAATATTTAGCAGAGAAGTGATAAATCATATCCTGGGGACTACGCACACAACCAGGATCAAGAGAATTAAACCATATTTTAGCATCACCCTTTAATGAGAACGGAAATAATTGAAGGATATAATAGTAGCGAGTTTTCTCATCATTAGTGAACAGGGTGGCAATATCATTTAATTTAGTAAGATGTGCCACAATAGTTTCAGATTCATAGCCATAGAAAGGATCAGATTCAACTAGAGTAATTATCTCAGGATCAACAGAGAAATCATAATCCTTATGAGTAACAAAGATAGGTGAAGTAGCATAAGCAGGATCATATTTCATTCTAGCATTCAAAGATTTTTCTTTCAGCTTAGCTAATAATTTCTTAAGATCACTTCTATCATTGCAAGCAAGAAAGTCTCTAGCAGTTTCTTCATCCATAACATAACCCTCAGGCACAACAGGCAGTTCATATCTAGGGGGAGAATCTTCATCATCACTTTCATCAATATTATCAGTTTCAATAATTTCATTCTCTCTAGCCCTAGCAAGTTGTTCATCAAGAAATTCACCAAGTGGCACAGTAGTATCAAGCATAGAAGTAGTTTCATCATAAGTACCATGCATAGCAGAAGTGGCATCATCAATAACATGCGTCATATCAGAATTAATAGCAGAAGCAGGTTTAGGTGTCGCAAGCTTAATCAAAACAGAAGGTGAATCAAGTGCAGAGCTAGATGGCAGTTCCTTACCTCCCCTCGTAGTTGAGTTATAAATTTTGGTTTTCTCGTCTTTCAAGTTCCTCATAGTGATCAGCAGATATAAATCCCAAGTGACTCAAAGAATAGAGCTATGCTCCCCGGCAACGGCGCCAGAAAATAGTCTTGATAACCCACAATTATAGGGGATCGCAACAGTTTTCGAGGGTAGAGTATTCAACCCAAATTTATTGATTCGACACAAGGGGAGCCTAAGAATATTCTCAAGTATTAGCAGTTGAGTTTTCAAATCAACCACACCTGGATACCTTAATATCTGCAGCAAAGTATTTAGTAGCAAAGTAGTATGGAAGTAACGGTAGCGGTGGCAAAAGTAATAGTGTTAGTTTTGTAGTGATTGTAACAGCAGCAACGGAAAAGTAAATAAGCAAAGAACAATATGTGAAAAGCTCGTAGGCATTGGATCGGTGATGGAGAATTATGCCAGATGCGATTATTCATGCAACAGTTATAACATAGGGTGACACAGGACTAGCTCCAATTCATCAATGTAATGTAGGCATGTATTCCGAATATAGTCATACGTGCTTATGGAAAAGAACTTGCATGACATATTTTGTCCTACCCTCCCGTGGCAGCGGGGTCCTATTGGAAACTAAGGGATATTAAGGCCTCCTTTTAATAGAGTACCGGACCAAAGCATTAACACATAGTGAATACATGAACTCCTCAAATTACGGTCATCACCGGGAGTGGTCCTGATTATTGTCACTTCAGGGTTGCCAGATCATAACACATAGTAGGTGACTAATGACTTGCAAGATAGGATCAAGAACTCACATATATTCATGAAAACATAATAGGTTCAGATCTGAAATCATGGCACTCGGGCCCTAGTGACAAGCATTAAGCATAGCAAAGTCATAGCAACATCAATCTCAGAACATAGTGGATACTAGGGATCAAACCCTAACAAAACTAACTCGATTACATGATAAATCTCATCCAACCCATCACCGTCCAGCAAGCCTATGATTGAATTACTCACGCACGGTGGTGAGCATCATGAAATTGGTGATGGAGGATGGTTGATGATGACGACGGCAACGGATTCCCCTCTCCAGAGCCCCGAACGGACTCCAGATCAGCCCTCCCGAGAGAGATTAGGGCTTGGCTGTGGCTCCGTATTGTAAAACGCGATGAATCCTTCTCTCTGGTTTTTTGCTCCCCGAACATGAATATATAGAGTTGGAGTTGAGGTCGGTGGAGCTCCAGGGGGCTCACGAGGCAGGGGGCGCGCCCAGGGGGCAGTCACGCCCCCCACCCTCATGGAGGGTGTGGGGCCCCTGGCCTTGATTCTTTTGCCAGTATTTTTTATTATTTCCAAACATAATCTCCGTGAAGTTTCAGGTCATTCCGAGAACTTCTATTTCTGCACAAAAATAAGACCATGGCAATTCTGCCGAAAACAGCGTCAGTCCGGGTTAGTTCCATTCAAATCATGCAAGTTAGAGTCCAAAACAAGGGTAAAAGTGTTTGGAAAAGTAGATACGGTGGAGACGTATCACCTACCTCCTGTGCTAGATGAAAAGTCACCTGAGGAAACCACCAAGTTCAAGGCTACTGAGGATGTCATCCCCACTGAAGAATCTGCTGAATAAGTCATTCCAGAACATGAAGAACATCATGCTGTTGCACCTGAAGAAAATTGCTCTGAAGAAAATGCTGAGCCAACTCAGCGTCGCCAACCCGCTCATCCTCGCGTTGCAAATGAAGTGCAGATCAAGAAAATCATCAGTGACATCAACGCACCAGGTCCTCTCGCACGCTCAAAAGCTTCACATCTATCTAACTTTTGTGGGCACTTTGCTTTTGTCTCTATCACAGAGCCCACCAAAGTAGATGAGGCATTTCTGGAGCCTGAGTGGATTCAAGCAATGCAATAGGAATTACATCAATTCGAGCTCAACAATGTGTGGGAACTTGTCAAGCGACCAGACCCATGCAAGCACAATGTCATCAGCACAAAATGGATCTACCGCAACAAGCAAGATGAAAATGGCCTTGTGGTGAGTAATTAGGCATGGCTAGTAGCTCAAGGCTACACACAGGTTGAAGGAATTGATTTTGATGAAACATTTGCATTTGTTGCTAGACTTGAAGCTATTCGCATCTTACTTGCTTATGCTAACCATAATAATATCATCTTATATCATATGGATGTGAAAAGAGCATTCCTCAATTGTAAGCTTGAGGAAGAAGTATATGTTGCTCAACCCCAAGGTTTTGAAGATCCTAAGCATCCTGACAAAGTCTTCAAACTCAATAAGGTCCTCTATGGCCTCAAGCAGGCCCCTCGGGCGTGGTATGATACTTTGAAGGAATTCCTCATGAAGAAAGGCTTCAAACCCGGTTCACTTGACCCAACTCTTTTCACTAAAAATTATGATGATGAATTATTCGTATGTCAAATATATGTTGACGATATCATCTTTGGCTGTACTGACCAACGTTACAGTGATGAATTTGCCTATATGATGAGTGAAGAATATCAAATGTCTATGATGGGAGAATTGAAATTCTTCTTAGGTCTTCAAATACGTCAACGGCACAACGACATCTTCATATCTCAAGAGAAATACCTCAAGGATGTTCTCAAGAAATTCGGCATGCAAGATTGCAAAGGCGTCAAAATCCCTATGCCCACTAATGGCCATCTATGCACTAATGAAAATGGTATTGACTTCGATCAAAAGGTATACCGCTCCATGATTGGCTCTTTATTGTATTTATGTGCATCTAGGCCAGATATTATGCTTAGTGTTTGCATGTGTGCCCATTTTCAAGCTACACCGAAGGAATCACACCATAAGGTTGTGAAGCATATTCTTCGATATCTAGCTCACACTCCAACACTTGGATTATGGTATCCCAAGGGCTCGGTTTTTTATCTCATTGGATATTCAAACTCTGACTATGCTGGTGACCGAGTGGACCGTAAGTCAACATCAGGCACGTGCCATTTCCTCGGACGTTAATTGGTATGTTTGTCCTCGAAGAAACAGAACTGCATATCACTCTCTACTGTTGAAGCTGAGTACATTGCTGTTGGTTCGTGCCGTGCCCAATTGCTATGGATGAAGCAAACCCTCAAGGACTACGACATCAATGTGAAGAATGTGCCTCTCTACTGTGACAACGAGAGTGCCATCAAGATTGCTCATAACCCAGTTTAGCACTCGAAGACAAAGCACATTCAGATTCGTCATCATTTTCTTCGTGATCATGTGTTGAAGGGCGACATCTAAATCGAGCATGTGAAGACTGAAGAACATCTAGCCGATATCTTCACAAAGCCCTTGGATGAGAAGAGATTTAGCAAGTTGCGGTGTGAGCTAAATATCTTAGAATCTTCAAATGTCCTTTGAAAAGGACACACATCCTAACACTTATGCAAAATTGATGACTTAGATGTGCAACACATGAAGTAATGTTTTTCTTCAATCAATGAAGTTCCTCAGTTGTTCAAAATTTTCAACTTTGCATTGTCTTCACTCTTTCCGTCGTTGTTCTTCATTGACTCTCTCTCTCTATATATATATATATATACGAGTTTTTTGTCCTCTACATCATTCACTTATTGCTGATTCTTCAAGTTGACTTTTTATGCTAAGTGAATGTGATCGGACCCTTCCCCCTCTATGATAAACTCAACCCAATCTGTTCACAAATTCTTAATGTGCGTTCTATCTGAAACCCGTTCAAAATCTTCACTGTGTCCTTGTTAGCTGAAGAATTTGCGAACGAAACGTTAAAATATTCTTTTCTCAAATTTTCGGCTTTTGCTGCTCAAACTGTTCCACATTCCATGATAAGACTTATCTATTCACCCACGATCTCACACGATCACCACCGCTCTGTACGTGGGTGACACATGTCGCTAGGATGAGAATAGTCAGGGCACGTTCGTCCATTTTCCTCGGGCGAACAGTTTTTCACCTCGGCTATATATATACCCCTCACCCTCCTCGGACTGCATTTACCCCGCTCGACCTCACTCCCCTCGCTCGAGCTTTTAGACCTAGCGCCGCCGCTACTTCCATCACCGCCGGTGAGGAAGAGCTTCACTGCCTCGACCTCGTCGCCGTCGTACTCGCGTCGGCCGCGGATTTCTTCTCTCCGCCACCGTCGTAGTTGTCTTCCTCTGCCAAGTTAGGGCGTGGAAGATCTGGACTGATGAACTTCCCATCTACTATTCCCAGTTTGCCGTGTTCTTCGTCAAGGGTAATTAAAAGTTACTTTTACTGACCTTGTTGATTCCGATGAATTCTATAAAATCTTCAAAAGGTGTTTATTCTTCAACTTCCACACTTTAGACACCTCACACAAGCATCCGTTCTTGATCTATTTCTCTAAGCAACATTTTTCTTCAAGATTCCTCAATTGTGTGGATTTTCAATCTATACAACTCTGGAACCTAAGTCAAAGAACACTTAGTGAAATTCCTCAACACACCTCTGGTCAAATTCCTCAAACTTGTTCTTTTGCAAAAACTTATACAACGCATGTGACCTCTCCAAATTCTTCGCACCTATACTCTGTTCACATGTACACATGTCCGCTGCTGAATCACTAGGTTCTCATCAACTTAACTCATTTGCAGTGTTCCTCGAAGAAAAATTGCACACCTCTTCAGAGAACTCAATTGTTCAAAATGCTCAGCTGAAGAAAATGACAGATGGCAAGAAACCTCAGAAGGGAGGCAAGAAACCGGAAGTAAACACAACGTTTGAGATTGCCGATGACATTTATGAAGAATATTGCACTCCTGATGAAGCCAAACATGGCAAGGAGAACAAGAATCAGCGCAAGGTGCGCATACAGAGGATTGAGAGGAGATGGGCCAGAGAATGGAGGGAATATCGTTATGTCACTCCCAAGTACATGAAGAAATTTGCTCTAAACACTCCTTGCCCAAGACCTCCACTGGAACCTGGCCAAGAAGCTGATCCCACTAGCCTCAAGAGCGATGAGGATTATCCTGATGAATGGGCCAAGAGGCAAGCGAAACTGGCCAAAATAGCCAAGGAAGCAGTGAGGAAATTTAATGAACACTCTGCTGCTGCTGCTGAGGCATCTGCTAGCAAGCCCAAGAAGGATATGTCTAAGAAGCCCGCTCACAAGCCTAGTTCCTCAGCAATGCCCTCACGGCCAAGCTCTTCTGTGCCCTCACAGCAAATTCCTCAAGCTGCTCCAGTTCCTCATGTTGCACAGTCCTCAGCCGCTCCTGCAATGTCCTCGGCACCTGCGCATCTCGCCTCGTGTCAAAGGACCACCGGCATCTCAATTGCCTCAGGAGCCTCTACAAGTTCTTCAGCTCCTGCGATCTAAAGTCCTCCACAGGCCCGACCTTGCTGAAGACCAAGGCTACTGCTGGACGAGGCTCTAGACCAAGTCCTCACAAGAAGCAGGTTGCCTTTCACGTGCCGTCTAGTGAAGACGAAGCTGATGATGAAGAACCCGCTAAAATCATCAGAGATAGACAACAAAGGGCCGCTAAAGCCAAAGGCACAGATGTGCCTCTTCTGTTGGATCCCAAGTTGATCCTGGACTTCATTGATCTCTGGCACAAGGACCCCAACACTCCTATGCCTGATTTCAAGCTCACTCTTGGTCAAAGTTACATGCTGACCGCCTTCATAGACGAAGAAAAATGGAAATATGAGAAGGCCAGGCAGACAAAGAAAGCTTAATACAAGAAGGAGCGCTTTCTGAAGAAGAACGTTGTCAAAATGACAACTGATGAACTTGTCAATATACAAGCTGAAATCAAAACCCTCAATGATGAATTTGACGCGTACCGTGCAGATTGGCTGGGAGCCAAGGTCAGATTCGTCAAGATGCTGAACGATTCACCTCTAATGTTGCTGCCCAATGCAACATGAATCTCCTTAGGCCGAAGCATATGCCCAGCCAACTTAAGAACATGCCAGCACCACTGATGAAAATCAGGCTGCTGATGAAAGTGAAAGTACCAGGGCTGATGAAGCTACTCTAGCCGCTGATGAAATTGCCAGGGCAACCACTAGTGTTGCGCCTAAAGGACAAGCCAAGCCAGCTGAAGCATGTGTCGCTGCGCCTGAAGAATCTGAACAAGCCAGGGCAACTGCATCAGTTGCGCCTGAAATAAGTGAACCAATTTCCTTTGCTCCTCCCGCACCAACTCCAAGCCCTATCCTTCCTTCTGCATCAAAAGCGAAGAAGACCAAAGCTGTAGAGCGAGTAGTAGTGAAGAAAAGGAAAGCATCCACCGCCTCAGAGTCTTCAGCATCAAAGAAAGTGAAGACTTTGACGAGCTCTTTTGCAAATCCAATAGATGCTATTCCTGTCTCAAGCATGCCATCAAAGGAGAACATTCCCTTTGGTGAGGATTATGAAATCCCTAGTGGATCGGATGAAGAAAATCCTTCTGCTCCTTCGTCAGAGCAGTTGGATGAGGAAATTGAGGTAGACAACATTATGTCCACTCCATTGGTATCATCGCCCATCACTGCTGCGCGTCAGTCCTAAACAAATGGTTTTTAACCCCTTTCCACGATGGCATTCGGAACCATCGCCAAGTGAGTGTGGGCGATACGGGGGTCCTTCCCACACGACCTAGAAACCGTTGGGGATATGCCCTCCCGGCACACACGCTCGGCAAAATAAGGTCGTGTGCGACCGGCGAGCACTCAAATACAGAAATACGTATAGTAGTTCTAAAAAAATACAATTATACAGGCGAAATCATTTCCGGTCGTAAGTACATCCCACACAGTCAGTCACTGTCGGTGTCAAAACCGGCAGATCTCGGGTAGGGGGTCCCGAGCTATGTGTCATGGATCGATGGGTAACAGGAGACAGGGGACACGGTGTTTACCCAGGTTCGGGACCTCTTAATGGAGGTAATACCCTACTTCCTGCTTGATTGATCTAGATGAATATAGAGATTACAAGAGTTGATCTACCCCGAGATCATATGTTGTGGTCTAAACCCTAGGGGTATGATGATTAATGTCATAATGATCTATCGACTAGCCTGGCCTTGGCTTAGATAATGCACCAGAGGCCTAGGATAACAAGAGTCCTAGCCGAATACGTTGGTGGAGAGGAGTCCTTGTCTTGATCACCAAGTCTTGTGGAATACTCCTTGTATGCGGCATGGGCTGCCCGAAGTGGCCCATGAGTGAACCGCCATGGGAGTCCTCGGCCTGATCCACCTGGTCGGGAGACGATGTGGTGAGTACCCCCTAGTCCAGGACACCGTCAGTAGCCCCCTGAACCGTTCTTCAAGTTGGGGACGCTCCTCGATCCTTCCGAACTGTTCTTCATATCTTCGGTCATCGGTCTTGAAAACCGGTTCAACAAATCTTCTCATCTTCGATCTTGAGGATAGCTGAAGTGCATCCGAGGATCCCCTTTAAGTTTACACGAAGGGTTTACACGTCGGGTATCCGAGGAGCCCCTTTAAGTTTCTGGCCTTTATCAATGCCTTGTTATTTTATGCCACACCTCGGGTTTGAAGTTGTTCCCGGGCAGCAGTGTTCTCTTGCGTCCGAGCTCCAACACCGGACTGCATTCGAGGTATCTTTTGCAGCCGAGTACCAATGCCAGACCGCTTCCGAGCTCCAGCGCCGGACTGTATCCGAGCTCCAACGCCAGACTGTATCCGAGGTGTCATAGATCACCTTGGTTCAAAAAAGTTGAAGGAGTTTAGCGGAGCTTAATGCCGGAAATGCCCTTTATGGAGCCAGCCACCGGTGCCCGAGCTTTATGCCGGACTGCTTCCGAGGTGGTGCACCACCCCGACTGCGGGCCGATTTTTGTCAATATTTTTGATTGGTGCAATTTATTCTCTGCCGAGATATATAACTAGTATATGTATATCCAGTAGCCCTCAAGGTCTGTGTCGGTCTAAACCCGAGGTGCACCTGAAGGAAAACATAAAACTGCTGATCCTGGGAGCCCCTGAGACTCAGGTTGATTTGCAAAATCGGCCTGAGGATCAACTCCTAGCTCGACAGCATACGTAGGAATAGAAACACAGTGTAATATATTAGAGATAATAGTGATCGGCGAACGGGCCCTTGAGAGAGGGTCTTGAGAAGTTGCCGCAATATATTAGCTTGACGCCAGATAGGTCCAGATGGTACCTATTGTTGTCCGAAGATGCGTTTGCCCATAGTTCGGTCAAGCCGAACACTAAGCACTTTGAATTTTCTGCATTGAACAGGCAACACAGTAGCCCCCCGAGACACTGGTCGGGTGGCAACACCAGATCGGGGGATCGATGTGCCCCTTTAATATTTGTAAATAATAAGCCTGAAGCCCACTAGCCCCCGAGCCTTACTGCGGGCACGGGTGGCCGAATTAAGGATCGATCTCCATAGTAAAATCACAAATTATGTGTAATGATTCTATGTATCCAAGTATACTACATCATTAATGCTCGAATCCGTATTGTACAAAACATTGTTGACCGACCATCGGTTTTATAAACAAAGGTACACGGAGAGATATGTAATATTACATTTTAACGTAAGAAACATCTTCCAAAGAAAATAGTCCCGCTATCGGTTCCTTTCTTTGGGTCGTCATGCTTATCATGATCATGAAACCTCACCTCTGATCCGATCAATGTGGGAGGAAAATAATGAGGATTTAGTTCGGGGAAAGTTCCCGAACTCTATGGTATTAATGAACCAAAGATTTTCAGTTCCGTCATTACCGACCAATGTGATCCTTTAAGATTGCTAGCTTTCGGCTTCACCCAGTCTGAGGTACTAACTCGGATGACCCGGTAGTAACAATCATAGAGGTGCTCCCTTTACCGCCTAGCCGAACAATCGGGAACGTAGGGGTAAGCCAGGAGCCAGGCAACCTAGCTTGGCCAAAATCCCAAGTCAAATTGACGCATATTTATGGCTTTATATAACAATAATTACGGAAGGCAACGCTTGTATAATCAACACAAACGATGATGATATATACTTATTTTGACTCCATTGCGTCCGTTTATCAGTTAAAAGTGGCCCATCGTCAGCTTCTACCCCTTTGTAGATACTACGCAGGGTGTTTCCGCAATAACAAGACAACCCTTAGCTGACGTCTCGGTGCCCGAAGGCGGTTGTGTTAGCGGAAATGAGGCAATCAGATATGCGGGATTTATAACCTTCACTTAGTCATAGGAGCTTTAAACTGGGGAAGCTAGCTCGAGCCCCCGGTTAGTGTTCGGCGACAGCCGAGGTCAAGCCGTAAACACTTCGGCCAATGTTATGAACGACCCGTCATTTAACTTCGTCATCGGATTGCTGACTAGTTTATGCTTATTGTGACAGTTAGTTTTCAGCTTTCTCCACTTAGGTGCTTAACCATGCAAGCTGGGAGCACAATCGCAGTGGTTCTCCCTTTGCACACCTAGCCGAACAAAGCGGAACGTAGGAGGCAAGCACAGGAGCCGGGCAACCCAACTATTGACCAAAGACACAATTCGAAACCGATGCATATATAGCAATACCCGAGAATGTTTTTGCTGAATCTCTAAAGGTGTCCGGCGTTGCACTGCGAGACTTATGCTGGAAACACACAAATGTTTAAAAGTGCCATAGGCTTGGAAAACCGAAAAACTTCAATAAAAACTTGACGTCCGAACTAGATCAAGTGTTCGGTGCCAATCCGAAAATTGGTCTTAGAAAAAAATTGTGCTCCTGTCGTGCTTTAACATGACACCGCTGATCTCAAGACTTCAAGCGGGTCAGCCTGCGGCTTCAAGCTCCTTATCCCGAAGGCGGAGTGCTTCTCCGAGGCCAGTTTAGCAAACTAAACTCAAGCGGCTTTAGAGAGAAGCTAGGCTATCCGGCTATTGACCATGCACTCGAGTCGAAAAAGGAGCGGTAGAAAAAGCTTTGCAACGACCAAGAAGAAAACACATTTACTATAAAACGCTCATATAAATTTTAAGAGCCCCCGGTTAACATGGGCAACGGGAGTTTCTTTTAACGAACAACGTATGTGAGCATGGTCGAACCAAACACAAGTTAAAAAATTAAAACTTTGAGCATGAAAGCGACTTAGCTAGTTAATGTGTTCGGTATCGATGATGCGGTCCGAGCTTACGGCGGGACGAGGTCCCAGCCCCTAAGCCGGTCCCGACGTGTCGGAGTGAAGAGCTTGGCACTCCGAAGTGGTGACATAGCACGACCAATGCAGGCCGGCAGAGTGACGCCGAAGTCCCCGGCGTGGGTTAATGAAGTGTTGACGGAGCCCCCCGTCCAGCCGAGGTGATGTGGTATGTCAGTACGCCGAGGTGATAACACTGCCCGACCCGAATCATTTACATGTGCACAAAAAAAGTGCAAACTGGAGATAATAGTGATAATAATAAATTAAAAAAATTGCTGCATAATTAATAATTTATGCAAAGTGAATAATTAAAGGAATATGGCCCGCGCGCCGAACACCCGACGAGGTAGAACCCTCTCGATGATGTCGAAGTCCCCGAGGCAACCGAACATGTCGGTATAGCAATTCGACCAACAAGGTGATCATGCGAGCCGATTTATGCCGATTGGGACGACGACGTCGGCTTGCCAAAGTAACCGCGTGACGCAGGTGAAGTCGATTACCTACACACGTAAAATAGTGCGGTCCAAAAAATAATAATATATATATATATATATATAATCCTTGCATCATTGCTTCACGCAAAAATAATTTATTTAAAGAGATGTGGCCTGGTGACGAAGCCAATGTCGATGCAGGGCGTCGGCGTCACGCAGTGAAGGCATGACAAAGCCTTAATTTGCAGGGCAGTCCGGGCTTTAGATGCGGCGTACGCCGAACTGCGAACGGGAAATGGACCTTTAATGCGGCCATCATTTGACAGACCTGTGTACAGATGATGGAACAAACCAGAGTAATAATTTTTTGGAAAAATAAACCCAAGCAAGAAAAAATTACTAGGATTAATAGCACCTGGTTTATCTGTTGTAGCAATCTGAAAAAAGGTTACTCCCAAAATTGGGACTTGATCCGCACACCCATTGCTTGATGAGCGATGAAGCGGCGGCATGGCGATGCTGACAAAGGTTGGCTTGTCGAGGCAAAGCCCCCGGTCCAGCTAATGTGACGAAGCTGGTCGGCGGGTGACGCCGAAGTCTCTGGAGTAGGTTGATGAAGAGAGGGTGAAGCCCCCGGCTAGCCGAGGTGACGGAGCGGGTCGGTAAGGGGACATTGCAGCCGCCATGTCAGCCGAGGTGTTGAAGCAGTTCGGTGTGATGGACATCGGCTTGAAGAAGCAACAGTGCGGTCATGTCGACGCTGGTCATAACTTGTGACGCGGTCAAAGTCGAATTGACGAAGTGACCGAACGGCGATGCCGGTATGCCCGTTCTGTGTAATCCGTGGGGCGGCGTTGTTGGTGATGATTTATCCTTCGCGATGCCGAACTCTTTTTCGGCTCACCAAGATGATGATCCGAAGAAGATGAGCTCGGCTCAACAAAGCGATGGCGTGTCTAGCGCTGGTCAGCCACCGTGGAGCAATGTTACCGGACTGGTTTGACACCAGCATGATAGTGAAGAGTACCTCAGAGAAGGCTTAAAATTTTATGGGCACGTATTAAGAACAACGCACAATACCCTAGAAGAAAATTCCTTTAAAAAGGTTGTCCAACATCACGTTCATAAAGAAACATGAATTCGGGCCGGATCCGTATTCGTGCAGAAAACATATCAGAAAATTGGTCCACTCATCGGAAGGTTCCCGGAGTTTCAACAGTCGGATCAAGCTGAAATTTTAAGGGGTGGTAGATATGGGAATTCCGCAGCAGATGAAGGGATGGATCTTCCAAAGGACCTCCGAGCTTGGCTCTGGAGACCACGCCGTTCCAAATTCCGTCCAGATTTGATAGGGCTCCGGTATATCGTAGATTGCTGGAGATTCCTCCATTGGAACTCAACGAAATTTTGCATGGTTGTTGTAGAATTAATTCCGCACAATTCCACCAAAGCAGTCGTTAAAACGACACTCGAGAAGGTGGTGGCGGCGGATACAAGTTCGCTATCCAGAAAAACAGCACAATCGCTCAAGGGCAATGTTGATGTTGAGCCCCCGGGCTCCATGAATGATTCCTCCATGATCTTGAGAGAGATCGGAGTTGATGTTGATGTAGGTCATCGTCCGAACATGACGATCTGACACAGAGTGCAGTCCTCGGTCGAGCCAAGGTGACCAGTCGAGCCGGGGACTAAGATGTCCATGTCGAAGTTAATTTGCAGACGAGCCATCGATCCTTCGTTGATCTCACGGCAGAACTCTCAATGAAAGCACCATTGTCGGTGTCAAAACTGGCAGATCTTGGGTAGGGGGTCCTGAGCTATGTCTCATGGCTCGATGGGTAACAGGAGACAGGGGATACGATGTTTACCCAGGTTCGGGCCCTCTTAATGGAGGTAATACCCTACTTCCTGCTTGATTGATCTTGATGAATATAGAGATTACAAGAGTTGATCTACCCCGAGATCATATGTTGTGGTCTAAACCCTAAGGGTATGATGATTAATGTCATAATGATGTATCGACTAGCCTGGCCTTGGCTTATATAATGCACCAGAGGCCATGGATAACAAGAGTCCTAGCCGAATACGTTGGTGGAGAGGAGTCCTTGTCTTGATCACCAAGTCTTGTGGAATACTCCTTGTATGCGGCATGGGCTGCCCAAAGTGGCCCATGAGTGAACCGCCATGGGATTCCTCAGCCCGATCCACCTGGTCGGGAGACGATGTGGTGAGTACCCCCTAGTCCAGGACACCGTCAGTAGCCCCCTGAACCGTTCTTCAAGTTGGGGACGCTCTTCGATCCTTCTGAACTGTTCTTCATATCTTCGGTTGTCGGTCTTGAAAACTGGTTCAACAAATCTTCTCATCTTCGATCTTGAGGATAGCCGAAGTGCATCCGAAGGGTTTACACATCGGGTATCCGAGGAGCCGCTTTAAGTTTCTAGCCTTTCTCAATGCCTTATTATTTTTATGCCACACCTCGGGTTTGATGTTGTTCCCGGGCAGTAGTGTTCTCTTGCGTCCGAGCTCCAACATCAGACTGCATTCGAGGTATCTTTTGCAGCCGAGCACCAACGCCAGACTGCTTCCGAGCTCCAGCGCCGGACTGTATCCGAGCTCCAATACCGGACTGTATCCGAGGTGTCATAGATCACCTTGGTTCAAAAAAGTTGAAGGAGTTTAGCGGAGCTTAATGCCGGAAATGCCCTTTATGGAGCCAGCCACCGGTGCCCGAGCTTTATGCCGGACTGCTTCCGAGGTGGTGCACCACCCCGACTGCGGGCCGATTTTTTGTCAATATTTTTGATTGGTGCAATTTATTCTCTGCCGAGATATATAACTAGTATATGTATATCCAGTAGCCCTCAAGGTGTGTGTCGGTCTAAACCCGAGGTGCACCTGAAGGAAAACATAAAACTGCTGATCCTGGTAGCCCCTGAGACTCAGGTCGATTTGCAAAATCGGCCTGAGGATCAACTCCTAGCTCGACAGCATACGTAGGAATAGAAACATAGTGTAATATATTAGAGATAATAGTGATCGGTGAACGGGGCCCTTGAGAGAGGGTCTTGAGAAGTTGCCGCAATATATTAGCTTGACGCCAGATAGGTCCAGATGGTACCTATTGTTGTCCGAAGACGCGTTTGCCCATAGTTCGGTCAAGCCGAACACTAAGCACTTTGAATTTTCTGCATTGAACAGGCAACACAATAGCCCCCCAAGACACTGGTCGGGTGGCAACACCAGATCAGGGGATCGATGTGCCCCTTTAATATTTGTAAATAATAAGCCTGAAGCCCACTAGCCCCCGAGCCTTACTGCGGGCACGGGTGGCCGAATTAAGGATCGATCTCCATAGTAAAATCACAAATTATGTGTAATGATTCTATGTATCCAAGTACACTACATCTTTAATGCTCGAATCCGTATTGTACAAAACATTGTTGACCGACCATCGGCTTCAACCTCTTCGGCCAGTAGCCGAGGAGTGTTTTCCTACTTTATAAAGCCGTTAAAAGGGCAAAGATTTATGGAAAGCAAGGCAATCCGGCCATACGGTTTTATAAACAAAGGTACACGGAGAGATATGCTATATTACGTTTTAACGTAAGAAACATCTTCCAAAGAAAATAGTCCCGCTACCGGTTCCTGTCTTTGGGTCGTCATGCTTATCATGATCATGAAACCTCACCTCTGATCCGATCAATGTGGGAGGAAAATAATGAGGATTTAGTTCGGGGAAAGTTCCCGAACTCTATGGTATTAATGAACCAAAGTTTTCAGTTCCGTCATTGCCGACCAATGTGATCCTTTAAGATTGCTAGCTTTCGGCTTCACCCAGTCTGAGGTACTAACTCGGATGACCCGGTAGTAACAATCACAGAGGTGCTCCCTTTACCGCCTAGCCGAACAATCGGGAACGTAGGGGTAAGCCAGGAGCTAGGCAACCCAGCTTGGCCAAAATCTTAAGTCAAATTGATGCATATTTATGGCTTTATATAACAATAATTACGGAAGGCAACGCTTCTATAATCAATACAAACGCTGATGATATATACTTATTTTGACTCCATTGCGACCGTTTATCAGTTGAAAGTGGCCCATCGTCGGCTTCTACCCCTTTGTAGATACTATGCAGGGTGTTTCCGCAATAACAAAACAACACTTAGCCGACGTCTCAGTGCCCGAAGGTTGTTGTGTTAGCGGAAATGAGGCAATCAAATATGCAGGATTTATAACCTTCACTTAGTCATAGGAGCTTTAAACTGGGGAAGCTAGCTACGAGCCCCCAGTTAGTGTTCAGCGACAGCCGAGGTCAAGCCGTAAACACTTCGGCCAATGTTATGAACGACCCGTCATTTAACATAGTCATCGGATTGCTGACAAGTTTATGCTTTGTGATAGTCAGTTTTCAGCTTTCTCCACTGAGGTTCTTAACCATGCAAGCTGGGAGCACAATCGCAGTGGTTCTCCCTTTGCACACCTAGCCGAACAAAGCGGAACGTAGGAGGCAAGCACAGGAGCCGGGCAACCCAACTATTGATCAAAGACACAATTCGAAACCGATGCATATATAGCAATATCCAAGAATGTTTTCGCCGAATCTCTAAAGGTGTCCGGCGTTGCACTGCGAGACTTATGCTGGAAACACACAAATGTTTAAAAGTGCCATAGGCTTGGGAAACCAAAAAACTTCAATAAAAACTTGACGTCCGAACTAGATCAAGTGTTCGGTGCCAATCCGAAAATTGGTCTTAGAAAAAAATTATGCTCCTGTCGTGCTTTAACATGACACATCTGATCTCAAGACTTCAAGCAGGTCAGCCTGCGGCTTCAAGCTCCTTATCCCGAAGGCGGAGTGCTTCTCCGAGGCCAGTTTAGCAAACTAAACTCAAGCGGCTTTAGAGAGAAGCTAGGCTATCCGGCTATTGACCATGCACTCGAGTCGAAAAAGGAGCGGTAGAAAAAGACTTTGCAACGACCAAGAAGAAAACACATTTACTATAAAACGCTCATATAAATTTTAAGAGCCCCCGGTTAACATGGGAAACGGGAGTTTCTTTTAACGAACAACGTATGTGAGCATGGTCGAACCAAACACAAGTTAAAAAATTAAAACTTTGAGCATGAAAGCGACTTAGCTAGTTAATGTGTTCGGCATCGATGACGCGGTCCGAGCTTACGGCGGGACAAGGTCCCAACCCCTAAGCCGGTCCCGACGTGTCGGAGCGAAGAGCTTGGCACTCCGAAGTGGTGACATAGCGCGACCAATGCAGGCCGGCAGAGTGACGCCGAAGTCCCCGACGTGGGTTAATGAAGTGTTGACGAAGCCCCCCGTCCAGCCGAGGTGACGTGGTATGTCAGTACGCCGAGGTGATAACACTGCCCGACCCGAATCATTTACCTGTGCACAAAAAATAGTGCAAACCGGAGATAATAGTTTTAATAATAAATTAAATTTTTTTGCATAATTAATAATTTATGCAAAGTGAATATTTAAAGGAATATGGCCCGCGCGCCGAACACCCGACGAGGTAGAACCCTCTCGATGATGTCGAAGTCCCCGAGGCAACCGAACATGTCGGTATAGCAATTCGACCAACAAGGTGATCCTGCGAGCCGATTTATGCCGATTGGGACGACGACGTCGGCTTGCCAAAGTGACCGCGTGACGCAGTCGAAGTCGATTACCTACACACATAAAATAGTGCGGTCAAAAAAATAATAATAATAATATATATATATATATATATATATATATATATATAAAATCCTTGCATAATTGCTTCATGCAAAAATAATTTATTTAAAGAGATGTGGCCTGGTGATGAAGCCAATGTCGATGCAGGGCGTCGGCGTGACGAAGTGAAGGCGTGACTAAGCCTGAATTTGCAGGGCGGTCCGGGCTTTAGATGCGGCGTACGCCGAACTGCGGACAGGAATGCGGCCATCATTTGACAGACCTGTGTACAGATGATGGAACAAACCAGAGTAATAATTTTTCGGAAAAATAAACCCAAGCAAGAAAAAATTACTAGGATTAATAGCACCTGGTTTATCTGTTGTAGCAATCTAAAAAAAGGTTACTCCCAAAATTGGGACTTGATCCGCACACCCATTGCTTGATGAGCGATGAATCGGCAGCATGGCGATGCTGGCAAAGGTTGTCTTGTCGAGGCAAAGCCCCCGGTCCAGCTAATGTGACGAAGCTGGTCGGCGGGTGACGCCGAAGTCTCTGGAGTAGGTTGATGAAGAGATGGTGAAGCCCCCGGTCTAGCAAAGGTGAGGGAGCGGGTCGGTAAGGGGACATTGCAGCCGCCATGTCAGCCGAGGTGTTGAAGCAGTTCGGTGTGATGGACATCGGCTTGAAGAAGCAACAGTGCGGTCATGCCGACGCTGGTCATAACTTGTGACGCGGTCAAAGTCGGATTGACGAAGTGACCGAACGGCGATGCCGGTATGCCCGTTCCTTGTAATCCGTGGGGCGGCGTTGTTGGTGATGATTTATCCTTCGTGACGCCGAACTCTTTTTCGGCTCGCCAAGATGATGATTCGAAGAAGATGAGCTCGGCTCAACAAAGCGACGTCGTGTCTAGCGCTGGTCAGCAGCCGTGGAGCAATGTTACCGGAGTGGTTTGACACCAGCGTGATAGTGAAGAGTACCTCAGAGAAGGCTTAAAATTTTATGGGCACGTATTAAGAACAACACACAATACCCTAGAAGAAAATTCCTTTAAAAAGGTTGTCCAACATCACGTTCATAAAGAAACATGAATTCGGGTCGGATCCATATTCGCGCAGAAAACATATCAGAAAATTGGTCCACTCATCGGAAGGTTCCCGGAGTTTGAACCGCCGGATCAAGCTGAAATTTTAAGGGGTGGTAGAGATGGGAATTCCGCAGCAGATGAACGGTTGGATCTTCCAAAGGACCTCTGAGCTTGGCTCTAGAGACCACGCCCTAAACTCGTCCAGATTCCCGTCCAGATTTGACAGGGCTCCGATATATCGTAGATTGCCGGAGATTCCTCCATCGGATTTCGACGAAATTTTGCATGGTTGTTGTAGACTTAATTCCGCACAATTCCACTGAAGCAATCGTTAAAATGACACTCGAGAAGGTGGTGGCGGCGGATACAAGTTCGCTATCCAGAAAAACAGCACAATCGCTCAAGGGCAATGTTGATGTTGAGCCCCTGGGCTCCATGAATGATTCCTCCATGATCTTGAGAGAGATCGGAGTTGATGTTGATGTAGGTCATCGTTCGAACATGACGATCTGACGCAGAGTGCAGTCCTCAGTCGAGCCAAGGTGACCAGTCGAGCTGGTGACTAAGATGTCAACGTCACGGTTAATTTGCAGACGAGCCATCGATCCTTCGTTGATCTCACAGTGGAACTCTCAATGAAAGCACCATTGTCGGTGTCAAAACCAGCAGATCTCGGGTAGGGGGTCCTGAGCTGTGTGTCATGGATCGATGGGTAACAGGAGACAGGGGATACGATGTTTACCCAGGTTCGGGCCCTCTTAATGGAGGTAATACCCTACTTCCTGCTTGATTGATCTTGATGAATATAGAGATTACAAGAGTTGATCTACCCCGAGATCATATGTTGTGGTCTAAACCCTAAGGGTATGATGATTAATGTCATAGTGATATATCGACTAGCCTGGCCTTGGCTTATATAATGCACCAGAGGCCATGGATAACAAGAGTCCTAGCCGAATACCTTGGTGGAGAGGAGTCCTTGTCTTGATCACCAAGTCTTGTGGAATACTCCTTGTATGCGGCATGGGCTGCCCGAAGTGGCCCATGAGTGAACCACCATGGTATTCCTCGGCCCGATCCACCTGGTCGGGAGACGATGTGGTGAGTACCCCCTAGTCCAGGACACCGTCAGTCACCACTAAATGTTTTCGTTCGTATATACATCCCACACAGTCACTACAAGGAAAACGTTTGCGCAAGGTGGCGTAACGCAAATAGTTTTGAAGAGAATGTCGTGTGTGATTGTTCATTGACCCAACACGGCTTATTCCTAGAAACTGTGTGAGTTGCCTGAGGTCATCGCCCACGATGGTTTCTCATTAACCGTTTGCAATAAGAAAACCCAATTAACAAGCTAATTGCCCTATTATTAATAATCCATTTACTAATCTAATTGACATTCATATTAAGCACATAATATATTCCATTTCCATATTAAGGAAGCAGGATTTCATAATTGAAATACATCAGAGTACAACATGATATAGCTTCAGCACTCAGCTACCCCATTACACAACTGCACCAGCAGCAAGTTTCACATGCAACATCTAGAACCTTTCGAAATTTGCATCATAGACGGTACATAGAGAGATGCATCTCA
Organism: Triticum aestivum; assembly: GCF_018294505.1. Classification (NCBI taxonomy): domain Eukaryota; kingdom Viridiplantae; phylum Streptophyta; class Magnoliopsida; order Poales; family Poaceae; genus Triticum; species Triticum aestivum. Next base: position 152,736,066 of record NC_057811.1, read on the forward strand.
TCTGGAAAACTGCTGAAGCAGAAGGTGAATATTGAGCCTTCATTCATGTTGAAGGTCTTTGCAACTTTAGGCTAGTGCATGTGGATGATTGACCGTCCATCCTTCGACCTCTTCAGGAACACTTCAATTTTGAACCATGGGTGTTGTATGAAAACTTTCCTCGCCTCCTAACCATAGAGGTGGTTTGAGAGGTAATCATCAGTGAAGCCTAAAAACAAGGATGTGCATAAATATCTTCTTTATATTGGAAATGGGGTAAAGGAATACAAAAAGGCAAGGTATAATAGTTAGTACCATCTTGTAAACCTCAGTGCTTCCCATTGTTTCCCTGCAACACATATAAGGTAGTTAGTCATCAGGTTAAGTAAGGGTTCGCGTGCTATCAGTAAAATATGTTGATCATAAATAAGCACATTGCAGATTCATTAGATTAATTCAAGCCACATGGAAAACCCATTTATCCAAACCAAGCATGATTAAGAACTAGGAAAATATAGCACTTGTATATGTTTCTCATGTATTAAGTGCAGCCAAATTTGATTTATTCCTCATATGATATACAATAACAGAATGCAGCCATAGCAATTGAACATCGCATTGCAGAATTGAACCAAGCAGTTAACTAAACACAACAACAAATGAACCAAACGTTAGTTGAGCACCACATTGCACAATATAACATACTCCTGATAGAAGATCAGGCAGTTAACCAAACCAAGCATGCTTAACAACTTGGAAATATAGCAATTGTATTTGTTTCTCATGTATTTAGTACAACCAAATTCGATTTATTCTTCACATGGTACACAATAACAGAATGCAGCCATAACAATTGAACATCGCATTGCAGAATTGAACCAAGCAGTTAACTAAACACCACAACAAGTGAACCAAGCCACAACAAATGAACCAAGCAGTTAAGTAAACACCAATTGAACAATATAACATACTCCTAATAGAGGATCAGACAGTTAACCAAACCAAGCATGCTTAACAACTTGGAAATATTGCACCCTGAAGAATTGAACATCACATTTGCAGAATTGAACCAAGCAGTTAATTGAACACCGCATTGCACGACATATAGAACATATACACTATAGCAGAAGATTGCATGGTGAAAGTAGATAGCACAATTCACTAGAATTTGTTAAGGACAGGAAGTAGCTAGCAAACTGAACATGGGTCCTTATAGTGAGCTAATAAGACAAGCTACTCCTCATTGTCGGAGATATCAATGACGATTGGCTCCTTAGACATGGAAGAGGGCGAGGCCTCCACATCGTGGGTGCCCTCATTGTAGTGGTGAGTTGCCTGAGCCGCTCCGGGCACCAACCTTCTGGCTCTCGAGATGAGGTAAGCACGTGCACGCTAAGAAAACACCTCGTAGTCTTCGTCGAAGGCACCGACGGTGGCCTCGAGAAAACGCCACAAACTATCGTTTAAAGTAGCCAACCGCGTCGCGGCGTCAGCGCGCGAGGCGTCAACGGTGGCGTCGATGGCGAGGTGCTCCTCTAAGATCTGGTGTTCGGCACGAATGGCAGCCATCGCGACCTCATCCGCGCATGCGGCCGCGATTTGCTTCTCCGCTGCCAAATGCTCCTTGAGGTCCTGGCTATACTGCGTGCACCATGGCTTAGGCCTACGCTTATTTGGTGGAGGGGTCGGTGATTTGGGTGGAAGGTGTCGTGCTCGCGCCGGCGGTCGGGGCATGTGGGATGTGGATGGAGGAGGAGGATGGGGGTCAGGTGTGGATTACCTGCCTGGATAGGCGAGGCCAAGCAGCGTGAAGGAGGGTCGCCGGCGAGGAGGCGGCGGCGCTGCAAGCAAGGAGTGAAGGTTTCAACTTAGAAAGGAAGGCGGAAAGAGGGGAAATGTGGCTTTTGGTAAGGGGGAGGGGGCCGGGAGGTAGATATTTGCGCGGAAGCCGAAAATTTGGAATCGCTTTAGACAAAAAACTGGCGTGCAAAGTGTCATCAGACACAGTCCCTTATTTAGACACGGTCCGAAGATATTTTGTGCTGCATCTCACACGGTTGGTTATAATAAACGGTGTGGGATGTACTTGATTTTTGGTCTTGATTTCAATTACATAATGGGGTCACAGCGGCCATGGACGGTGTTTGAATTGCCAGACCTTTATCTGCAGTGATCATAAAAGAATTGGAATTATTCAGGGTTCGTTTGGACATTTTATGCATTAAGTGAGTTTTCAATGCATTTATGTGCATAATTCAAATTTGAACTACATGCACATGCTCCAGTGCATATAAATTCGTTGAAAAATCAAATCTTTGTCATTGGGTGCATGCTTAGGTCCCATGCAAGAAATGGGAATGAATTTCCAACACTAGGGCACCGTTGATTGCCGGCAAAACATTGACATGCATGGTTTTTAAATTCTAGTAAATCCAAAACTCATCTGAAATTCATGAAACTTGGCATGCTATCATGGAGCGGCATCAACATGCCGTGGTACAAATTTTGTCCCATTTGGGGCAGGTTTGGGTATATGCTTCTCACAAACCGGAGCTTCTCACAACAAGCATGATGGTTTTCGGTAGGGAACGTCTCACCTTTCGGGACGAAACGATATCCATTGCCCCTTATTGCTTTCAAGTTTTTTTTCTTGTGTCAACATAGAACAACAGGAGTGTTGTGTGATTTTTTGTGATTTTTCGGGGTTCGTTTGGACATTTTTATGCATTAACTAACTTTTCAATGCATTTATGTGCCTAATTCAAATTTGAACTAAATGCGCATGCTCCAGTGCATATAAATTGGTTGAAAAATCAAATCTGTGTCCTTGGGTGATGCTTAGGTCTCATGCAAGAAATGGGAATGAATTTCAAACACCAAGGCACCGTTGATTGCCGGCAAAACATTCAGATGCCTGGTTTTTAAATTCTAGTAAATCCAAAACTCGTCTGAAATTCATGAAACTTGGCATGCTATAATGGAGCGGCATCAACATGCCGTCGTACAAATTTTGTCCCATTAGGGGTAGGTTTGGGTATATGCTTCTCACAACAAGCATGATGGTTTTCGGTAGGGAACGTCCCACCTTTGGGGACGAAACGATATCCATCGCCTCTTATTGCTTTCAAGTTTTTTTCTCGTGTCAACATAGAACAACAGGAGTGTTGTGTGAATTTTTGTGATTTTTCGGGGTTCATTTGGACATTTTTGTGCATTAACTGAGTGTTCAATGCATTTATTTGCATAATTCAAATTTGAACTACAAGCGCATGCTCCAGTGCATATAAATTCATTGAAAAATCAAATCTTTGTCCTTGGGTGCATGCTTAGGTCCCATGCAAGAAATGGGAATGAATTTAAAACACCAGGGCACCGTTGATTGCCAGCAAAACATTGAGATGCCTGGTTTTTAAATTCTAGTAAATCCAAAACTTGTCTGAAATTCATGAAACTTGGCATGCTATCATGGAGCGGTATCAACATGCTGCGGTACAAATTTTGTCCCATTTGGGGCAGGTTTGGGTATATGCTTCTCACAAACTGGAGCTTCTCACAACAAGCATGATGGTTTTCGGTAGGGAACGTCCCACCTTTGGGGACAAAACGATATCCATTGTCTCTTATTGCTTTTAAGTTTTTTTTCCTGTGTCAACATAGAACAACAGGAGTGTTGTGTGAATTTTTGTGATTTTTCGGGGTTCGTTTGGACATTTTTATGCATTAACTGAGTTTTCAATGCATTTATGTGCATAATTCAAATTTGAACTACATGCGCATGCTCTAGTGCATATAAATTGGTTGGAAAATCAAATGTGGGTCCTTGGGTGCATGCTTAGGTCCCATGCAAGAAATGGGAATGAATTTCAAACACGAGGGCACCGTTGATTGTCGGCAAAACATTGAGATGCCTGGTTTTTAAATTCTAGTAAATCCAAAACTCGTCTGAAATTCATGAAACTTGGTATGCTATCATGGAGCGGCATCAACATGCCATGGTACAAATTTTGTCCCATTTGGGGCAGGTTTGGGTATATGCTTCTCACAAACCGGAGCTTCTCACAACAAGCATGATGGTTTTCAGTAGGGAACGTCCCACCTTTGGGGACGAAACGATATCCATTGCCTCTTATTGCTTTCAAGTTTTTTTCTCGTGTCAACATAGAACAACATGACTGTTGTGTGAATTTTTGTGATTTTTCGGGTCTTTTTCGACATTTTTATGCATTAATTGAGTTTTCAATGCATTTATGTGCATAATTCAAATTTGAACTACATGCGCATGCTCCAGTGCATATAAATTGGTTGAAAAAACAAATATGTGTCATTGCGTGCATGCTTAGGTCCCATGCAAGAAATGGGAATGAATTTCAAACACCAGGGCACCCTTGATTGCCGGCAAAACATTGAGATGCCTGGTTTTTAAATTCTAGTAAATCCAAAACTCATCTGAAATTCATGAAACTTGGCATGCTATCATGGAAGGGCACCCGGCATGCTGTGGTATTTTTCACGTCCATTTTGAGAGAAGGCGCACTCGAATAATGACAGCCAACAAAGGCATTTTGAAAAAAAATAGCCGCCACTTTAATATCTCAAACGTTTGTATAATTCAAACCGTGTGCGTTCGGTTAACCATTCACGTGACGCCACGTGTCTTGGTTTTAATGGCTATTGGAGGTGCCGTGTGGACAGCTGCTTGACTGAACGGGAGGCGTGCGAGCCCAGTCCGGTACGTAGGCTCACCAGGAAGCGTACAAGCTATTCAATGCAGGATCTGTGCATCTCTTCAACGCAAACGGTTCAGATTACGGTATGCAAATTAAAGCAAGACTTCGGCGCTAAGCCAAGAGACACTGCGATTTGTCAAAATATGCAGCTAAAAATCAATATCACTATCTATTTTTTGCAACTAAAATTTAGTAATTAAGCATAGATTTTGTTCATACTAGAGATTAAGCAGTCGTTCTCACCGGGAAGCGAGACAGCCTTGGACCGCCGCCTGCCTCGTCCCACTGGTCTATATTAATGGCGCCGCCGAGCGGCCGCACCCCCCATCCTCGCCACACACAAAATTCCTCTCTCTCCGCCCGCATCCTCGACGCTGCTCTGAGTCCTCAAAGCCGTCAGTGTACGAGGATGCCGCCGAAGCACCCCATCGGAGGGAGTGGCGACGCCGGGGCTGCTGAAGCACCGGAGCACGGCGTGAATATGGAGACAGAGGTTCCCGTCCCCGCCGACGAGGTGGAGAACGAGGCTGCCAACAAGCGGAGGCGGGTCGAGAAAGAACCGCAAGCGACTCCAGCAGGCCTAGACTTCATCAACAACCTCCCCGATGATGTGTTGATAGTCATCATATCCCTCCTCCCAATCAGAAATCGGGAGAGGACAACCGCCGTTTCCCAGCGGTGGCACACCCTATGGCTCCGCACCCCTGTCGACCTCCTCCACGCCAACAAGCTCTTCCAAGGCTATCGCCAAAGCTTGGATGCGTTCTCCCAGATCCTCGGCAGTCACCATGGCCCAATCAAAGGCCTTATCGCGGGCAAGTTCCATTCCAATGGCAAGGAGCGAGCCAAGCTTGACGAGTGGTTCCGATCCCGCGCCATAGATCAACTCGAGAAGCTAAGTTATAATGATGGGCACATGAGCTTGCTGCCAACGTCTGCGCTCCGCTTCGCGCCCACGCCGCGCCTCGCCAAGTTCATGAACTGCCATTCCCCCCTTAATGACGAGCTCTTTTTCTACCACGACTGAAGCACCTCGAGCTCGTTGTCGTCCGCATCCCAAAGGATGACACGGAGCACCTGCTCCGCGGCTGTACTGCACTCGAGTTCCTTCGTCTTTAGGCGATGAATTGGCTAAGTACCTTGCACATCACCTCCAGGACTCTCCGCACTATTTATGTATGTTGCTGGTGCTGCAACAAGAGATCACAAAAGGTTGACCACAATATGGTCATCCAGGACACACCTTCACTTGAGATATTACTTGTAGTTGATCAACAATGTCCAACAAGAATCAATGTCATTTCTGCGCCGAAATTGAAAGTGGTGGGCTACTCGTCTGTCAAATAGTACAACTTTCAGGTACAACAGTCGCCTTATATACCTCTCCTTCTTGATATCAACGTTATTTCTAGTTTTGAAGATGTATGTTCGTCTGTCGTCTAGCGAAGCTTCACCCAGACTCTAGGCAAAGTGAAGGTCTTGGCACTAGAATCTGTTGTCCCCAACCTGGACCAAGTTTTTAGTTGCCTGAGATGCTTTCCGTGCCTGAAGAAGCTGTATATCGAGGTGATGTTCCTTTCCTATTAAATGTTAACCATAAGGGAGTTCAATTTTTTGCACCTTTCCCAAGTTTACAATGACTATGTACTACGATTTCTGAAGGAATTTTGGAGGATTTTAGGACATACACCCCCACCCCATATTGGTTGCGTCATTCATATGGTTACAATCGTCCATAAGCATTTCTCCTTTGTATTCATCTGTACTAGTTTTCTTAGGGAATTTTTCATCCAATCCAACCTCTTGTGAAGACGGCTACATGTTTCTAGATTGTAATCAAATTAATGCCCATGTTAATCATGACAGATCGAAGATGGCACGTTGGTGCATTTTACAAATCCTGCAAACCAAATGGGTGTGTAGTAGTGTTCAAAACTGCATGTAGGCACTAACACGTTCTCTTCTTTTGCAGTGCATATTAGGCCCGGTGGAAGATGTTGATAACGACAATCACATCGAATGCCTGGATCTGCATCTCTCAAATAACTCCTACCGAGGGACCCCACCGGAGATTACACTCGCCATGTTCTTTCTTGCCAGAGCAAAGGTGTTGAGGGTACTGAGGTTGAACACACATTTAATTAGGAAAGATCAATGGTATGATTATCAGAGGCGGCTGGTACTGCGGAATGGAAGTGCCTCCAAAATGCCAAACTTCGTATTGGAAGAGCATATGGCAAAGCAATTGGAAGTTATTGTGTCAAACGCATACATGACTTGTCAGCAATTGATCCCTTTTCAGAAATGACGCAGCTTGCAATGTTTGAATTTGGGCGTTGTAATCTTTGAACTTGAACCTTGCAATATTTATGGTATTTGTTATATTGAACCATTTCTGTTCTCTTATCTCAATGCAAACAGTTCATTCGGGTGAACCGCATGTTGTACATCGCACACACCTTGATCTGGCTGACCGTTTCTTTTGTGTTGTCTAATCACAAAAAGTTCATCCGAGTGAACTATATGTTGTACATCGCACACACCTTGATCTGACTTACCGTTTCTTTTGTGTTGCCTAATCACAAACAGTTCATCCAAGTGAACCGTATGCTATACATCGCACACGCCTTCATCAGGCTGCCCGTTTCTTTTGTTCCGCCTCATCACAAACGGTTCATTGGACTGAACCGTATGCCCTGGATCGCACACGCAACTAAAATCTGAACCGTGTTTGATGCATCCTCCATTGCAAACATTTTGCACCTTTTTTGACGGTTTTTTTACATCCCTGTTTGTGATTAATGCATCGCACACAGTTTCGTGAAAGGGTCTCTGATCGTAGTGTCGCTTTAGCAGCATCCGGTAGTAGTGCATGCCTCAGTTCACAGCTGAAGAGGCAGGCATTGAGGAAATTGATGAAGAAGAAGAAGACGTTGACATTGGGTGCTCAACTCCTTCTGAATGATGACTACTGGGAAAGTCATCACCCCAATTCCCCAATGTTCACCCCTCTGCAACAAATTCCTCAGTCCCCAGTTCAGATTGAAGAAATTCATACAGGGTCTAAAGAACCTCAAGCTTCTGTTCTGACCATCCCTGAAGAAATTCCAGCCACTAGTGCTGATGTTCATGGTGCTGAAGAAATGGAGACCCAGGCTGCTACTGATGATATTGCTACTGACATTCCTCAGCCTGCGGCTCCTGAGATTGTGATTCCTCAGGCTGTGAAGACATTGACTGATGCTCCTCAGCCCAAGCAGAAGAATCCCTTCTCAAAGAAGCAGAAGTTCAAAGCCGATGACTTCTTTCATGAGCACATATTCTTCACTGATTACAACCCTTATGACTCTGCTCGTCTTTGAAGGAAGCGTTTCTGGACAGCAAGTCAGATGAATTTCTATTCTTCTCTGCTTTTTGACAAAGACAAGATCTTCGATCATGAGCATATTCCTCACGTTGACATGGAGTCGCTGCCTTGCTTCACCCTAGTCCTCAGTGTTCTTCATGATGCTGGGTTGCTCAACTTCTGCACCGACATCGTTGACTGGAATGAAGAGCTAATTCTTCAGTTCTATGCTATGCTGCACATCACAGGCAGTGTTGATGATGTGAACTCATGGGTCCTGGACTGTATGAGCGACAATGCTCATTATAAAGCACCGGCCTCTGAAATGCTTCATGCCGTCCCTCTCAGTCCTCCCATTGAAGGTGCAAGGATGATGTATGAAGAACCTGAGCTATCTGATCACTTCATGCAAGTATTGATGAAGCCACTGAAGCCTGGCCAAGCCCCAAGAACGAAATTCCTTGTGAAGGAACTGCTATATGTGCCAAGGACGGTCTACATAATATTGATCAAGACCCTCAGTACAATCAAGGGCCACGACTCTAATGAAGAAGAGGTCGTTGGCATCATGAAGAATCTGCTTTTCAACATCATATATGGTGTGCCAATCAACTACCACGATTTCTTCATGAGGACTATGGCAAATGTTGCACTATAACATTTTGAGTTGAATCCTTATGCTCCTTGGATTATGAGATTCCTCAGATCAAGGTCTTCAATCAACTACAAGGCTGATATGCTAAATCATCATAGCTACTTGTCCCCAACTGAGGTCTTCAAACGACCTGTTTCCTATCTGATGAGAAGGGCAAGGCTGCTATCATTGATGAAGGCACTCGTCCATTAGATGGAAAGTTTCGCAAAGCTACATCCTACTCCACCAATGATGACTCTGCCACTCATGACTCTGCCACTAATGCTTCAAAGCCAAATCCTCAAGCCTCAGCTCCAAGGGTGTTGACTGATCGTGAACTTCTCCTCAGCCTTCACCAGAAGGTCGATCGCAACCACAAATAGGTGAAGCGTTAGTTTGGTTCAATTCTTCAGAACATGACAATCGCTCAGAATTCGGTGAAGAAGAACAATTACTACCTCCATGAAGTTTTTGATCGCACCTGGGTTGTACTGTCTCATCTCTACGATGAAGAAGATCTCAAGCAGATGGGCTTCAAGCAGGACTTTGGCTAGTCTCAGCCACCTTCAAATAAATTCAAGAAGGTCAATGTTCCTCACTTGGTGGCCAGCTCTTATTCTTCATCGCGCGAGACGGATGAATATGAAGAGTTGGACGACACTGCGGCAGGCCCTACTTCAACAACCGACCCCAATAACGCTGGCGCTCCTCCATCGACTTCATGATGATATTCTTAAGTGGCGTTAGTCCTCATTTTTCGTCCCTTTTGGTCATTCGATGACAAAGGGGGAATTTGAGTTAGTCTTCAAGCGGGTCTACTATATGGGCGTTTTTTTGCTAAGTTACAACTCTCATTTTTCTGAAGTCTTTATTGGATCGAGTTGTAATCTTAAACCCGATGGTGGTCTGATACTTCTGCTATGTTATTCTACATACTATTTCCTCATATATGTTAATGCACACATGCTGAATTACATCAGTCACCATATTTCATCATGCATTTCAAATTCTTCATATCATATGAATTGCATGTATGAATTACAAGATATAGGGGGAGATCTTCATGATTCTACTCTTCAATGTGCATTGCTTCTCAAAAGCAAATTCCTCACATATGCACATCTTCAGGGGGAGTTCTTCTATATCTTGCAATCAAATTCCTCAATATCAGTATTTACACTACATATGTTTATCCCCGTTGAAAACTTAACCTATATTGTCATCAATCACCAAAAAGGGGGAGATTGTAAGTGCATCTAGTGCTCCTTAGTGATTTTGGTGTATTGAAGACTTATAGGTTAAGGGACTAATGTGTTTGTGGGTGTACATAGGTCTATAAGTCTATGAGGAGTTTGATATTTACAGAGAAAGTCGACCCCTGAAAATGAATGTCTTCAACTGAAGACTTTGGTTTTCTAAAGACTCTGAAAGTGAAGAAATTGGTGTGACCGTGAAGAGTTGATATTCATGCGAGGAAAATGAAGCGCGAAGACGTTTGTTTGCGTAGTTTCATTTTGCCTTTCTTGAGTCATAGGAAACACCGTACTATTAAAGGGTGTCGGGTGGTTGGTGCGACATATGCCAAGGGATGGCTTATCATTGTGGGAGCCAATAAAATGTCGCCGGTGCCTGGAAACGGGATGAGGCGAAGACATGCACGCCGGCGAATCTTACCCAGGTTCGGGGCTCTCCGAGGAGATAACACCCCTAGTCCTGCTCTACGGGGTCTCCGCATGATCACTAGATCGATAAAGGGTAGCTACAATCGCTCCTGGAGCTGTTGGGTTCAAGGGAGAAGAAGAACAAGGCTAGCTCTTGCTTCTCTCTATCTTGGGTGTGTGTGCGGGTGCTATGCTTAGAAGCGAATTCTGCTGAGGTGCGAACCCTTTGCATGGGTGCTCCGGGGGGTTTATATAGGCCTACCCCCCGGGGGTACAATGGCAATCCGATTGGGATCTGGTCCCAGCCGTCAGTGTCTACGCTCGCCGGCTTCTCCGCCGGCTGCTGGGTCCCGCCGGCTGGTGGGTCCCGCCGGCTGCCGGCTACTTGGTCGACAGGCCGGTCCCACCGCCTAGGGTTTTGTCGGCGGCTGCTTACTGTAGCCGCGCCTCTGATGATGAGGGCTTTGTCGAGGTGAGCGTGGCTACAGTGGGCCGCCTCGGGGGCTATCACTGTAGCCTCACCTCGTCTTGTCTCCTTAATGGGGCTCCTGCCTCGAGGAAGGGAGTGGCCGGCTTCTGGAGGCCGACTATGCTCTTGGCCGGCTAGGAAGAGCCGGGCCGCCTTCACGCCTCTCTCTGGCTGAAGGGGCCCGCAGTCCTTGGTCCGTACAGGAGTGGGTCGTGGATGACGTCGGAGCTAGCGTGGCTACAGTGCCGAGCCGCACAGGAGACATCCCTCCCGTACGGCCTCCTGTAGCCATGCCCGCCTCGGGCTTCGGGGGTCATGGGCCACACTGTGGCCATACCCCGTCAGGTCGCCGTTATGTGGAGTGGTTGTGGTCTTGGCCGGCTCCTAGGAGTCGACGTCCTTCTTGGCCGGCTTCTTGGAGTCGGCCACCCCGTGGTCGTCCTGGGGAGGAGTCGGTGAGGCTGGGTCGCCTTCCGGGAGTCGGCTTTAGCGGTAGCCGGCCACGGAAGGCGGCCCAAACGCTTGGAGTGCTTGAAGGCCCAAAGGCCTGATAAATTTCTTGAAGAGCCAGGGGTAGTCGGTTAGGCTACCCCTGGCCATTTACCCCGACAGTAGTCCCCGAAGCTGATTGGGCTTCGAGGTGGAGTGGGGTTCGAGAAGCTCGATCAGCTTCCTATCGTGACAAGCCGGCAGCTGGGAGCTGGCCTTGGTCAGGCGCGCCGCCTTAGTCGAATTCTTCTGGAGTCGGGGGGCGGGAATCCGCAGGGACGTGCACTGGGCCGCGGGCCGGCCTCGGGCCGCTGGCGTGCCACGTGGCCGGAAAGCCTGCCAGCCCACGCGCGCGACGGGACGTCGCCGCAGAGAGGGGGCCCGCCACATCCGCGCCCCAGCCCAGGCGCGGATCCTTTGTATCCCGAAACCGCCCGCACGTTCCGTGCGGCAGTTTCGGCTCGCACTTATGCGTAATAAACGCGAGACGTGGGGGGAGTGGGCGCAGTTAATCCCACGTCTCCCCCCCCCCACGTCCGGCCTCTTCGGCCGCGTGAGGCTATAAGTAGGGGGAGGTGGAGGGCGGCAGGCCCTCGCACGCTCCTCCTACTTCCACCGTCTTCTTACCTTGCTCGTTCTCGCGACAGCGCCTCGCCGCCGCGCTCTTCCTTCGCACGCTCCTCCGCCGCCGTGCTAGCTTCCGCTATGCCTCCCCATGTAGAGCAGCTTGGCGGGGATTGGGATGGCTCCATCGTCCATAACGACCACATCGACTTCCTCCGCGACACCCGGCGTCTGCCCAGCGCGGACAAGGTGGAGGTCCGCCTCGCGCCGGAGAAGGAAATCAGGCCGGCGCCGCGGGATGGCGAGCGGGTGGTCTTCCGCTCGCACTTCCTGCACGGCTTCGGCCTGCCAGTGAGCGCCTTCTTCCGCTCCTGGCTGGAATTCTATCAGCTCCAGCCGCACCACCTCACCCCCAACGCTGTGGTGCTGCTGTCGGCCTTCGTCACCCTGTGCGAGGGCTATCTCGGCGTCCTCCCCACCCTTGAGGTCTGGGGGGAGTTCTTCCAGTCGAAGCTGGGCACGCGCAGCAAAGGCGTGCCGGCTCATACTGGCGCCTTCATCGCGTCGCGGAGATCGGGCGCCGACAACCCCTTCCTCGTCATCACGCTTATCCAATCGGTGAAGAAGTGGCAGAAGTCGTACTTCTACATGCGGAACATCGCTCCACGGGGCGACTACATCAACCTGCCGGCCAACGTAGCCGGCCCACCGGCGGGGAGGCTGCCCCAGTGGTCCTTCCGGGCGGTGACGCTGTCGCAGGGAGGAAACGCCGCCATCGCGCGCCTGCGGGTGATGGTCCAGTCGGAGGGCCTGATGGGGCCCGACCTCCTGGCTGCGTTCGTCACGCGCCGGGTCCTTCCGCTCCAGAGCCGGCCTCATCTGATCTGTCAGATGAGCGGCCAGCTCGATCTGAGCCGGATGTGCACCAAGGAGATGCCGCAGCCCGACGCCGCCGACATGGTGAATTACCTCGCCAACTGCCAGCTTTCCGAAGACTGGCAATTCGGCAAGGAGCCATACAGCCGCGCCAATCCTCCGCCTACGGTACACTCCCCTCGTCTCTTTTTCTCTCTTTCTCTCTCAGCTTTGTCGCCGAGTTCCTCTGGGCCGACTCTAACCCAGTCGGCTTGCTCTTTTGATAGAGTCCTCTGCTCTGGCCGGCCGGCGGGGCAGACGTGGAGCGCCGCTTCGTCCCCGACCGGACCGAACACGACCAGGATGACCCCGACCTGGGGGCAGTCCATATGGAGGATGCCGCCGAGCCGGCCGGTGGCCAAGCCGGCGGCGAAGCAGGCGGCTCCGGGTTCACCGCTACCTTCGACGATTGGCCGGACAAGGACGAAGCCGAAGCCGTCCCGCACCGCCAGCCAGCATCCGGACGCGGCGCGGGTTCCTCCGGCGCGCAGCCTGCTCGGGGTAGAGGCCAGAAACGTCGCGCCACCCAGGGCATGTTCGGTAGCCGGACGAAGAAGCCCAGGGGTGGGGCGGCGGCCACCAGGCGGGAAGAGGCGGCCGCGAAGGTGGCTCGCTTCCGCAAAGTGGTGAAGCAGCTGCAGACTGTGTCAGCGTAAGTTCTCTCTTTCTGTGTACTGTCCTTCTTTCTTTCCTTTGGTGGTTCTTGAATCTTCGTCTTCTTTTTCAATGGTCAGAGCTCCGCTGTCACTTGAGCGGGCGGCTGCCGGCTCCGTCGTCGAGTCGCCAGGGGGCTCTGGGAGCACCACCCGCCGCGTGGATCCCCGCGCCGCCCTCCTGGAGGCTACGGAAAGGAACGCGCGGGAGGCGCGGGAGGAGCAGGAAGCGCGGGAGGTGGAGGCATGGAGGGCAGCCGCCGCCCAGGCAGCTCGGGAGGAGGAGGCGGCGAAGGCGCTCGCCGAGGCCGCTGCCAAGGCCCAGGCAGAGCCTGAGGCCGAAGCGGCGGCAGGGGAGGCTTTGATGGTCATCCCCCTGCGCACCATGGCGCCCGGGGACGTGGATCCCTCGCCAGGGGGAGCCAGCGGTTCCCAGCCGGGGCTGGGAGGAAGCGGCGACGACGTCGTCATCTTGGGGGAGGCGCCGGGGCCGACTCCTCCGACTAGGGCGACCCAAGGCCGCCAGCCTGAGCTTGCGCCTGCACAGTCGGCGGAGGGCGAGCCGGCCGCGGGGGCTGAGGTGGCGGTCCGGGCTCCGCCAAGCCGGCGTGCAGGGAAGGCCGCGTCTGAACCGCAGAAGGCTGCGTCGGAGCCACAGCTGGCCGTGGGCTCCAGCTCGTCGGCCCGAGACGCGGAGGCGGCCAGCGCTACTTCGGGGTGGACGCCGGCGGAGGGTCAGCCGTGGTGAACGTCGCTGCACAAGACGTCCGGACCCGGCTGCAAAGCCAAGCCGCGGCGCTGAGGCAGTTCACCGACGAATTCCTCGCCATGCGGGCAGCCATCCGGGTTAGTATTCTCATCTTGTTCTTTCTTGAACTTGATTTCTCTCGTGGGAGCGCGTCAGCGCACCCACTGGGTGTAGTCCCCGAGTTCCGAGTCGGCTGCTGAGCAGGCGGCTTGGAACTTCTTGGAGATTTAGTTTTTGCTGCTTTTGTTCTCACGTCGGTCTTCTGTCCGTCTTGCAGGACTACCACAACCTCCGAGCGGCCGCCTTCAACTCCCAGGCTCGGGAGCTGACCCAGAAGACCGCCGATCTCACTGAAAGCCGAGGTATGTGACTTGATCTTTTACTCATGTGGGGGCGCGTCAGCGCACCCACTGGGTGTAGTCCCCGAGATTCGGGCCGACTGCTGAGCAGTCGGCTCGGATCTTCCTTGATGATTTCTCATTGTTCTTCTTCTTCTTCTATCTTCTGCAGCGGCCAACGCCAGTCTGAGGGCACAGCTGGGGGAGTCCCAGACTGCTCTTCGTGCCAAGGACGCGGAGCTCGCCGCCTTGGTGCAGGAGCGCGACCGCCTGGTCAAGAAACTGGCCGACCAGGAGGAAGGTCACAAGGCGGCACTGAAGGCTGCGCAGGATCGCGAAGCCACCCTCCAGGTCGAGTTCGAGACGGAGGCGGCCGGCTGGGCAGAGGCCAAGCAGACTCTGGTGTCCGACTATGGCCAGATTGAGGATCTGGTTGACGGTAAGTCGTCTATCCCTTCATCCTTTCTTGCCATCTGTCGCTTTGGCTTGTTTTTCTGACTTGGGTGTTCTTCTTTTCTTTTCTTTTTCGCGCAGATTACTTCGCCGGCTATTCCACTGCCGCCAACCAGGCCATCGAAGCCCGTCGCCAGGCGAAGAGGCAAGCCGGCTTCGAGATCTCGCCAACCGCCGGCCGCTCGCTGGAGGAGCAGCTCCTGGCGATCCAGGCTCGCATCCAGCCGGCTCACAGGCTGCTCCGCCGGCTTCAGCGCGCGGGATCGTAGGTCTTGGCCGCCCTCTGGCCCGGCCAAGTGGTCCCTCGCACCCCCAGCCGGACCGCCGACTGGCTGGAGGTGGCAGTCGGCCGCTTCGAGGCTTGGAAGGCGTCAGCGGCTCGCTCCGGCGCCAGGCGGGCGCTGGAGTTCGTCAAGGCCTGGTATCCCGGCCTGAACCTGGACCAGCTGGCGACCTGGCGGCAGCAAGCCGACACGGAGCTGGAGCCGGCGCGGCCGGCCATCATTCGGCGGGCTTCAGCGATCGCTGATTACACCGACACCAACGTCTTCGTCCCCGAGGTGGACGACAATGGAGTCGCCCAGCCGGAAGATTGGTTCGGGCTGGACCCGGCGCACGGCGAGGACTCGGCGGAGGAGATCGACTCCAGCGACGAGGGCGAGGAGGAGGAGGAGGGTGAAGACGCCGAGCCGGCTGGTGGAGAAGCCGGCCAGCCTGACCGCGCCTCCAGCACTACGTCGCGTGCGAGTGCGTCTCCTACCGTGGGAGGTGGTCAAGCCGGGACCAGCTAGGCGGCCACTCCTTCAGCCGGCGAGCTGCCTTCACCGACCAGCTCGGCCTCCAAGTCGCGCCTTAGTCTTCTTTCTTTTGTTTTCCTGTCTTGTTACTTTTGAACAATGTTTGGTTAAGTCTGCACAATTCCACCAACTGGGTGTATTCAAACTTAAGTCTGTTGCCGGCCTGTGGGCGGCTTTATGTATATAAGTTATGCAATTGGTCTTTCCTTGTACTTTCGCTTTTTGTCCTTCTGCTTTTTTCCTTTGCCGCCCTCCCTTGATTGCCGCCTCCCTAGTCAAACAGTTGCTCTGCAATCTGTAGCCGGGGAGTGCCTGGCCGATTGGGGAGGGGGAAGTACTTTTAGCTCTCCCGGACTTAAGCTAAGTTTTTTAGGAAGCCGGCCAGCCGGCTGCTGTGACAGCTGGCGGGCGTATATGGAGGCCGTCTTTTTGCTATATAGGTTAGTTGTTCCTTAGCCGTTTTTCGTGTGGGCATCCTTTCTGTCTTCTCTCTTGCTAGTCGGACAGTCAGTTCTTTGAGCTGCGACTTTCAACAAGAGAGGACTTGGGAGCCGGCGCACTACTTTGCTGTCTTCGGGAGGAACTTAGAATATAGCTCAAGGCGGCCAGTCCCCGGGCCGACTAGTCGGACCCGGTGCCGGACAAGAATTCAAAATGTAATAATACATTCATGGATATGACACTCGTCATTCATAGATAAATAAAAGGCAGTCCCCGAGTACTGTTCGGGGGGCCTGTTGGTTTGTAACTTAATACAAAAGGGGTAGCGTGATACATACTGCTTTTCAGCTGTAAAATCGTCTTAGGAGGTTTGCGTTCCATGGTCGCTCCGACTCCTTGTCGGAGTCGTCTCTCTTGCGTGCTCTTGGCTTTTGCGCGTCGATCAAGTAATAGGAGTCGTTGCCGAGTGCCTTGCTGACGACGAAGGGGCCTTCCCAAGGGGCCGAGAGCTTGTGCTGGCCGGCTGTTCGCTGGATCAGCCGGAGCACAAGGTCGCCCTCTTGGAAGGATCTTGGCTTGACCTTGCGGTTGTAGTAGCGGCGCAGGCCTTGCTGGTAGATGGCGGACCGGTTGAGGGCTAACAGCCGGCCTTCTTCCAGTAGGTCGACGCCGTCTTCTCTTGCTTCTTTGGCTTCCTCCTCCGTGTACATGGTGATCCGAGGCGAGTCGAACTCGATGTCTGTTGGGATGACAGCCTCGGCACCGTACACAAGGAAGAATGGAGTGAAGCCGGTTGACTTGTTGGGTGTAGTGCGCAGACTCCAGAGGACAGCCGGCAGCTCTTCGAGCCAGCAGCCGGCCGATCGCTCCAGTGGTACAACCAGTCGGGGCTTGATGCCGGAGAGGATAAGTCCATTTGCTCGCTCGACCTGGCCGTTTGACTGCGGGTGGGCAACGGACGCTAAGTCCAGTCGGATGCCCTGTGTCGCGCAGAAACGTGCCAGTGTGCCTTTGGCGAAGTTCGTGCCGTTGTCGGTGATGATGCTGTGCGGCACGCCGTACCGAGTAGTGATGTCGGTGATGAATGTCACGGCAGTCGGCCCGTTTAGCTTCTTAATTGGCTTGGCTTCAATCCACTTTGTGAACTTGTCCACAGCAACTAGTAGATGTGTCAAGCCACCGCGGGCTCTCTTGAAAGGGCCCACCATGTCCAGTCCCCAGACGGCAAAAGGCCGGGTGAGGGGAATGGTCTTGAGGGCAAAAGCCGGCAGGTGTTGTTTGGAACTGAAGACTTGACATCCTCTGCAGCTCTTGACTATTTCTTTAGCATCCTCCAAGGCAGTCGGCCAGAAGAACCCATGGCGGAAAGCCTTGGCCACGAGGGATCTTGAGGCGGCGTGATGGCCGCATTCGCCTTGGTGGATGTCTTTAAGGATTGCCACTCCTTTTTCTGGCTCGACGCAACGCTGGAAGACTCCAGTGACGCTGCGCTTCACAAGCTCCCTGTTGATTATTGTGTATGCTGCGGCTCGTTGTTGCACTAGTCTTGCTGCGATCTCATCAGCCGGCAGCTCTCTGCTGACTAGGAACTTGAGGATGGGCTGGGCCCATGAGGGAGCTGTAACTTCTTCTGCTGTTAATGTGGCCACCATGACTCGGGTGGGTGGGTTGGGTGTTGCATTGGAGTCGACCACTGCTTCTTGTGTCGTTGCAGTCCCCGGGCCGACTGCTGGAGTCCCCGGGCCGGGTTCTGAAGTCCCTGGGCCGGGTGCGACTACGTCAGTCCCCGGGGCAGTCGTCGAAGTCCCCGTGCCGCCTGCGGGATTTCTTGAGCCGGATCCGGCTGTTTCTGGCGCGGGCGGTACGAAGATGGAATCCGACTCTGGAGACGGCTTGATGGACGGCTTGAGGAGGCGCTGGAGGGAGACGCCAGTCGGTATGGCTTGTCGGGTGGAGCCGATCCGTGCTAGGGCATCTGCTTGGTCGTTGTCGGCCCTTGGCACGTGAAGGAACTCGCACCCTTCGAAGTATCCGCTCATCTGCTGGACGAGGAAACGGTAGCTTGCCATGTTTGCGTCCTTGGCGTCCCAGTCGCCAGATGATTGCTGGACCACCAAGTTTGAGTCGCCGTAGCACAGGATCCGGCGTATGCCGAGTTCTTTGGCTAGCCGGAGCCCATGTACGAGCGCCTCGTACTCGGCCACGTTGTTGGAGGCGGCGAAGTGGATCTGCAGCGTGTACTTGAGCTTGTCGCCTTTGGGAGAGGTGAGGACGATGCCGGCTCCCAAGCCGGTGCGCATCTTGGACCCGTCAAAGTGCATCCGCCAATGGGTGGAGTCGGGAGCCGGCGGTAGGTACTGGGTCTCGGCCCAGTCGACGAGGAAGTCGGCCAATGCTTGCGACTTGATGGCGGTGCGGGGTTGATAGAAGATCGTGTAGGGCGCCAAGGCAATGGCCCATTTGGCCACCCGGCCGGATGCATCCCGGCTGCCTATGATCTCGGCGAGCGGGGCAGTGCACACGACCGTGATGGGGTGCTCTTGGAAGTAGGGCTTCAATTTCTTGGCAGCAAAGTACACCCCATAGCACATCTTCTGGTAGTGCGGGTAGTTTTGCTTTGAGCTGGACAGTACTTCGCTGAGATAGTAGACCGGCCTCTGGACCAGCTGGGCTCGGCCTTCCTCCGGGCGTTGGACCACAACAACAGTGCTGACGACTCGGCTTGTCGCGGCGATGTAGAGGAGCATTGGCTCCTTCTCAGTCGGCGCAGCCAGGACAGGCGGAGTGGTCAACATTTTCTTCAACTCATGAAAGGCTTGGTCGGCTTGATCATTCCACTCAAAGTGAGTGGACTTCTTCATGAGTCGGTACAGGGGGAGAGCCTTCTCTCCTAGTCGGCTGATAAAACGGTTCAGGGAGGCTAAGCAGCCAGTGAACTTCTGCACATCTCGCAGCTTGGTGGGAATCTCCATCCTCTCGATGGCTTTGATCTTGACAGGGTTGCACTCAATGCCGCGTTCAGAGACCAGGAAGCCTAGCAGCTGGCCGGCTGGTACTCCGAACACGCACTTCTCGGGGTTGAGCTTGATCTGGAATCGGCGCAAGTTGGCAAATGTTTCCTTCAGGTCTTCCAGCAAGGTACCGCGCTTCTCTGTCTTCACCACAATGTCGTCTACGTAGACGTGGGCATTTCTGCCGAGTAGTTTCAAGAGACATTTCTGCATGCAACGCTGAAAGGTGGCACCGGCGTTTCTCAAGCCGAATGTCATTGTCAGGTAGCAGAAAGCTCCAAAGGGTGTGATGAAGGCAGTCTTCAGGCGGTCAGCCGGGTCCAACTTGATTTGATGATACCCTGAGTATGCATCCAAAAAACTTAACAGCTCGCATCCGGCTGTGGAGTCTATCACTTGGTCAATCCGTGGCAAAGCAAACGGATCCTTTGGGCAGGCCTTGTTCAAACTTGTGTAGTCTATACACATGCGCCACTTGTTATTCTTCTTCAAAACCAGAACTGGATTGGCAAGCCATTCTGGAAAGAACACTTCCATGATGAAGCCGGCTGCAAGGAGCCGGGCTATCTCTTCTCCCACGATTCTTCGCTTCTCTTCTGATAGTCGGCGGAGGGGTTGCTTGACCGGCTTCGCATCAGCTCGGACATGTAATTTGTGCTCGGCGAAATCCTTCGGAACACCCGGCATGTCCTTTGGGGACCATGCAAAGATGTCTCGATTCTCACGGAGGAAGTCGGCGAGCTCGCCTTCCTATTTACTGTCCAAGTTCGCCCCAATCACGGCGAACCTCTCCGGGTGGTCCGGGTCTAGAGGTATCTTCTTCGTCTCTTTCACAGGCTGGAAGGAGCCCTGCGCATCACAGTCCTTGGGGTTGGGGGACAAGGCCGGCTGCTTGCCGGCCATGGCCACAACCCGTTCCAGCATCTTCTTCTCTTCTGCCACCACGAGGGACTCGGCCAGCCGGCTACTGGCCATGGCGCACTCGGTGGACTTCTTGTAGTCGCCGGCTACCGTGATGATCCCCTTCGAGCTCGGCATCTTCATCTTTAGGTAGGCGTAGTGGGGCACAGCCATGAGCTTGGCCAAAGCAGGTCAGCCAAGTAGTGCATGATAGGGGCTCTCCAAATCCACCACCTCGAACCATATTGCTTCCCGGCGAAAGTGATCTTTGTCTCCGAAGAGAACATCCATTTTGATCTTGCCAATTGGAGAGCAAGATAGGCCGGGTACGATACCATGGAAGACGGTGCGGCTCGGCATGAGCTGCTTTGCTTTGATGTTCAGCTTGTCCATGGTATCGCGGTACAGTATATTGATACTGCTTCCGCCGTCTATCAGGACGCGGGAAAATCTGGCAGCTCGCCTCTCCGTCGCAAGGGTGACGTCCAAGACCATAGCATAGGAGCCAGGCGAAGGCATCACCTCTGGGTGGTCGGCCTGGCTCCAGCTGATGGGCTTTTCCGACCAGTGCATGAACTCGGCGGTGCTAGAGGTGACTGCGTTTACTTCTTGGTGCTGCCGGCATCGGCTGCGCTTGTCGTCGACTTGACTTGTGAAGACGACGTAGGCGTCGTGCGCTTCGGGGAACTCGTCTTGGATGGCGTCGACTGCCGGCCGGGCCGCCGGCTGCTGGGGAGCTGGAGGCGGCGGGCCGGGAGGCGGAGGCGGCGCCATCCCTTCGCCCTTGGTGATGCGGGTGAGCCAGTGGCATTTCCGTGTTGTATGGTTGGACGGCTTCACGCCGCTGTGGAACTTGCAGGGAGCATCGAGTGCTTGTTCGTAGGAGAAGGACGGCTGCCAGGGCGGCCGGCCACCCTTCTTCTTGGGAGCGGGCCGCTCTTCGGGCTGCTCGTCTTCAATTGTGGCCACCTGCCGACTGGAGGAAGTCGGCATGGGGCCCTTGCGCTTGTGGTCATTCTGGTAGGGGCGCCGGTTAGGGTCGCCAGCCAGCGTCTTGGGAGCCGGAGCAACTACTTTCCCCGAGGCGTCCACTCGGAGCTCGGTCTTCATGGAGGAGTCGGTGGTGGCATACTTGTCGGCGGTGATCAGTAACTCATCGAGGGTAGCCGGCTCGTCGCAGAGGAGTCGGTGCTTGAGGAGGGTGCCCTCTCGGCACCCGGCAGTGAAGTACTCGATGGCCTGGACCTCGTGCACTCCCTCGCAGGATTTGCGGAGCTCGGCCCATCGCGTGAGGTAGTCGCGGGACGACTCATTGGGCCCTTGGACGCAGAGGGAGAGCTGGCGAGGCTTGGGAGGCCGCTTGTAGGTGTTGGTGAAGTTGCGGACGAAAACTTCGGTGAAGTCCAGCCAGCTGTTGATGCTGTAGGGCTTGAGGCTGTTGAGCCATGTGCGCGCCGTGCCTTGCAGCATCAAGGGGACATACTTCACAGCAACGCGCCGATTGCCGTTGGCGATGCTGACGGCTGTGGAGTAGTCGATGAGCCAATCTTCCGGCTTCACCGAGCCGTTGTACTTGGGCGTGTCTCTGGGGAGCGAGAACCCTTTGGGGAAGGGCTCGTCGCAGATGCGGGGGCCGAAGCATGGCGGGCCAACATCGTCTTCTTCTTCTAGCGCCAAGGATTGAGCAAGGCGGTCGATCCTGTGGCGGGCGTCGTTTTTGCCGACTCCTTCTCGGCGGCCGAGTCGGTCACCAAGAGTCGGATGGGTGACAGGCGGTGGAGTGAGGCGTCTTTCTCTTCGAGGCGGGGGAGGAGGCAGGTTTCCCTGGTGCTCTACAGCTAGAGAGCGGCCATCTGCGTCGCTCTCGATGGTAATGCGAGTCCGGCTGCGGCTGGCTGCCGGCTCCTTGTCTTTCTTCTGGTGCGCACCGCTCACAGTCGGCGAGCGGGACGTCCCTGCGTGCTCCCGGCGCGGGGGATGGCTATCAGCTCGGGCGCCGGCTTCGTGCCGTTCTGCAGCCGCGTCAATCAGCTGCTGGATCCGTCTTGTCATGTATGGGAGCTCATCGGCTCCCAGCCCATTGAGCTCTTCTGCAGCCGCCTGAGCGGCTCGCAGATTCTCGAGCGGGGTGGCGTAGACGGGGCGATCTGCGCCCAGCATGCTGGCAACGGCTGCGCCGCGCTTCTGGATGAAGCCGGCTCGGCTCGGGCCGCTAGGCGGCGGCGTCCCGAAGGCGGCGCGGTCGACTTCGCGCTGGTGGGCCTCGGTGAGGCGTCTCATCGAGGCTATCTTCTTGCTCTCCGCGACGAGGGCAAGGCGGCGTGCCTCCAGGGTCTCGGCGTCGGCGTCGGCCGGGATGGGGACGGAGAGGTCGTGCATCGCCGCTTGTTGAGCATCGCGGGCGTTCTCGCCCGAGTTGGAGACGTGGCTGATGACCAGCACTTCGGTGACAGCGCTGCTGCCGCTGTCAGCTCGAGGGAGGGGGTCGTCAAAGACCACCACATCGGAGGGGTAGGCATCGAGCGACGCGGTGTCGGAGTCGATGATCATCGGGTCGGTGGAGCCGACCGACTCCATGTCCGCAGCGGGCTCGCTGGAGACGTGAAGTTGATCGAGGAGGCTGACGAGGCGGCTCTCGGGGTAGTCGGTGCCTGCGTCGGACGCAGGCTCGTCGGAGATGCGAGTCTTGCCAAGCAGATCGGCGAGGCAGCTCGCTGCGCAGGCGTCGTCGACGACTTGCAGCGCGTCGGGGCAAACGCCATCGGGCACAGCAGGCTGGCTGCGCTCGTGGGGAAGGAAGAGGGTTCCCGTCCAGAACAGGTCTCCGGACGACGGTGCACCTGGCCCCACGGTGGGCGCCAAATGTCGGGTGGTTGGTGCGACATATGCCAAGGGATGGCTTATCATTGTGGGAGCCAATAAAATGTCGCCGGTGCCTGGAAACGGGATGAGGCGAAGACATGCACGCCGGCGAATCTTACCCAGGTTCGGGGCTCTCCGAGGAGATAACACCCCTAGTCCTGCTCTATGGGGTCTCCGCATGATCACTAGATCGATAAAGGGTAGCTACAATCGCTCCTGGAGCTGTTGGGTTCAAGGGAGAAGAAGAACAGGGCTAGCCCTTGCTTCTCTCTATCTTGGGTGTGTGTGCGGGTGCTATGCTTAGAAGCGAATTCTGCTGAGGTGCGAACCCTTTGCATGGGTGCTCCGGGGGGTTTATATAGGCCTACCCCCCGGGGGTACAATGGTAATCTGACTTGGATCTGGTCCCAGCCGTCAGTGTCTACGCTCGCTGGCTTCTCCGCCGGCTGCTGGGTCCCGCCGGCTGCTGGGTCCCGCCGGCTGCCGGCTACTTGGTCGACAGGCCGGTCCCACCGCCTAGGGTTTTGTCGGCGGCTGCTTACTGTAGCCGCGCCTCTGATGATGAGGGCTTTGTCAAGGTGAGCGTGGCTACAGTGAGCCGCCTCGGGGGCTATCACTGTAGCCTCACCTCGTCTTGTCTCCTTAATGGGGCTCCTGCTTCGAGGAAGGGAGTGGCCGGCTTCTGGAGGCCGACTATGCTCTTGGCCGGCTAGGAAGAGCCGGGCCGCCTTCACGCCTCTCTCTGGCTGAAGGGGCCCGCAGTCCTTGGGCCGTATAGGAGTGGGTCGTGGATGACGTTGGAGCTAGAGTGGCTACAGTGCCGAGCCGCACGGGAGACATCCCTCCCGTACGGCCTCCTGTAGCCATGCCCGCCTCGGGCTTCGGGGGTCATGGGCCACACTGTGGCCATACCCCGTCAGGTCGCCGTTATGTGGAGTGGTTGTGGTCTTGGCCGGCTCCTAGGAGTCGACGTCCTTCTTGGCCGGCTTCTTGGAGTCGGCCACCCCGTGGTCGTCCTGGGGAGGAGTCGGTGAGGCTGGGTCGCCTTCCGGGAGTCGGCTTTAGCGGTAGCCGGCCACGGAAGGCGGCCCAAACGCTTGGAGTGCTTGAAGGCCCAAAGGCCTGATAAATTTCTTGAAGAGCCAGGGGTATTCGGTTAGGCTACCCATGGCCATTTACCCCGACAAAGGGGGTCGAGGTAAAACTAAGGAAAAGTTTCCAAGTGATGCTCATCTCAAAATCCTACACCTACCAATCCCTTCGAGTGAAGCCATTGGAAATCTCATACAGTTCAGTCAATTTCTTCAGTGGCAGAGACGAAGATCTTTTGGTCTCTGAGGAATTTGTCCTGACTGAGGGGTTAGGAATTCGCCAGTGTGGATTGCCTACAAGTGAGGAACATGATAGCCTTTAGGAATTTGAACCTCTAAATTTCGACCGTTGTTGTGCTATGCGCCAGCTGTCCCAAAATATCTACCCACCTAACAGTCATATCATTGAAGGGCATTTATGTCTTATCATGTGGGGCTGCTCCCTAGGCTATAAATAGCCGCCCCCTACAACCACTAGCTGGTTGGCTGCTCCGAGAAAAACTGACACTTGTCATTGAGAGCATCCCATCCCCCGAGGACTTTGAGCGAAAATCATCAAGTGAGGAAAAACCCAAACCCAAACACCTACAAACCCAAAGTGTTTGAGCATCACTGAAGAGATTGTTCCTGTGTGGAACCAACTCTTGTTACCTTTGAAGACTATGCATCTTCCAGACGGTTAGGCGTCATGGTCTAGAGCATCCAAGAGGAAATTATGGATCGCCGAGTGACCGAGTTTGTGAAGGTTTGGAAGTCACCTGAAGACTTACCACGAGTGATTGGGAGAGGTCTGTGTGACCTTAGCTCAAGGAGAATACGGTGAGGACTGCGTGTCCTCAGGTTTAAATACCTAGCCGCTCCAACCAGACGTACGACTGTCACAGCAGTTGGAACTGGTCTACCAAATCACTGTCTTCACCGAGCTAACTGGTTCTATTTCCTCAACTCCTTTATCTCCTCAGGATAGTGTTGTTGTACCTGATCGTCACTGTTTGAAGACTTTGACTGAAGACTTTCTCAATTTACTTAGTTCAATTTCTTCAGTTAGTTTGTCTTCAGCCTGCTTATCCTGTGTTTACGCTTCCTGTACTCATTGCTTGTTTTTCATTTCATCATGATGTATGTTCTACTGTTCTGTTATGCTTGCATTTGAGTACTTATTCCGCTGCAAAGTTGTTCGTGACTTAGGAATTTCCTCACTGCGAAATTCCTCAGTGACGAATTTGTAAAAATCGCCTATTCACCCCCCTCTAGTCGACTTAATGCACTTTCACCCGTGTTGCCCATGGGCCATATATGGTACGACGCGACATCCGGCCCTCTAACAGCCCGTGATAAAGGTGGCAATAGTTCAGCCCAACGTAACTTTGGGCCTATTAAAGGCATGTCGTATAATTCGGCCCGTTGATGCCTGTACTAAGCTTTCGGCCTCTTAAAGGCCCATGATATTAGTGGGCCAACTAATGCCCGAGATATTGTCGGTGTTCTGGGAACGGGGGTCCACAGACTTGCCTGCCTGCGGCCCACAGCGTGGCCAAGCAGCAGGCCGTACGACCCATCTTCGTCAACAAGACACCCAAGACCCTCGCGAGGGTCCAAGCCTCGCGAGGCGGACGACGCAAGACCTCCTCTGGAGTGGCCTAGCCAGGCAGGCTCACGAGGAGCGGAGATATCAAGGCAAAGAAAACCTCACGAGGCTCTCGTGACGTGAGCCATGACAAACGGTACCACGCGGGTGCCGGGGCGCGCAGCGTCCTTATTTCCTCTTTGGTGCTAAGGAGGCCAGCGCAGGCGAAGAGTACCGAGGCATCAGGCAAAGGTTGCCATATCGGTGCAACAAGACCAAGACCAGGAGGACGACAAGGCGGAGGTCATCATGGAGCCCAAGACGGCGTCACCCCAGGGCTTTTCGCAGGCGAAGACCGCTTTTGTCAGGATAGCTTGTACTAGCTATCCCCCTTCAAATTTGCCCGCCATTGCTGGCTCCCTTCCCGCTCGATATTTGGGAAGAGGACCAGGGCCTCTATAAATAGGACTAGCCACCATAGTAGGAGGGGACAGATCCAGGACCAGTTCAGATCATCCCCTACTACACAAGCACAAGAACACCTCAACCTCAGGAGGCTGTTCTTCCCTTGTACTATTCATCATGAGCCCAAGAGGCAATCCACCACCACCACACTGGAGTAGGGTATCACACCACAATGGTGGCCCGAACCAGTATAAACCTCGTGTCTTTCTGTGTTGTGAGTTCATCGAGTTCGTCTGCAAGATATTAGCGAGCTAGAGCATAGATCGGTAGGAGGGAGAGACTTCGCGCGCACCCTAGTGTTCGAACCTTAAGGGTTTGCCGGAACCCCACATCCGACATTTGGCGCGCCAGGTAGGGGTGCACCGGAGCTTCTTCTCCGCCAGTCAGCTCTCCGACGCTCACCGGCTACGATGTCTGGCGACTCAAGGGCCGGCTCCGACCGCTGGGCAGCCTGGCCGGCCCGGACAGCGCCGCCTGCCCATGAAGGACTCGACCCCGCACTCCAAGCGGCACGGGCGCCACCAAGCTCCACCGGGCACTGACAGCGCGGCCAGGTGTTATCCACCCTCACCCCGCGGCAAGTACGAGCCGCGGCAAGAGCGGCGAGTCACGCCGCAGCAACAGCGCCGCACTCACGGCGGGAGCAAGCAAACATGCGGGCGGCACTCACGGTGGCAAGGGAGCTGCTGCGATGCAGGCTAATGGAGAGCGGCCGGGACACGCTGCTTGAGCGTGTTGCTGAGCTGCTGGGCGCAGCGGCGTCAGGAGCACCACCCTTCTGCTATCGACTCCCCCCAGGCCATTGCAGGGCCGCGCAGCGAACCGCACCACATCCGCGCGCCATCAACTACGCCCGGGGGCTTCATCAACATCAGCACGGTCGGCGGCGTAGGGGGCTCCAACTCCCCCATGCCGCCCTCGACAAGTACGAGCGCAAGCGTCACCCCCCATGGTCCCGGCCGGATGCCGTATTATCATCCCCAGGACGCCATCATGGGTGTTGCAACATGGAGCGTGGGGCACCACGGCGAGGTATTCGGGGTGACGGCCCCGGAAGCCTACGTGCCCCGCATGATGGACCAAGGGTACGCACCAGAGGACGACATCGGCTCATTCATTGGAGAAGATTGGAGAGAGGGGCGCTAGGAGCCGAAGCCTTCCAAGAACCAACGAAGAACCACAACGATCGCGCCAGCAGTGGCAATTACAGGGTAATGCTAGTCTCTCAGGAACAGGCTTATGCTAACCATGGACTACAGATGAACCAGGTTGCAGCGTCCATCGACGACCCAGGCACGGCGGCACCCGTCCCAACAAGGGAGACACACTGGGGGCCAGCGAGAGGGAGCCAGGAGCAAGGCCCCTCCCCGCGGCGCGCGACACCTGACGACACCCGGAGGTAGGCCCTCTGCCGGGGAGGCCTCGAAAACCCTTCCCCCGGCAGAGGACCTGTGGTCGCCAAGGGAACCGCTAGCATCCTCTTTCCCTCCTCTGTGTCGTCCTGGTGACCGGTCGGCTCAGAGGAGGTCGAGGGTGGCGCAAGGCGGGGCCCTCGTCTGGCGATATGAAGCAAGGCCGGTACCTGTGAAGAAGGCCCAGTGCCTGTGAAGCTCGCCGCCCGTGACACTCTCACGTAATAATGAGTTGGGGCTGTACACGCCCCGGAGTCTCATGGGAGCCGGCCTCAGGCCCTGGGGCTCCCTCCCACGCCTAGTGGTAGCACTTAGCTCCGCGCTGGTGAGAAGACTTGAAGACCAGAAGACTAGACTAGGTGCCGGACATGGCCTTTTGCTTTGGATCTCTCTTTCTGTAGCTTTGCTTTCTGGATCTGGATTTGAGTTGAAGCTGAGTTTTTATCGATGCACGCGGGGGGAGCCTTTTCTCATTTGAGAAATTTCTTGCCTTCTGGATATCGTTTTGTCTGGGACTCATGTCCGTCGCCTTTCCCTCACGAGCTCCTCGCGAGCGGGACTGTGCGAAGCACGCGCGTGCCAAGCGCACGCTAACACTGCAACTGGTGCTCACCTCTCGTGGGGCCCCTTCTGACAGCGCGACGAGCTCCGCAAGGTTCTCAGGAACTCGACACATCGTAGCCCAGCTCAAAGCTGGCGTTGACTAAGGTAAACCAAGACAGAAAACTCGCATCAGGATTCACAAGTTCACGAGGACACAAACTCACATCGCATGGAAAAGTAAAAACTACAATTTGCTTACATGAGGGGCTCCCCCTCTCAAAATGCTCTTACAAGTTTCCAAGGGCCACGCCCGAGTTTGTGTGCAGGAAGAAATGAAAGGAGAACAAGGGATCTGCCAGAAATGTCGCTCGCTGCGTCACCCGCAGACGCGTCACTCGCGTCGTCGTCGTCTTCATCGGCATCATCGCCGCCATCGGCGACGCCCCCGTCGCCATCGTCGACCACGCGCCTTCATCTGCGACGACCACCACCGCATCATCCTCTGAAGCGAAGGCCCTGACCAACGCGTCCACATTGTCCTCAACCCAGCGCACGAGGTCGCCCCGGACAACTAAGGGTACGGGGGCGATGGCGGCGTCAAAGTTGGGGTTGGCATTCAGGAGGTGGGTAAAGACACGAGAGAAAGCGCGCTCAAGCAAGCCGCGCCCCCTTTCCTCCACGAGCTGGCGAGCTCTGGCAGATCGAGCCTCCAGGCGCGTCACCACCTCGGAGAAGAAGGTCAGGTGGCTGGCATAATCATTTGAGTGAGGGGTCGGCGCCGCCACGTCACAGATATGGCCCAGGGCGATATTGGCCCTATTCCGGAGATCCTGAAGCATAGGGGCATGCACGCACTCCAGCGTCCGACGGTGGAGCACCTCCTTCGTGTTTTGCCTCGCGATGGCTTCTGCGTCATCAACCCGCCTCCGGAGGGAATGCAGCTTGGCGCGGGCGGAGGCCAAGTCCGACTGCGCCGTGACCAGGGCGGCGGCCGTGGCTTCCGCGCGCCTCTCAGCCTCGTCCAACCTGGGCCTGAGGGCAGCGGCCCTGCCCTCACCCTCCACGCCCGCGAGCTTCAGCTTCAGGTCGTACCTGCCCTCCAGGTCCGCGCGAACCTCGGCCACCCGGCGGTTCACCTCCTCCTCAACTCCAGCCTCGCGGGCCCCGACGGCGTCTTCTGCTTGGGCAACTTGACGCTCCCTCGTCTCCAGTTGCTCGAGCTCGCGGCTACGCTCCATGGCCTCCAGGGCCAGCGCCTCCTCATGCTTCTGGACCTCCTCTTCCTCCGCAGGCGTCCTCCTCAGCGATGCAAGAGCGGCCCTGCGCGCCTCCACCTGCTGCTCAAGAGACGCGCTCCAGGCCTGGAGCTCCCACGCGCGCTTCTCCGCAGCCTCGCCGCGGCGATCAGCCTCGCGAGCCTCTTCCAAAGCGGGCTTTGTAGGAAACCTTGAGAGACGCCTCGGCGTTCGCGTTCTCAAGGTCACGCTGATAGCGGCCGAGGTTGATGGCCACCTTCAGCTTGCGCCGCTCCTCCGCCAGCCGGAGACCTTCAGCCTCAAGACGCGAATTGACACTCACGAGCTCTTCATCAAGCCGGCCCATCGCGTTCATCGCCTCCTTGAAGAGCTCATGGCGAACCATGCTCCGCCCGCGCCCAAGCTCGAACGCCTGGCCTTCTTCGTCCTCCACCTCGGGGGCTGCGGGCGGGGCGCCAAGCGGCGCGCCACCCCTCGGCAGGGGGCTGGGGGCTGGTGCCACAGCCGACACCAGACCGTCCTCGCGAGAAGCCCAAGCCTGCTGGGGCTCGCTGCTCGAAGAGGAGCCGAGGATCAAAGCCAACAAGTTGCCGTCAAAGATCAGCGGAGGAGCCTTGGGCACGCTTGCCAAGCTCCATGCCAGACCAAGGGGGAGGAGCGACGAGGCCTCAGGTTCAGCGCGCCAGGAAGGCAAGAGTGCCCCTTCAACCAACCCTGCCCCAGGGGTAACCAGCGGACTCGGAGCGCTCGAGGCTGGCGGAAGAGTTAAGGAAGAAGGAGGCCGTTCCTCAGGAGACTTAGCAGCCTCAGTGGAAGGAGCCCTAAAAGACTGGCGTCAGAAGAAGAAAGCAGCACATGGTGAGCCACAACGGTATGATACTTACACGCCAATGGCGATGTACTTCCTCCACTTCAGCGGTCCAAAGATGTTGCTGCCGCTGGGAGATCCTTTCCTCTTACGGAGCTCCTCAAAGTCCACACAAAGATGACCGAAACGCTGGACGTGACAGCCGATGCGCAGCGGGGCTGAAGAAGAGCTCGGAAGAATATCTTCAGGGGTGCCCGGTTGCGGCGAACAGCCGGACACCGCTTCACCACGACCTCCCGAGGCTCCTGGAGCCTTGGCCTCGGGAGCCGCATGCAGCATCTCCTCAGCAACCGACGCCCCAGGAGGGGAGTGGCAGGCTCCTGAGGATGATGCCCCAGGATCACCACTCGGTACGTGCTCCTCAGCACTCGAGCCGCCGGTCTCCGCCTGAGCTCGCCCACCTGCACCGTCACTTGGAGCGAGCTAAGCGTCAGGGGCAAGGAAGGGAACCACGACGACGGGGTTCTCATGAGGCCCCTCCAGGCCGATCGGCCGCGACCCCCTTTCATCGAAGAGAGGCATGTCCCTTACAAATTCATCCTTATTCTTGCAGCGGTACAGCAAACAGTTCTTCCCAGGCAGTTCGGCCGGCAGAAAGACACCCGTCAGGACATTGAGCACTGTTCGCCGCGTCCCGAGGACGAGCCCGGACTCCTGAAACCTCATGTGGTCCTGGCTGCTGAGCAAGGTCCACATTGGGCGAGAATGGCGCTGAAGCGGAGCGACCCGGCGTTGGACGAATTCCTTCACCACCATCGGTGCAGTTACGCCGCGATCCTTCAGCAACCTCAACCTGAGCTAGACGCGGGCAAGGCCGGGGCTCGCGAGCCGCTGATGGCTCCAGCCGGAGTTAGGAATAGCAGGCCCCGACGGAGCCTGAAGCAGAGGACTGAGCACACCGGCATCGACGAACACCCATCGTATCCGGAATTCGCTCGTGGATGGAGGAAGCTCGAAATAGATCCCCTCGCCTGCCGTTGCAGCCACGGCCTGGAAGTTCATGCACCCCGAGCATCGCTGAGGGTCGGCCAGATGCAATGAGAAGAAGTGACGGAGGAGAGCCACTGAAGGAGTGATGCCCACCATGGCTTCGCACATGAAGGCGAAGACAGCAAGAAGAGTCGCAGACTGTGGGTCGAGATGCAGCATGTGGATCTGATAATGCTCAAGCACAGCATTGAAGAAGGTGGAGAAGGGTGGAATCAGGCCAGCCCAGAGGGCATCTATGATGATTGGGACCTCGGTGGCCGTCTGAGCCGTGCGAGTGCGAGATGCGGGCCAAGCCACCGTCTCCCCCCACTCATTAAAGCTGGAAGCAAGCATCGGGCACACCTTGTCCATGGCCTCGTCGTTGAGCACCTGAGACCGGCCGAGCGCTGGCGCAAAGGACGGAGGCGCAGCTGGAAGAGACAGAGGATTCTTCCCCTTCTCAGCTTGTTTAGGCGCCATGGCTATGGAGCAGGCGGAGCGGGAGTCAGATTGGAGAAGAGAAGCAGAGCCACAAGGAAGCAGGGGAATTGGGGAAGCAAGGCGCAGGAGGCGGAGGAATAACTGTGTAGGCCGCAGGGGCCGCATAGCCAGGCGGATTCAAAGGCAACGTGGGGAAGCGGAGACGCCCACGTCCAATCAACCGCCATGCGTCGACCGAGGCCGCAGGCTTTTGGGGCCCGCGGTGCTCCAAACTTGACCCTTGGCTTTGCCGCGAAGCCAAGCCCGAGCGCACCTTGGGCCCGGGGGCTACTGTCAGCATTCTGGGAACGGGGGTCCCCAGACTTGCCTGCCTGTGGCCCACAGCATGGCCAAGCAGCAGGCCGTACGGCCCATCTTCGTCAACAAGACACCCAAGACCCTCGCGAGGGTCCAAGCCTCGCGAGGCAGATGACCCAAGACCTCCTCGGAGTGGCCTAGCCAGGCAGGCTCACGAGGAGTGGAGATTATCAAGGCAAAGCAAACCTCACGAGGCTCTCGTGACGTGAGCCATGACGAACGATACCAGGCGGGTGCCAGGCGGGCGCCGGTGCGCGCAGCGTCCTTATTTCCTCTTTGGTGCTAAGGAGGCCAGCGCAGGCGAAGAGTACGGAGGCATCAGGCAAAGGTTGCCATATCGGTGCAACAAGACCAAGACCAGGAGGACGGCAAGGCGGAGGTCATGGTGGAGCCCAAGTCGGCGTCACCCCAAGGCTTTTCGCAGGTGAAGACCGCTTTTGTCGGGATAGCTTGTACTAGCTGTCCCCCTTCAAATTTGCCCGCCGTTGTTGGCTCCCTTCCCGCTCGATATTTGGGAAGAGGACCAGGGCCTCTATAAATAGGACTAGCCACCACAGTAGGAGGGACGGATCCGGGACCAGTTCAGATCATCCCCTACTACACAAGCACAAGAACACCTCAACCTCGGGAGGCTGTTCTTCCCTTGTACTATTCATCATCAGCCCAAGAGGCAATCCACCACCACCACACTGGAGTAGGGTATTACACCACAACGGTGGCCCGAACCAGTATAAACCTCGTGTCTTTTTGTGTTGCGAGTTCGTCGAGTTCGTCCACAAGATCTTAGCGAGCTAGAGCGTAGATCGGTAGGAGGGAGAGACTTCGCACGCACCCCAGTGTTTGAACCTTAAGGGTTTGCCGGAACCCCACATCCGACAGATATGTTTCGGCCTGGTAATGGCCCGTCATATAACTGGGCCAAAAAAGGCTCGGTCTACATTTCAGCCTGCTGAAGGCCCGTCGACGACTAGTGAAAATTGAGGCCCAACTTGCATTTCGGCCTGCTAAAGGCCCATGGTTTGTTCTGGGCCATAATAGGCCAGCAGAATATTCAGCATGTTATTGGCCCAAAGCTACATGGGCCCAACCAAGAGTTGGGTCCACTAAAGGCCGAACTAAACTTTGGGCCGAATATAGGCCCATGTAAGTTGTGTGCCTGGCGCAAAGTGTGAAGGCCCCAATGGCCTTTCAGGCCCAAGAAATTTGCTGGCCGGCCCAATTGTGGCCCGCTAAAAAGTAGGCCGTTAGAGGCAAATGTTTCGGCCCGGTCGACTAGATCATATATTTTTTCAGATAGCAAATGATGGCAGTAACTAGTAGGAATTAAGAACAAACCTACTCTACACAATAAAGAAATTATGGCATAGTAACTTAGAATAAACCTACACTATACAATAAAGGATTTATGGTATATTACACCCACTGGGCATCGAAGTTCGCCACCAGTGATCATAAAGCGCAATGAAGAAGTAGATTACAAAAATCGGGCACCATTGCAGCGTAACAAAATAATACTGAACCAAGACCACTTCCAAGATAGTTCAAGAAAGGTTAGCCTTGCATAGGAACTGCTGCTCAAGCTGCTAAGCAAGGCTGTGAGACCGGCCTAGCATGTCGGTCATAGCTTCCAGGTGTAGCTATTTAGCAATGAGGTTCTCAATTGTGTTCTCCACAATCTTTCTTACAGATAGGAGTTCAAGTCAAAGTTGAGTTGCAGAATTCCTTTCTGCTAGAACTTGGGACTAAAGAAGTCAAACTGATTCAGACAGCGAATTCTGTGAGCTTGTCTGACTGCTAGTCTCATGTAACTTGAACACCGCATCCAGACAAGACTTTGGGGTTGTCTCGCTATCTTAAAGATGTTTTGCCTTGTTTGCTGCAACATATGTTGGGTTTGTCTTACAGCCTTCAGCAGGCTTGTGCATGCCATCAGGCATATCACCCTGAAACAAGTAGAGAGATGATAGGTTTTGCACGTGTATAAACAAAGATGATAACTATGCTGTCAATTCCATCCAATTTCAAATTAGAAAATAAAGAGTAAGTTCAAAATATCAATAACATAATTTGGCATTATTCATAATGCGGGGAGCTTCACCACACTACTGGATTACCATGTCAACATAACAAGCATAGATGAAGGGCAAAGACAATCATTGTATCTATTTTGGTTAATGTGCATGGCATGTTGTTCATATCATCAGCCACATCAGTAAGATAAAATAGGAGATGACAAGGTGCAAACGTGGGTTCCTTCACCACACACTGGATTATAGATCCACAAAAACAAGCATACATATAGGGAGTATTGATTAATGTGCATGGTATGAATAAGGAATTTGGTTTTACAAGTAAAACTTGGAACTTACGGTTTTTGTGAACATGCATTTTGATAGAAATAGCAAACTAAACAGCAGTTAACGATAGGGAGTACGAGCAAATTAAACAACAGCTGAGGATAAAGGCTTTAGAAGGACTGACTTACATTAACGGTTAACACCGGCTTTATAATGCCCTTCTCCATGTCAAGGGAAGGATGACTCAAGAATTTCAGCACAAAATCTTCTTCATAAGCACTGCATGTACTCTACATTTTGTAGAGAGTAATTATAGATATGATAATACTGGAAGAAATAGAGGACAATGAAGATAAGATGCAGATTGATGGTACATAATCAACTATGAATCCCTGTAAGTACAAGCGTTACAGGACAAAATGTACTGACAAGAGCAATGGGCTACACTTCTGCACTGGCATTGTCTGTGTATTCAACTTTTTGGTAAGATTAAATATAGGTCTGATATTTTTTAGTAAATGGTGGGCAAGGGAGATAAGATGTCGAATGCTACACAATGAACCAATCCCTCTTCCCATAATATAAGAGTGTTTTGAACACTGGTGTACTATACGAAACGTTCTTATATTATGGGACGGAGGGAGTAGCTGTTAATGTAAGTACAGTGATAGACGACCTTCAGTCCTTACAAGAGGACTGCAGAGCTAAACCTCTTCAAAAGCATTGGGTTGATTCTAAATTTATGTAAGAAGCCATACAGATCTTATAATGTCCACCAAATGGACGATAATGAGCCTAACATGTGCAGTGATGCTACATAATCAACCAGCTATGAAAGCAAGTATGGTCATACAGGGCAAGAGGTACTCACAAGAGCAATGCAATGTGCAGTATAGTTGTGAGATTCTATGGTCCCTTGAGAATGAATGTTCTTCTGCAAATAGTTTTCATACAAGTGAGACGTTAAGGCACATGCAGAAATGTAGTTCAAATTGTGATGTGATATCATAGACAGTACCTTACGCTGCAAACGAGACTAATGTGTAACAAGATTATTCCAGTCACTTTCTGATAAATGTAGCACCGGAGACTTGCCATCGAAGTGCACTTGCCTCATGTAGGAACGATACTTCATCAACAAGTGCTTGAAAAGCGCAACCAACCCTTGCTCATCTTGACAATCCAGTTTGGTCCTCGCCTATTTAAAAAATGAAATCTTGTGTCTTCTGTCAGCAGAAACATATGCAATAATTACCATGAATAACATTAGTACATTACTTATGCGTAAGTTTCGGAGGAAGACTGGAAATTGTTCTGTGTCTGCGGTATAATCTTTCCATGAAGGAAAGATGCGCACAAAGTTCCTCACAACAATATAAGCTTCATCTTCTAAACTGGGAAGAAATGGAACAGGGGTCCTATTTGCTGCAATTGGGGCTCTCTCTCGTTCGAAAAGAGATTTTGCAACTGGATTTGGTGTACTCTTTGTTGGAATGGGGGTTTTGCATCATAGAGCTGGTGCTATGTCAACTGGCATCATCATATTGTTTGCTGCAGTTGGGGTCTGCTGAGTTGGGGCATCAGAGATGACCAGTGTAGTAAGGCTAGAGTCTGCTAGAGTTGGGGCCGTGTTTTGTGGGTCAGGTGATATTGAACCACACCTAATGGGATATTTGATTTATCAGGTGTCACTACCTTTTCCAAATACTTTGCTCGTGCTCCTCCGCGATCAGCAATCGCCCTCTTCCTTTTGAACGTCTGATACACAAGAACAACATTTGAATGGATAAATATGGTATGATGACAGATGGAATATGTACTGAAAATGGATAGGCAGGGCGTATTCACATACATTATGTGTAAACTAAGCTAATGGCAGTGCAACAAAGTAGAAGCAATGCAAAGCATCAGTTGCAAGATATGCGCGACCAATATAACCTTGGAAAGTTAGAGCAAGCACCTTGATGGGTGAATAAGATAGGGCATCTGCCTCTGACTCCTCCACTAGGGAGCTACATTGACTTAGCTCTCCCTCTAGCTCAGAATCACTGTTAGCATCATATTCTGAGCATGAATCTGTAGGTGGAGAGTGTTTGCATTGCATTGCATCCAGACTTGATTTCAGTCCCTTAATGCCAAGTTTGACAGCCATGGCATTGTTCTGCTTTATTCTTTTCATGCGCGCAAGCTCATAATCATTAGATGATGTTCAGTATCTAAGATTCATGAAAACATAAAAAGTTGTCAGATTATCTATGGAATGCATTGTTGATTCAACTCGAAGAGTGTCTCCCTATAAACCCTGCATATGCAAAGTTCACCCCCCAACCGTGTTGACCAGACCACACACAGAAATACAAACCTCTTATGTCTCTGTAACAGGCAAACACACATTCCAAAACAGAAGTAGGAACATTAGAATCATATCAAATTCGTATTTGAACAAATAAACTAAGGAATTATGAGTGGAATAATGTTTAGCTTCAAGGGTGGAGTGTTGATAGTGCGACACAAAGCAAGTAGGCAGATTGTATTCCATGTAAAAGATCGTAGTCTATGTAAAAGGTGGAAATGACACTTTCTTTCTATACAATGCAGTGTTCGTTGCCCACACATGATGGAAGAGATCACACGGAGAAATACTATTCACTCATGTTTGCGGTTCGAGTATTTTGAAACAGGGTGGTCCACCCTAAAAGAATATTGACAACAAATATGACAAGGAAAGCATAGATGTAGTGAATCAATCATTACTTGTGAGCTTACTAGGACAAGTATGCAGAATCGTAACTGCAGTAAGAGACCATCCAAAATCTGAATAAGAAGTTGGTCTAGCACTTATTGTTTGCAACTAATCGACGTGACCTGAGCCTTGAACGGACTGGGAAGGTACGCACGGCAGCGCACCCAGGCAGCGGTGACGCTGTTGGGCAAGCGGCTCCTGACCTCCTGTTAGCCCCGCGTCTCCTCCTAGAGTCATGCCGTCCAGGGACGGCAAGTCGCCGGCGAGGCAGTCGGCTGGGGGCGAGTAGAGATCGGAAGCGCAGCAAAACAGAGGGGAATCGGGGCCCGGGCCGACCCAAAATCCCAGGGTGGGTCGTGGCCCACCGTGGGCACCCTGTAGAGATACACACCCGAGCGGCAAACATGCATTTCTGAAACTAAATTAGGAATATTTAGCTGACCAATTAAATGACTCTATTTTAATAACATAAGATTCATATTTGAACAACTAAGCTTGTTTAGCTTGATGGGTGGAGCAGTGCTATTATGACATAAAGCACGTATGATGATCGTATAGTGATCATAAAAGGGGGAAACCCTGAGCAATTTATTATTTTTGAGCAAACGAGGGTTTACCCTCCGATTTCTATTAAAGAAACCACCACGGAACAAACATGATCAATTAAACCCTAAGCATGATCAATTAAACCCTATTATGACTGTGCCATGGTAGATTTAAAGCTGCAAACCTCAGAAATGCTATTTAGCATCCATTATTTGCTTTGAACTAAAAACTAAGTTCTAAGAGCTGAAAAGAAAGTACAGTAGCCAAGTTACGATCTATTTTCTGGTACAGTAGCCAAGTTACGATCTATTTTCTGGTTGAGATGAAAAAGCTGAGGAGATATGAAGTACCACCTCTCTTGCGACGCCGTGTAGGCATCGGGGGTGCGATGGCTGTCGGTGGCATTGAAGCAGATCTGCAACGGTAGATGGGTGCATCGGGGGATAAGTCACGTTGCGGTGGATGAGAAGGTCGTGTGAGTGGCCCTGGCAAAGGGGACGACAGCACCGATGAAGCGAGAGGACACGATGCAAGGCTCCTGGTCAGTCGCCGTGGATGAGAAATGTCCATCTCTAGCAGTGGACGACGCGATCTTGGTAGGTGCTCTAGCATGGTGGAGGATGGTGGATGGTGTGGAGGACGACGGAGACGGATGGGGTGGCGGACGAAGGAGGCTGGCGTGGGGATGGTGTTCTAGCGTGGATGGTGTATGAATGGGAAAGTGGAGGGAGAGGTACTGGGAACCATGTTTTTGGGACGCGTCTGTCTGAAATATGGGAAAGTTTGGAACTTAGTCCCCGTTTAAAATTTGGACGTCACGTCGGTTGGGGTAGGACGATAATCTAGCATCTCGCTGTCAGGACCCCGATTCTAAGTCACACCGATCTAGCCGGTAACACGTCATATCACTTTGTGGCCTCACGCATGGTATTCCCATGGGTGTCGCCTTACCTGGCCCAGGACCGTTTGCGCCTTTTGGCTCACGTATATGATAGTGTCGCTAGCATCCATATGACAGAGAACCCGGGCCGACATGACTAGTCATGAACCCAAAGTGGCACTAACTTACGGGGAGAGGCATACATGAAACAACATCGAGCATGTCGGTCATCAGCGTGTGAATCCGGGCTGTAGCAACTGGGCTAACAGGACTCCGGGAATCCGGGCTGTAGCAGGCTAGCAGGACTCCGGAAGTCACCGCGTGACATGTCCCCGAAGAGACAGACACAGGAACGATGTGAATCACATGCCGGCCAGTCTAAGTGTTCTGGAGCAGTAGTGCTGGGCTAACAGGACTCCGGTAAACCGGGCTGTAGCGGACTACCAAGGCTCAGTGGAAGCACTAGACCTACATTTCCCCATAAGAGAGGCTGCCAAGGATAAACCACTAGATTGTCGGATCCCACACATACCAAGCATTTCAATCATACACACAATATGCTCGATATGTGCAAATACAACATGGCATCACAACAAGACTCTACGACTCAGAGTATTTATTCATTAGGCTCCGAGGAGCCAAGTATTACAAACATGGGTCTCATGACCCAACATACAGAGCATACAAGCAACAAGCAGAAGCATTACATGTCTGAGTACAGACAACTACAAAACAAAAAGGCTGAGAAGCCTGACTACCTACAAGACCCTCCCAAGGGTACAAGATCATAGCTGAGGTAACAAGCTAGTCGTCGAAGTCCATGCAGAACTACTACTGAGACAAAAGTCTCATCTGCAAAAACATAAATAAAGCAACGTGAGTACAAAGGTACTCAGCAAGACTTACATCAGATCCTATCATACATGCATTAGTATCAAGAAGGCAGTGTGGGGTTTAGTTGCAGCAAGCCAGCTTTGACTCGGTGGCTATCTTGAACTACGACTGCTAGTAACTCTTTTGAGGTGGCGCACACGAGTCCACTAATCACCACCTCAATACACCACTATGGATTCATTCCCATCTCACTACGAGAAGCCATCCATAGCACTCACACTTATCTTGAGCATTTTAGAGTATCCCCTTCAAGTTGTCTATGTACAACGTAAGCATCCAAGAAGTCCATAACCGCGGACCCGGCTATTCGAATAGATCATGTTAACCCTGCAGGGGTGTACTTCTTCACACACGCTCTCGCCACTTACCGCCATGTACATGTCATGTATCTCGGCAACCTTCAAGCGGAAGCCTGGCGAGGGTGTCGGCCACGACCAAACTAACCACACAAGACTCTAGTCCAGGTTCATCGCCTATTCGGGTTCCATCCGCAAGGAGATCCGGCTGGGGTTTCACTCACGGCCCCAAACGATGTGTGCAGGGTTCCCAAGCCCACCTCGCTGGATGGATCTACGCTTGGTACACCGTGCCACTTGTGCCTAGTCTGTCCCAAGCCCACCTGGCCGGGTGCCACTTGGTAGACTACTAACACTACCTACAAACACCAGAAACTATTTGCGACTCCTGGACAGAGACCAAGTCGGTAAATAAGTCGAGAGGGGTCGAGTTACCGGAACCCAATGTGTGGTAGTATCTAGTCATTGGACAACATACACAGAACTCGGTGCTTAAGGACGGTTCCAGTGAGACAACCCACCATGTACCCCTACATGGCCTCTCACCGCTACCTTTACCAAATCGTGTTCACACACTTAACTCTCAGCACCAGAACATATCATAACACTCCAATTCATTCCCAATGAATCAGACCTGACACAACTCTAAGAAATAGCAGGCATGGCATGGTAGCAACACAACATGGCTCAATCAACTCCTACACATGCTAGTGGGTTTCAACTATTTACCGTGGCAATGACAGGTCATGCATAGGAATGGGTTCAACTACCGCAGCATAAAGTACCAGTTGAATCGATGTTGTCCTAATGCAATAAAAGAGAGCAGGAGCGAGAGAGTGGGATTGTATCGGAATGAACAAGGGGGGTTTGCTTGCCTGGTAGATCAACAGAGGGGCACTGTTTCATAGACAGGTGCTCTGGAACACTCTCCGGAGCAGGACCTATCGAGAAGGAACAATGTCGGCAATCAATACACAAGCATATGCAACAACATGATGCATGAATATGGCATGAATATGTGATGTTGTTTGAGCTAATGCAGCTAGCATTCATTTGGATGAAGTCCATTTGAACCAAGAATTCAAATGCAACTCCAAGTTAAGTCTTTATAAATGCCATTTATGTGTTTTCACATATACAGCAGGTATAACTTGGTTTGACATGCATGAAACTGGTACAGATGGATAGATTGAATTTTTCTGATCATTTTTCATATATAAATTATTTCAATCTGAGCTATGGTTGAATTTCTATGAATTTTTGAAGTTTATGTCATTTTCTAGAATTTCCTGACTAACTAAAATCCAGGAAATGAATAACTGCGTCAGCATGACGTCATCACTGCGCTAGCGATTCAACGTGGCTGTCCAGGTCAAATCTGACGTGTGGGGTCCACACGTCCGTGTCATAGCTAGTTAACAGAGTTAATTAGTTGTTAAACTAATCCTAAACTAAAAATTAGCAGGGCCGGGCCCCACATGTCACTGACCCACACGGGTCAAAGCTGGGTCAACAGGGGGGTTAGACCCGGTCAATCCCGCCGGCCTTTAGCCGCCGGCGAGGCCGAACGCGGCGGCGGGGCTCGGGATCGTCGCTCCGGCGACCATTTGGGTGGCGGAGACCACGGGCGAGGAGCCAGCGCTCGTACGCGTCATCTGGGGCAAGTGGGAGAGGCGGGGACGGCCGGAGCTCGCCGGAGCGGAGCTCGCCGGAGCAGAGCTCGCGGCGGCGGCCGGGGTTCGGTGGCGTGCGGTTTTGACACTACGGGGCACGGCAGGGGCTGCGAGCGGGTGCGTTTGGCTCCTAGGGCTGCAACGAATTTGGTGACGCGCTCGGGAGCGAGCTGCAGTGGCTCTAGCCACGACGGCGACATGATCGGCGGCGAGGAGCTACGGTCATGGCGGGGAACGGATATGGAGCACGCAAAAATGAGGGGGGAAGAGGGGTTCGGTAGAGGAGCTCACGGCGAGGCCTTCGGTGATCTCAGCGCGCTTGGGGACAGCTTGGAGGCGACGGGATGTCGGTGGCGATCTCCGGTGGCCGATGATGAAGACGACTGCGGTGACGGCTCCACGGGGCGTCCGGCGATGCGTGGCTTGACGGAGAGGACGAGGACGACGGCGCGGAGCTGTTGGACTTGTCGGAGAGGCGAGGGGGAGGTGGTAGGTACGGCAACGGCGAGCGGCGGCGATGGCAGCGCTCGAGCGGGTCGAGAGAGAGGGATCTAGGGAAGGAGGGAGAACGAGAGAGGGAGAGAGAGAGATGCGGGGCGGCGTGTGGCGACGTTCGGGACGGCCAGGGCGTCGAGGGGGAGGACAGACAGGCAGGTGGCGTGGCGGCACGGCGGTGCACGCGCGTCGGCCACACGCCCCTGGCCTCCTGGCGGGAGGTGGAGGACGACTGGCACTGCCAGCTGGCTGGGCCGGCCTGCTGGGACGCACAGTGCCAGGCCTCAGGTGAGCACAGGTAAGCTTTATTTTCTATTTTGTTTTTGTTTTCTATTTCTGACATTTGTTTCTGCTTAAAAAATAATACTAAACTAATTTATTTCCTTATGCCAATTTTTGTAGGAGCTAATGGTATTATTCCAGAGCTCCTCAACAACTAGCATAATTTTTGGACATATATTATATATATAACATATATATCCAATGCAAATAATTATGCATTAATTCCAAATGGCCAAAATAAATATTTATGAGCTCCTAAAAATATTTGTTAGAATTTTACCTCTAACCAATATTTTCAGAGAGCAACATGAACATTTTCTTGGACCTTTTTGGAGCAATTTTTATCTGGGTTATTTCCAGAAATAATTTCTGAGGGTTACACAAATCCCCATTTCAAATTTAAATGAAATTTAAACATGATGCACACATGAAGGCTAGCCTAGGTCATACCAGAACTAGGGATGTGACAACTCGCCCCCACTTGCAAGAATCTCGTCCCGAGATTCAGGGGTCGACGGAAAGAAAGTGGGGTACTCAAGTCGTAGACGATCTTCTCGCTCCCAGGTAGCTTCTCTCTCGGAATGATGAGACCACTGAACCTTGAGAAACTTGATGTTCTGATGTCGGGTGACACGCTCTGCTTGATCAAGAATGTGAATAGGGTACTCTCGATATGTGAGGTTATCTTGGAGATCAAGCGTTTCGTGGTCCACTCCGCGGATGGGATCCGAGAAGCAACGCTTGAGTTGAGAGACGTGGAAGACATCATGAACTCGAGAAAGGTGTGGGGGTAGTTCCAACTGGTAGGCAACCTCTCCTTGTTTAGTGAGAATGCGAAAAGGACCAATGTAACGAGGAGCCAACTTGCCCTTGATACCGAAACGATGGGTACCCTTCAAAGGGGTAACCCGAAGGTAAGCTTTGTCGCCAACTTAATAAGTCATTTCCTTATGATGACGGTCATACTGGCTCTTTTGACGAGACTAGGCTATTTTCAAATTCTCACGAATGATGCGAACTTGCTCTTCTGCCTCCTGGATCATGTCCGGTCCAAAGAATTGTCTTTCACCGGTTTCTGACCAGTTCAAAGGTGTTCGACATCTTCGTCCATAGAGAATCTCGAAAGGAGCTTTCTTGCGACTGGATTGGTAGCTATTGTTATAAGCAAACTCGGCGAAAGGAAGGCACTTCTCCCAATCCATACCGAATGAGATAACACAAGCTCTAAGCATGTCTTCGAGAATTTGGTTGACCCGTTCCACCTGACCACTTGACTGAGGGTGGAAAGCGGTACAGAAGGAAAGATGGGTGCCCATGGCAGTTTGGAAACTCTCCCAGAAATGAGAAGTGAAAAGACTACCACGGTCTGAATTGATCTCTAGTGGAACACCATGAAGTGAAACTATTCGAGAAATATATAAGTCAGCGAGCTGACTAGCGGTGATATTCTCTCGAACACGTAGGAAGTGAGCCACTTTGGAAAGACGATCAATGACTACGAAGATAGCATTATTCCCTCTCTTGGTCCTGGGAAAGCCGGTGATGAAGTCCATACCAACTTTATCCCATTTCCACTCAGGAATAGCTAAAGGCTGAAGGGTGCCAGCAGGTCTCTGATGTTCTGCCTTAGCGCGATGACAAACGTCATAGTTAGCAATGAACTCAGCGATTTCTCTCTTCATCCTAGTCCACCAGAACCTCTGGCGTAGGTCCTGATACATCTTAGTACTACCGGGATGAATCGTGAGAGGAGATTCATGAGCCTCCTTAAGGATCAGTTGTCAAAGATGCTCCTTCTTGGGGACCACCAGGCGGTTTCCGAAGAAAAAAACACCTCGATCATCTAATGAGAAACTACCAGCAATACCCTTGGCAATGTTTCTCTTGATCCGGGTAATCCCCGTATCATGCTTCTGGGCTTCTATGATATGATCCACAAGAGTAGGTTTCGCCACAAAGGTAGAAAGGAATCCGTGAGGAGCAATGTGAAGGTTAAGCTTACAAAATTCCTCATGAAGAAGTGGTTGGCCCTGCTGCAACATAAGATTGTTGCTATAGGACTTACGACTTAGCGCATCAGCCATGACATTTCCCTTGCCTGGGGTGTAGGTAATCCCTAAGTCGTAATCTGATATCAACTCCAACCAACGTCTTTGCCTAAGGCTTAAATCAGGTTGGGTGAAGATATACTTGAGACTCTGGTGGTCGGTGTAAATCTCGCAACGTTTACCAAGAAGGTAATGTTGCCATGTCTTAAGTGCATAGACTATGGCTGCAAGCTCTAGATCATGTGTAGGATTATTCTCCTCATGTGGATGCAACTGTCGAGATGCATAGGCAATCACATGTCAATCCTGCATAAGAATGCAACCTAGTCCCTGTCGTGAGGCATCGCAGTAGATAACAAAGTCTGTAGTGAAATCCGGTGGCATAAGTATGGGAGCAGAAGTCAGGCGTATTTTCAATTCCTGAAAACTGTACTCACACTGTGGGGAACTCTCAAACTTTTTATCTTTCTTGAGAAGTTCCGTGAGAGGTTTGGCCACTTTGGAAAATTTCTCAACGAAGCGGCGACAATAACTAGCTAGACCAAGGAAACTCCTAACTTGTTTCACTGTTTCAGGTGGAGTCCAATCAAGAATGGCCTGAACTCTCTCGGGATTGACAACAATGCCCTTACCAGAGATCACGTGGCCTAGGTAGGTCACTTCTGGCAACCAAAATTCG
Organism: Triticum aestivum; assembly: GCF_018294505.1. Classification (NCBI taxonomy): domain Eukaryota; kingdom Viridiplantae; phylum Streptophyta; class Magnoliopsida; order Poales; family Poaceae; genus Triticum; species Triticum aestivum. The sequence goes on from NC_057811.1 coordinate 152,780,855, forward strand.
CACTTGGAGAACTTGGCATAAAGGCGGTGCTCTCTGAGTTTCTCTAACATAAGTCTAAGATGTTCGGCATGCCCTTCCTCGTTCTTCGAGTAAATAAGAATATCACGAGGTAAACCATGACGAACTTATCTAAGTACTCCATGAAGATCGAGTTCATCAAGCGGGAGAATGTAGCTGGAGTGTTGGTTAGACCAAAGGACATGACGGTGTACTCGTATTGACCATAACGAGTGACAAAAGCCGTTTTAGGAATGTCCCCGTTTCTTATCTTGATTTGGTGGTAGCTAACCTCAAATCCATCTTGGAAAAGACTGAGGATCCAACGAGCTGATCATACAGGTCGTTGATCCTGGGGAGCGGATACTTGTTCTTTATCGTGACCAAATTAACGGGACGATAATCTACAACCATCCGGTCCGTACCATCCTTCTTCTTGACGAAGAGGACGGGGCAAGCCCAAGGAAAAGAACTAGGACGGATGAAACCCTTTTGCAAGGACACATCGAGTTGTTTCTTAAGCTCGGCTAGCTCTAAGGGTGCCATCTTGTAAGGTCTCCTAGAAATTGGGGCGATTCCTGGGAGAAGATCTATGACAAATTCTACATCTCTATCAGGTGGAACACCTGGCAGTTCTTCTGGAAAGACATCCAAAAAGTCACGGACTACCGGCATATCCTCAAGGTCTGGAAGAGGGCTGGCATTAAGAGAATAAAGCTGACGCTTTGCAATTCTAGTGGAGACAGTGACTATCTTGCCAGAGGGGTGTGTGAGCTGAACAGACCTGGTGTAACAATCAATCTTGGCATAATGAGCTTTCATCCAGTCCATACCCAAGATGATGTTAATATCTGAAGACTTAAGAGATATCAAGGAAGCTAGGAATACAAGTCTGTCAACATGTATTTCATTGCCATAACTTATCCTAGAAGTTTGCCATTTGGATCCAGGAGTTTGAATGAGTAGTGGGGCGGGCATATCACAAAATGACATGTCGTGCAAGCGGGCATAACTTTTGGAAATGAAGGAATGAGACGCCCCAGTATCAAACAGAACCGATGCTGGATGACAGTTTACAAGGAGTGTACCAAGAACGACATCTGGATCATCATGAGCGTCTTTAGCTGAGACGTGATGCACACGTCCATGTTCAGTGGGAGCTGACTTGGCACTGACCATCTTGCGTGATGGCTTACTACCACGGCCAACAGACTTCTCGGGCTGAGATGGAGCAACATTGGTCTGAGTGCAAATACGGGCAATGTGGCCTGGCTCTCCACATTTGTAACAAATCTTGGAGGTAGGACGTGGACCCGCATTGGCAAGCGGTCTACCAATTGGCCTGGGTGGAGCATACTGCTGAACTGGGTGAGGTGCTACATAAGATGGCGTCGGTGTGTAGCCGGGTGGAAGAGCAGAGTTCGGAACCCAAATCCTGCGCTTCTGAGAACTAGAACCGGAGGAAGAACCCAAATCACGGGTGTGCTTACGAGACTCCTCGTAAGTGAGCTGAGCTGTCTCTGCGTTAATGGCCTTGTTCACCAGAGCCTGGAATGTATTGCAATGGTGCAAGTGGAGATCACGACGCAACTTGGGGTTGATACCCCTCCGAAACCTAGCCTGCTTCTTGGCGTCTGTGGACACTTCTTCTGTAGCATAGCGGGCGAGGTTCTCAAACTCTCTACTATAAGCATCAACAGCCATCTTACTCTGGGTGAAACTACAGAACTCTTCTCTCTTGCGATCGATGAGGGCTTGAGGAATGTGATGCTCGCGAAAGGCCTCAGTGAAATCTCTCTAGGTAGGAATCCGACCAGCTGGAAGCATAGCCTCATAGTTTTGCCACCAAAGACTAGCAGGACCTTCCAGGTGATATGCAGCATAGGTGACCTTGTCACCTTCAGCTACGTTCGCAGAACGCAGCTTGTGAGTGATACTACGAAGCCAGTCATCTGCATCGAGTGGCTCAATGGAATGATGGAAGGTAGGTGGGTTCAGACCAATGAAGTCATAGATGGTCGCTGACTCTTTGTACTGATGTGTGGTGTTCTCCTCAATACGTGCTAACAAGCGGTTAGACTCACGCTTGTTCCTCTCCATATCTAACATGAACTCTGCCAACGAAGGCTGGTCGGGAGGATCCTCATCCCTACCATCTCCGTGGTTCCGACTACGAGCAACAGAACTTCGGTTAGCTGACGACATCCTGAGAAACGCAACCAAGGACGGAGTCAACATCATCTATAGGATGCAGTATGTAGCTCAAGGAAATTAGTATCTCTCGAACTCCTAGGACAATTCCGGCAGCATAACGGCAGTAAAATGCTCAAAATGAGACATTCTGCAAATGATGGGGTAGTACCACAACTCAACATCATCACTCAAGGTTCTGAGATATTACTAAACATACTACACCAGAAGTACTTGAAAACTGGAATATGACTCTGATCAACCAATCCTAAGAGACTACGGAGTAGTAACTCGTGATCCTGATAGACGGAAGAGAAAGGCTAGTTCCTTAACCCCGTAGGAAAGATAGGATGACACAGATCAGAAGGCATGAGGTAAAAGGAGTAAAAAGAGCCTTACGTTCCCTTCCACAATCAATTCCCCTATATAACTAAAGAATTTCTAGACTCAACTTCGACCAGTTTGGCTTGGTAATCCTAGAGGCAGTCAAGCTCTGATAAAAAAGCTGTCAGGACCTCGATTCTAAGTCACACCGATCTAGCTGGTAACACGTCATATCACTTTGCGGCCTCACGCACGGTATTCCAACGGGTGTCGCCTTACCTGGCCCGGGACCGTTTGCGCCTTTTGGATCACGTATATGATAGTGTTGCTAGCATCCATATGACAGAGAACCCGGGCCGACATGACTAGTCTTGAACCCAAAGTGGTACTAACTTACGGGGACAGGCATACATGAAACAACATCGAGCATGTCGGTCATCAGCGTGTGAATCCGGGCTGTAGCAACTGGGCTAACAGGACTCCGGGAATCCGGGCTGTAGCAGGCTAGCAGGACTCCGGAAGTCACCGCGTGACATTTCCCCGAAGGGACAGACACATGAATGATGTGAATCACATGCCGGCCAGTCTAAGTGTTCCAGAGCAGTAGTGCTGGGCTAACAGGACTCCGGTAAACCGGGCTATAGCGGACTACCAAGGCTCAGTGGAAGCACCAGACCTACATTTCCCCATACGAGAGGCTGCCAAGGATAAACCACTAGATTGTCGGATCCCACACATACCAAGCATTTCAATCATACACACAATATGCTCGATATGTGCAAATACAACATGGCATCACAACAAGACTCTACGACTCAGAGTATTTATTCATTAGGCTCCGAGGAGCCAAGTATTACAAACATGGGTCTCATGACCCAACATACAGAGCATAAAAGCAACAAGCGGAAGCATTACATGTCTGAGTACAGACAACTACAAAAGAAAAAGGCTGAGAAGCCTGACTATCTACAAGACCCTCCCAAGGGTACAAGATCGTAGCTGAGGTAACAAGCTAGTCGTCGAAATCCATGCAGAACTACTACTGAGACAGAAGTCTCATCTGCAAAAACATAAATAAAGCAACGCGAGTACAAAGGTACTCAGCAAGACTTACATCAGATCCTATCATACATGCATTAGTATCAAGAAGGCAGTGTGGGGTTTAGTTGCAGAAAGTCAGCTTTGACTCAGTGGCTATCTTGAACTACGAATGCTAGTAACTCTTTTGAGGTGGCGCACACGAGTCCACTAATCACCGCCTCAATACACCACTATGGATTCATTCCCGTCTCACTACGAGAAGCCATCCATAGCACTCACACTTATCTTGAGCATTTTAGAGTATCCACTTCAAGTTGTCTATGTACCACATAAGCATCCAAGAAGTCCATAACCGCGGACCCGGCTATTCGAATAGATCATGTTAACCCTACAGGGGTGTACTTCTTCACACACGCTCTCGCCACTTACCGCCATGTACATGTCATGTATCTCGGCAACCTTCAAGCGGAAGCCTGGCGAGGGTGTCGGCCACGACCTAACTAACCACACAAGACTCTCTTCCAGGTTCATCGCCTATTCGAGATCCATCCGCAAGGAGATCCGGCCGGGGTTTCACTCACGACCCCAAACGATGTGTGCAGGGTTCCCAAGCCCACCTCGTCGGATGGATCTACGCTTGGTACACCGTGCCACTTGTGCCTAGTCTGTCCCAAGCCCTCCTGGCCGGGTGCCACTTGGTAGACTACTAACACTACCTACAAACACCAGAAACTATTTGCGACTCCTGGACAGAGACCAAGTCGATTAATAAGTCGAGAGGGGTTGAGTTACCGGAACCCAATGTGTGGTAGTATCTAGTCATTGGACAACATACACAGAACTCAGTGCTTAAGGACGGTTCTAGTGAGACAACCCACCATGTACTCCTACATGGCCTCTCACCGCTACCTTTACCAAATCGTGTTCACACACTTAACTCTCAGCACCAGAACATATCGTAACACTCCAATTCATTCCCAATGAATCAGACCTAACACAACTCTAAGCAATAGCAGGCATGGCATGGTCGGAACACAACATGGCTCAATCAACTCCTACACATGCTAGTGGGTTTCAACTATTTACCGTGGCAATGACAGGTCATGCAGAGGAATGGGTTCAACTACCGCAGCATAAAGTACCAATTGAATCGATGTTGTCCTAATGCAATAAAAGAGAGCAGGAGCGAGAGAGTGGGATTGTATCAGAATGAACAAGGGGGGTTTGCTTGCCTGGTAGATCAACAGAGGGGCACTGTTTCATAGACAGGTGCTCTGGAACACTCTCCGGAGCAGGACCTATCGAGAAGGAACAATGTCGGCAATCAATACACAAGCATATGCAACAACATGATGCATGAACATGGCATGAATATGTGATGTTGTTTGAGCTATTGCAGCTAGCATTCATTTGGATGAAGTCCATTTGAACCAAGAATTCAAATGCAACTCCAAGTTAAGTCTTTATAAATGCCATTTATGTGTTTTCACATATACAGCAGGTATAACTTGGTTTGACATGCATGAAACTGGTACAGATGGATAGATTGAATTTTTCTGATCATTTTTCATATATACTTTATTTCAATCTGAGCTATGGTTGAATTTCTATGAATTTTTGAAGTTTATGTCATTTTCTAGAATTTCCTGACGAACTAAAATCCAGGAAATGAATAACTGCGTCAGCATGACATCATCACTGCGCCAGCGATTCAACGTGGCTGTCCAGGTCAAATCTGACGTGTGGGGTCCACACGTCCGTGTCATAGCTAGTTAACAGAGTTAATTAGTTGTTAAACTAATCCTAAACTAAAAATTAGCAGGGTCGGGCCCCACATGTCACTGACCCACACGGGTCAAAGCTGGGTCAACAGGGGGGTTAGACCTGGTCAATCCCGCCGGCGTTTATCCGCCGGCGAGGCCGAACGCGGCGGAGGGGCTCGGGATCGTCGCTCCGGCGACCATTTGGGCGGCGGAGACCACGGGCGAGGAGCCAACGCTCGTCCGCGTCATCTGGAGCAAGTGGGAGAGGCGGGGACGGCCGGAGCTCGCCGGAGCAGAGCTCGCGGCGGCGGCCGGAGTTTGGTGGCGTGCGGTTTTGACACTACGGGGCACGGCAGGGGCTACGACCGGGTGCATTTGACTCCTGGGGCTGCAACGAATTTGGTGACGCGCTCAGGAGCGAGCTGCGGTGGCTCTGGCCACGGCGGCGACATGATCGGTGGCGAGGAGCTACGGCCATGGCGGGGAACGGAGCTGGAGCGCGCAAAAACGAGGGGGAGAAGAGGGGTTCGGTAGAGGAGCTCACGGCGAAGCCTTCGGTGATCTCAGCGCGCTTGGGGACGGCTTGGAGGTGACGGGATGTTGGTGGCGATCTCGGGCGGCCGATGATGAAGACGATGGCGGTGACGGCTCCACGGGGCGTCTGGCGATGCGTGGCTTGACGGAGAGGACGAGGACGATGGCACGGAGCTGTTGGACTTGTCGGAGAGGCGAGGGGGAGGCGGTAGCTACGGCAATGACGAGCGGCGGCGATGGCAGCGCTCGAGCGGGTCGAGAGAGAGGGATCCAGGGAAGGAGGGAGAACGAGAGAGAGAGAGAGATGTGGGGCGGCGCGTGGCGACGTTCGGGACGGCCAGGGCGTCGAGGGGGAGGACAGGCAGGCAGGTGGCGTGGCGGCACGGTGGTGCGCGCGCGTCGGCCACACGCCCCTAGCCTCCTGGCAGGAGGTGGAGGACGACTGGCACGGCCAGCTGGGCCGCACAGTGCCAGGCCTCAGGTGAGCATAGGTAAGCTTTACTTTCTATTTTGTTTCTGTTTTCTATTTCTGACATTTGTTTCTTCTTAAAAAATAATACTAAACTAATTTATTTCCTTATGCCAATTTTTGTAGGAGCTAATGGTATTATTCCAGAGCTCCTCAACAACTAGCGTAATTTTTGGACATATATTATATATATAACATATATATAAACAATGCAAATAATTATGCATTAATTCCAAATGGCCAAAATAAATATTTATGAGCTCCTAAAAATATTTGTTAGAATTTTACCTCAGACCAATATTTTCAGAGAGCAACATGAACATTTTCTTGGACCTTTTTGGAGCAATTTTTATCTAGGTTATTTCCAGAAATAATTTTTGAGGGTTTCACAAATCCCCATTTCAAATTTAAATGAAATTTAAACATGATGCACACATGAAATCTAGCCTAGGTCATACCAGAACTAGGGATGTGACACTCGCAATATTTGCCGAGAGCAATTTCGGGCGAGGAGAGGGTGTTTTGGCGCCCGCGGTTGGCGCCCACGGTGTATGAACGGGGCTGACAGGTAGGGCGGTTGTGTCACGTCTGAGTGAAGTTACAAACCTGCCCCTATTAAAAATATTTTCCTACATTGATTTCGGCCGAGTCGAGTTTGTTTTACCGCCCACCATGTACGAATGGGGAAATGGAGGGAGAAACAGAGGTCTTTCAGATGAGCTTGAATCAAATGTGTTTTGCCGCCCATGTTTGGCGCCCACTGTGTCGGAATGGGCTCAGAGGCGGTCGTGTCACGTCTAATTGAAGTTACTAAACCCCTATTGAGAGCAGTGGAAATTGGGTCGATGGATTGTCCATGTAAGGCGTAGACAATAATTTCCATCTCCCAAACACTTGGCTTCGGGCAGTTGACGTGGGAGTGGACATTTTGCCGCTTCTTTCGAATTTTTGGACAATAAGCATCCACGTTTACCCTGGCAACTAATTTCGAATCCATTTTGTATTCCTATACGAATCTTTATAATCATTATATGTGTTTTTATATATCTTCAAAAGCACGAAAAAGATGTATTCCACTGTCATACACTACAAAAAAAGACACATCCGTGACATTTTGGGCCGAACGATTTTTTTTCTGTCATACATATGACACTTCTATGACGATAATTGTGAGAAAACCCGGTATCATCATAGATGTGGTGGGCTCCTACTTCTATGACAAAAAATCATGACAGAAAATGGGCTTTTCGTCCTGGGCGGGCCGGAGACGCAGCTGCATGACATTCTTTGGGCCGTCCATGACAGAAAAAACCGTGGTAGAAGCGAGGGCGAGGAAAATTTCGGGGAGTTCCCAGTTACGGTGGGAGGTCGGGGGCTGAGTGATGCACGTTTCTCTCATACACATACGCGCGTGTGTGCGAGGCGTTGGCTCTAACTGAACCAAGCGAGGCGTTGGGCTCTAACTGAACCCGAGTGATTGCACTGCAGGCTACGCGTTACTGAACCAGAGCGATCGATCGATGGCTGTTAACTGAACCCGATCGAGCATTTCCTTCGCTACTGCTGCTAACTGAAGCCGATTGATGCTGCCTCTGGATGAACAGTGAGCGTTGCTGGGGGGGTTTGGATAAACAGTTCTCGGTGGGGTGGATGAATAGGACCCCGTGGTGTTGCCTCTGGATGAATAGGACCCTGATCGATCGAGCCGGTTGGGGCTGGATGAACAGGACCCCGTGGAGGGCAGGATGAACAGGACCACCCCGTGGAGGGCAGAATGAACAGTAGACGGTGGAGGGCTGGATGAACAGTAGCCCGTGGAGGGGTGGTTGAACAGGAGCCTGTGGAGAGGGCTGGTTGAACAGTAGCCGGTGGAGTAGCGTGTGGTGGAGGCTGGATGAACAGGAGCCCGTGGATGAACATTCGCAGGTGGAGGCTGGAGGAGGTCGACGGTGGATGAACAGTAGCCCGTGGAGGCGGGAGGGGGTCAACGGTGGAGATGAACAGTGTCCCGTGGAGTCCCGTTTGCGCTACGCCACACCCCTCCCGATGAACAGGACCCCCGTTTCGACCGTAGCGCTCCAACACAAATCCGTTTCCTGCGTTTTGCGGTACGCCACACCCCTCCCGATCAACAGGACCCCCGTTTCGACCGTAGGAGGTCCGTTTCCTCCATTTTGTGGTGCGCCAGACCCCTCCCGATGAACAGGATCCCGTTTCAAACGTGGCCGGTCGAAAACAAGGCCGTTTCCTCCATTCTGCGGTACGCCAGGCCTCGTTTCCATCGGCTGTTCCGTCCAAGCCCTCCCGATGAACACGACGACGCATTTCGTTCCGACCCAGCCGGTTGGCTCCCCATGAACACGACGATGACGCTGTTTCTCTGTTCCGACCCAGCCATGTACACGAGCCCTGGCCGTACGTATGCGCGAGTAGGCGTTCGAGACCATGCCCGTATGTACGTACGTGGCCATATTTTCTTTCTTGCACACTGGCCGCTGTACGTACGTGTACATGCTACGTGCGCGCCTCTACTACGACACGTGCGCGCCTCTACATCGACCAGTATGTATGTACACGTTCGCGACCAGAATGACAATGCCACGTACACTTTGACCAGGTGGGTCCCGACTGTCAGGCACTTCCTTGTCTGCGAAGATGTAGCTGGTGGGTCCCAGCAGTCAGGGGGGCGAATCGTTTTTTTTTGCCCGGACGCACTTCCTTGCGTGCGAAGATGTAGCTAGTGGGTCCCAGCAGTCAGGGGGAAACGTTTTTTTCGCGAATTACAGTAGCCCGTCCGGTGGGTCCCAGCTGTCAGGTGGAGGAATCATTATTTTCCGCGTAATAAGGAGGCACTTCCTTGCTGCGGCCGTGGACCCAGCTGTCATCCTCTCCATGTACAGTCCACGTCCGATGGAAGTCGTTCCTTGACCACGTTGACCACGCCGCGCCGAGAGCACCAGGGCGGTGGACGACGGCGAGGCCTAGGAAGGGGACGACGGGGAGCCAGCGAAGACGCGGCAGTGGAAGCCCGCGCGGAGAGGAGTACGAGGGTTCACTGGTTCGGCTGCGGTGTGAGGCTGCCGTCGCCGCAGGGCCTGGCCAGCGGTGGGAATAGTAGGGGGCGGTGAGGCCTCCGTGGCAGCACAGCCGGCCACGGGAGGCAGGAGCATGCGGCACGACCGGCGCTGCTTTGGGCGGCTGGAGCAAGAAGACCAGAGGTTGAAGAAGCACTACGGCCGTTGGATGGACATCGTATGATCACTTGAGCTAGAATCGTTCATATTGACAAAAGTTGACAAAGGCCCCCGTCCCAGTCAACTTAGTAGGCCCACAACTCAGCCTCCCACCATGGTGGGTCCCAGCTAGCAGGGGGAGTATTGAAGAAGCACGACGGTCGTTGGATGGCCATCCAACAGTCACTGCTTGTGCGTCAACCTTTTTTTTAGGAAAGCCTCAAATCTGTGGAAAAGAGCGTGAAGCCCATCTACCATTATTTCTAATAATTTATAGCCCATTTTCTAATTATTAAGGTTTTTTTTGGAGCCCATATTCTTTTTGTTAGCATTACAGCCCATATTGTGGCCACGGTTAAAAAATTATACGAAATTTTGCATATTTCGGTGCGGTCCGGACTGTTTTTAATCCCGAAATTTCGACTCACATTCAAACTGATTTTAAAAATAAATGTATATCAATATAAAATCCAACAAATTCTCCACGCATAAAAATTAATGTAATTTAAAATCTCGAAATGAAAAAAAAAGATATTTGAAACTAATTGCCGGTTTGATGTGTTTTAAAAATGTACAGCCCATTTCTCATTACTGATGGGCCATTTTCTCGGCCAGCCGAATGAAAGCTCTCCTCGTCTTGAAAGATTTGCAGCCCAACAGGCCTGACAAAGCAACTTACTTGGCAAACCACAAAAAAACTGGGCTGTGGCCGTGGACCCAGCTGTCAGCCTCTCCACGTACAGTACTCTTCCGATGGAAGTCGTTCCTTGACCACGTTGACCACGCCGCGCGGAGAGCACCACGGCGGTGGATGACGGCTAGGCCTAGGAAGGGGACGACGTGGAGCCTGGGAAGACGCGGCAGTGGAAGCCCGCGCGGAGAGGAGTACGAGGGTTCACTGGTTCGGCTGCGGTGTGAGGCTGCCGTCGCCGCAGGGCCTGGCCAGCGGTGGGAATAGTAGGGGGCAGTGAGGCCTCCGCGGCAGCACAGTCGGCCACGGGAGGCAGGAGCATGCGGCACGACCGGCACTGCTTTGGGCGGCTGGAGCAAGAAGACCAAAGGTTGAAGAAGCACTACGGCCGTTGGATGGACATCGTTCGGTCACTAGAGCTAGAATCGTTGATATTGACTAAAGTTGACAAAGGCCCCCGTCCCAGTCAACTTGGTAGGCCCACAAGTCAGCCTCCCACCATGGTGGGTCCAAGCTAGTAGGGGGAGTATTCATTTTTGTGTGTGTAATAAGGAGGCACTTCCTTGCGTGCAAAGATATAGCTGGTGGGTCCGAGCTGTCAGCGGCGGTAACGTTTTTTTCGTGAAATACAGAGGCCCTTTCGGTGGGTCCCTGATGTCAGGTGGAGGAATCATTATTTTGTGCGTAATAAGGAGGCATTTCCTTGCGTGTGGCCGTGGACCCAGCTGTCGGCCTCTCCACGTACAGTCCACTTCAGATGCATGTCGGTCGTTGACCATGTTGACCAGGCCGCGCCGAGAGCACCAGGGCGGTGGACGACGGCGAGGCCTAGGAAGGGAACGACATGGAGGCAGGGAAGACTCGGCAGTTGTTTCCCACGCGGAGGGGAGTACGATTGTACGAGGGTTTACTGGTTCGTCTGCCGTCGCCGGAGAATAACAGCAGGTGTGGGTATGTAGAGGGATGGCTAGGCCAGCGATGGGAGTACGGTGGGGCGGTGAGGCCTGCGCGGCAGCAGAGCCTGTCGTGGGGAGGAGGGAGCAGGCAGTCCCGCCGGCGCTTGTTTGAGCGGCCGGAGCTGGAAGAGCAGAGACTGAAGAAGCACGACGGCCGTTGGATGGCCATCCAACAATCACTGCTTGTGCGTCAACCTTTTTTTAGGAAAGCCTCAAATCTGTGGAAAACAGCATACAGCCCATCTGCCATTATTTCTAATAATTTACCGCCCATTTGTTAATTATTAAGGTTTTTTTTGGAGCCCATATTCTTTTTGTTAGCATTACAGCCCATATTGTGGCCACGGTTAAAAAATTATACGAAATTTTGCATATTTCGGTGCGGTCCGAACTGTTTTTAATCCCGAAATTTCGACTCACATTCAATCTGATTTTAAAAATAAATGTATATCAATATAAAATCCAACAAATTCTCCACGCATGAAAATTAATGTAATTTAAAATCTCGAAATGAAAAAAAAGATATTTTAAACTAATTGCTGGTTTGATGTGTTTTAAAAATGTACAGCCCATTTCTCATTACTGATGGGCCATTTTCTCGGCCAGCCGAATGAAAGCTCTCCTCGTCTTGAAATATTTGCAGCCTAACAGGCCTGACAAAACGACTTACTTGGCAAATCACAAAAAAACTGGGCTGTGGTCGTGGACCCAGCTGTCAGCCTCTTCACGTACAGTACTCTTCCGATGGAAGTCGATCCTTGACCACGTTGACCACGCCGCGCGGAGAGCACCACGACGGTGGACGACGGCGAGGCCTAGGAAGGGGACGACGTGGAGCCGGGGAAGACGCGGCAGTGGAAGCCCGCGCGGAGATGAGTACGAGGGTTCACTCGGTCGGCTGCGGTGTGAGGCTGTCGTCGCCGCAGGGCCTGGCCAGCGGTCGGAATAGTAGGGGGCGGTGAGGCCTCCGCGGCAGCACAGCCGGCCACGGGAGGCAGGAGCATGCGGCACGGCCGGCGCTGCTTTGGGCGGCTGGAGCAAGAAGACCAGAGGTTGAAGAAGCACTACGGTCGTTGGATGGAAATCGTACGGTCACTGGAGCTAGAATCGTTCATATTGACTAAAGTTGACAAAGGCCCCCATCCCAGTCAACTTAGTAGGCCCACAAGTCAGCCTCCCACCATGGTGGGTCCAAGCTAGCAGTGGCAGTATTCATTGTTTTTGTGCGTAATAAGGAGGCACTTCCTTGCGTGCGAAGATATAGCTGGTGGGTCCGAGCTGTCAGCGGCGGTAACATTTTTTCGCGAAATACAGAGGCCCTTTCGGTGCGTCCCTGATGTCAAGTGGAGGAATCATTATTTTGCGCGTAATAAGGAGGCATTTCCTTGCGTGCGGCCGTGGACCCAGCTGTCGGCCTCTCCACGTACAGTCCACTTCAGATGCATGTCGGTCGTTGACCATGTTGACCAGGCCGCGCCGAGAGCACCAGGGCGGTGGACGACGGCGAGGCCTAGGAAGGGAACGACACAGAGGCAGGGAAGACTCGGCAGTTGTTTCCCACGCGGAGGGGAGTACGACTGTACGAGGGTTTACTGGTTCGTCTGCCGTCGCCGGAGAATAACAGCAGGTGTGGGTGAGTAGAGGGATGGCTAGGCCAGCGATGGGAGTACAGTGGAGCGGTGAGGCCTGTGCGGCAGCAGAGCCGGCCGCGGGGAGGAGGGAACAGGCAGTCCCGCCGGCACTTGTTTGAGCGGCTGGAGCAGGAAGAGCAGAGATTGAAGAAGCACGACGGCCGTTGGATGGCCATCCAACAGTCACCGCTTGTGCGTCAACCTTTTTTTAGGAAAGCCTCAAATCTGTGGAAAACAGCATACAGCCCATTTGCCATTATTTCTAATAATTTACAGCCCATTTGCTAATTATTAAGGTTTTTTTGGAGCCCATATTATTTTTATTAGCATTACAGCCCATATTGTGGCCACGGTTAAAAAATTATACGAAATTTTGCATATTTCGGTGCGGTCCGAACTGTTTTTAATCCCGAAATTTCGACTCACATTCAAACTGATTTTAAAAATAAATGTATATCAATATAAAATCCAAGAAATTCTCCACGCATAAAAATTAATGTAATTTAAAATCTCGAAATAAAAAAAAGATATTTGAAACTAATTGCCGGTTTGATGTGTTTTAAAAATGTACAACCCATTTCCCATTACTGATGGGCCATTTTCTCGGCCAGCCGAATGAAAGCTCTCCTCGTCTTTAAAGATTTGCAACGCAACAGGCCTGACAAAGTGACTTGGCAAATCACAAAAAAACTGGGCTGTGGCCGTGGACCCAGCTGTCAGCCTCTCCACGTACAGTACTCTTCCGATGGAAGTCGTTCCTTGACCACGCCGCGCAGAGAGCACCACGGCGGTGGACGACGGCGAGGCCTAGGAAGGGGACGACGTGGAGCCGGGGAAGACGCGGCAGTGGAAGCCCGCGCGGAGAGGAGTACGAGGGTTCACTCGTTCGGCTGCGGTGTGAGGCTGTCGTCGCCGCAGGGCCTGGCCAGCGGTCGGAATAGTAGGGGGCGGTGAGGCCTCCGCGGCAGCACAGCCGGCCACGGGAGGCAGGAGCATGCGGCACGGCCGGCGCTGCTTTGGGCGGCTGGAGCAAGAAGACCAGAGGTTGAAGAAGCACTACGGCCGTTGGATGGACATCGTACGGTCACTGGAGCTAGAATCGTTCATATTGACTAAAGTTGACAAAGGCCCTCATCCCAGTCAACTTAGTAGGCCCACAAGTCAGCCTCCCACCATGGTGGGTCCAAGCTAGCAGGGGGAGTATTCATTGTTTTTGTGCGTAATAAGGAGGCACTTCCTTGCGTGCGAAGATATAGCTGGTGGGTCCGAGCTGTCAGCGGCGGTAACATTTTTTTCACGAAATACAGAGGCCCTTTCGGTGCGTCCCTGATGTCAAGTGGAGGAATCATTATTTTGCGCGTAATAAGGAGGCATTTCCTTGCGTGCGGCCGTGGACCCAGCTGTCGGCCTCTCCACGTACAGTCCACTTCAAAGCATGTCGGTCGTTGACCATGTTGACCAGGCCGCGCCGAGAGCACCAGGGCGGTGGACGACGGCGAGGCCTAGGAAGGGAACGACACGGAGGCAGGGAAGACTCGGCAGTTGTTTCCCACGCGGAGGGGAGTACGACTGTACGAGGGTTTACTGGTTCATCTGCCGTCGCCGGAGAATAACAGCAGGTGTGGGTGAGTAGAGGGATGGCTAGGCCAGCGATGGGAGTACAGTGGGGCGGTGAGGCCTGTGCGGCAGCAGAGCTGGCCGCGGGGAGGAGGGAACAGGCAGTCCCGCCGGCACTTGTTTGAGCGGCTAGAGCAGGAAGAGCAGAGATTGAAGAAGCACGACGGCCGTTGGATGGCCATCCAACAGTCACCGCTTGTGCGTCAACCTTTTTTTAGGAAAGCCTCAAATCTGTGGAAAACAGCATACAGCCCATTTGCCATTATTTCTAATAATTTACAGCCCATTTGCTAATTATTAAGGTTTTTTTGGAGCCCATATTCTTTTTGTTAGCATTACAGCCCATATTGTGGCCACGGTTAAAAAATTATACGAAATTTTGCATATTTCGGTGCGGTCCGAACTGTTTTTAATCCCGAAATTTTGACTCACATTCAAACTGATTTTAAAAATAAATGTATATCAATATAAAATCCAAGAAATTCTCCACGCATAAAAATTAATGTAATTTAAAATCTCGAAATAAAAAAAAGATATTTGAAACTAATTGCCGGTTTGATGTGTTTTAAAAATGTACAACCCATTTCCCATTACTGATGGGCCATTTTCTCGGCCAGCCGAATGAAAGCTCTCCTCGTCTTTAAAGATTTGCAGCCCAACAAGCCTGACAAAGTGACTTGGCAAATCACAAAAAAACTGGGCTGTGGCCGTGGACCCAGCTGTCAGCCTCTCCACGTACAGTACTCTTCCGATGGAAGTCGTTCCTTGACCACGCCGCGCAGAGAGCACCACGGCGGTGGACGACGGCGAGGCCTAGGAAGGGGACGAAGCGAAGCCGGGGAAGACGCGGCAGTGGAAGCCCGCGCGAAGAGGAGTACGAGGGTTCACTGGTTTGGCTGCGGTGTGAGGCTGCCATCGCCGCAGGGCCTGGCCAGCGGTGGGAATAGTAGGGGGCGGTGAGGCCTCCGCGGCAGCACAGCCGGCCACGGGAGGCAGGAGCATGCGGCACGACCGGCGCTGCTTTGGGTGGCTGGAGCAAGAAGACCAGAGGTTGAAGAAGCACTACGGCAGTTGGATGGACATCGTACAGTCACTGGAGCTAAAATCGTTCATGTTGACTAAGTTGACAAAGCCCTTCGTCCCCGTCAACTTAGTAGGCCAACAAGTCAGCCTCCCACCAAGGTGGGTCCCAGCTAGCCGGGAGAGTATTCTTTTTTTGTGCGTAATAAGGAGGCACTTCCGGTGGGTCCGAGCTGACAGCAGGGGGAACGTTTTTTTTCGCGAAATACGGTGGCCCGTCAGGTGGGTCCCAACAGTCAGGGCGCAAACGTTTTTTCGCAAAATATGGTGGCCCGTCCAGTGGGTCCCTGCGGTCAGTTGGAGGAATCATTATTTTCCGCGTAATAAGGAGGCACTTACTTGCTGCGGCCATGGACCCAGCTGAGACTCTCCACGTACAGTATACTTTCGATGGAAGTCGTTCCTTGACCACGTTGACCTCACCGCGTTCCGTTGCATGCATGCGTCCATGGGCATGGTGCCTCCCCACTGTCAGCCTCTCACGTACAGTCATCTTCCGATGACTCTCGGTTGTTGACCATGTTGACCACACCGTGCCGAGCGCACCCAGACAGGAAGACCCGGAGATGGGGAAGACGGGACAGTGGAGTCGCAGATGGAGAGGAGTGGGAAACTTCACTGGTTCGGGTGCGCGGCAGCACAGCCGCGGTGCCGCCCACGGGAGACAGGAGCAAGAACAGAGGTTGAAGAAGGAGCACGGCTGTTGGATTAACATCCAACGGTCTAGCTGCTAGAATCATTTGTTGATTAAGTTGACAAAGTCGTGCATACACGTCCACTTAGTAGGCCCACAAGTCAGTCACCAAATCTGACGGGTCCCAGCTGTCAACGGGATGAATAATTTTTTTCGCAAAACAAGGAGGCACTTCCTTCCGTGCGAAGATACAGTCGGTGGGTCCCAGCTATCAGGTGGAGGAAACATTTGTTTTCAGCTTAATAAGGAGGAACTTTCCTTGCGTGTGACCATGGACCTCGTGGGTCCCAGCCGTCAGGCTCTCCACGTACAGTCCTGTTCCGATGACTCTTGTTTGTTGACGACGCCGCACCGAACGCAGCGAGGCGGTGGACGACGGCGAGGCCCCGGACGGGAACGACTCGGAGATGGGAAAACGCGGCAGTGGAGTCGCAGATTGAGAGGAGGAGAAGGGTTATAACTGGTTCTGTTGCGGCATGGGGCTGTAGTCTGTGGAGAATAATAGGAGGTGTCGAGGGGTGGAGGGATAGCCTGGCCGACGGTGGGGTAGCGCTTCGCAGTGATGCGTGCTAAGCAGAGCCGCTAGCCGCCGGGGGCCGGACCAGGTGGTCCCGGCGACACTGGAGGAAGAAGACGAGAGATTGAAGGTGCATGCCGACCGTTGGATATAAATCCAATGGCTGTGGATGACACAATCATTTGTTGACCAAGTTGACAACGCCCTGCGTAGGCTTCGACCTATTGGCCCACATGTCAACCTGCAAAAATGTGGCATATATTTAACCCATGTTTTCTAGAATGTACAGTCCATTTGCTCGGCTGGGTGAACAAATAATTTCGCGTCAATCAGGCCCATTTATATTTTCCAAGAAAACCCAGCCCATTTGCTCTTCCTTGAAATACACGTATTAGGTGGGCTCGTTATATATATAATGTTATGTTAGAAGGAGCAATTAATATCAAAGAATAAACCGGAGAGGCACATTATATATATATAATTAAGAAATTAGCGAGTTATTGCTCAGAATAAAAATGAGCGCGTTATTATTAAATTGGTCCTTAAAATCTTCGCAAGCTTTTGTACGCAATCACCAGGATTTTCCTTGCCTGTGAGTCAAAAACAACCAGGATTTTCCTTGCCAACTTCCGTTAAACATTTACTTTTATAAGTTAATAACACGTGGGATGTTTTTATAATGTATATATAAGTCTCTATAAAATATACGATAATAGTAATAATATAAATATATATAATGTGGTTAGAAGGGAAAACATAAATTGGACACAACATTACTTTTATAAGTGACCTGCGTTTTATACCCCACAGTAGGCATACTAACAAGTTCACACACAAATACAACAGAAAAGGTAAACATTCATATCAAACTCAGGTTCACAGGACATGTTCATATTCATAGCCAACATTCACTATCAACAACTCAAAAGATTCATATATACACAAGCTCAGCATATCTATGCATCCAAATGATTGATAGATCACACGACAATATTCATACATAATTCACAAAAAGATTCAAATATACACATGTTCAGTATGTCTATGCATCCAAATGATTGAGATCACAACCAATATGATCCATGGACGAACTTTAATTACCTAGGGTACAGACTGGTAAATGGTGTTCAATCGGAGGTACTTCTTGCTAAAATTAGTTCTTGTACGAGTAAACTTTCGAGTACATAAGAGGCAGCACAGACAATCTGAACTTTGCTTGTAGGTTTATCCTCAAATGGTGGCCTCGTGCCGAGGGAGGTTTGAGCAACTTGGCCACTACTTTCATCCAACTAGTTTACTGGCTCATCTTGGTCCTGTATCTCGCCAAAATTTCTACATTGCAGACGAGAAAGGAGGCGGTTGAGAAAATGAACCACCCAAATTTTTTGTGCAGTTCAACTGAAATGGAGCATCCTTGGCGTGCAGACTGATTAAGTGCCAGATGAATATACGCGTCAACCAACTTGTCTGGAATCTTTAGACTCCATGCCATATAGTTCGCTGCCATATGTGCCGATAACCAAAAGGCACAAGTTGGGACCAAAGACTGGAGTGCGTTTTTCTGGGCTATGCACCAAGAAATATTTTTGGCGTTCACTCTCCTAATACTTGGAGTTTGACAATTGGTTGACGCCGGTTGATACTTGAATGAATATAGGCACTTCTTGTCAACATCGATGCTTGTCTGAGTGAACTTTGGAGTACATAGCAGCAGCATAAGTACCTGTCCATCTGATCATTTTGTGCAGTTCTACTAAAATCACCCGATGTAATGAGTTTCCTGCGAGTTCAGGCTCCAAATTAGTCCTTTATGAAATCGGCAAACAGTAGCACAATACCAAATTACCAATACATATGATAGGCACAATAATCAGGATAAAGACCAGTACCAACCTATGTGAGGTAGCTTATCAATTACTATTTCCTTTGACTGGAAGCCGAGATAAGCCAAGCGACTGATAGCAAAGGAAGAAAGCAAGCGGAGATTAGCGACTGACAGGAAAGGACGAAGGCTATCGAGGCAATGAAGCACCCAAAGTTTTTGTGCAGTTCCACCAAAATCGAGCATCCCTGTTGGCACATATATTGAGAGAGTGAGATTACTGTAATAGTGGGACTAGTTGATGAAACATACACTAACAAATAGAAACACCCTCATTATCTTAATGGGTAAAGTTAGCAACATAGTAGTCTTGCTTAAAGAGAGGTATTAGTTTATTTAATCAGTGCCAATTAGCTCAACTCAACACTCAAAGCATTGCCATTTATCATAGGTTGCAAAACTTTAACGTGAAAAGATAAAGGAGTTTCTCATGACAGTAGCACGATACAAATAGAGATGACAGCATTATATGGATGAAGGCCTTAGGCCCGTACCAACCTGAGAAAAAAATCTTATTCATGTAGTCCCATAAGAGATGATAAAGCACTCACTGGAATCACACAATAGTATATATTTTTGTGCACTTCAAATGTATGGTTGAAATCACTCTTGTTTACCAGTGCTGAGATTATATCGAAAGATTATCAAGAACTTCCAGCAGAGTTAAAGCACTGGCTGGGATACAGTTCATTGTATTGTCTTGTGTAGTTCCACTAAAATGTATGATTGGCACAACATGATCCATGTTTGCACAAGTAGGAACAAGGTGAAACCTTCATTAGCTTAGTGAGAAAGGATAGGAAGACATTAGCATATTACTCAAACAGTAGCATCAAATTCATGATGGATAATACACAAAACATTGCCTCATTGAACCAATGGCAATAAATTGACATGCAAAACAATAGCACTATTATGTCATGACACTAATAATATTCCCTCCCTGCTTCACCACATGATTCACCTCCATAGACAAACATACACACGTACATGATTCAGCATAGGGTCCTACTAAGGATTTGTTTAACTCCAACATGAAAATTAGGCAGTAATAAATTAGTGGTACTTCAGTACTCCTAATTAATTAAGTGAGACAGCAGAAGTGGAAGGGCTCCCTGGAGGATCGTCTCACATGTAAGGTAGTCATTGCCGGAGCCATTGAATGGCCTCGACTGAGGCCTCTGGCTTCAGCAAGATCGCCTTGGCACTATTTCTTCTTCTTCCTCTTCATGCTCTGTTTCTCTTTCTCCTCACCAGTTGGTGAAACCAAGTACATGATTGGCCTTCTAATTCATAATTGGTTTTGTCAGTGAGGGAGTACAAGTGTACTAGTAAAAAACAGCATTATTTTCTCATGGCAGTCAGAAAATAGAGATGAACACATGCATTAAATATCATTCTTACCTAAAGGAAGGTTATGGCGCCAATATGGATGATGAGGATTGGAACACAAATCTCCCTTTGTGCAGTTCCACCAAAATGAACCAACTGTTCCATTCTGATATTCCAGTTAAACAGCACAAAAGTCACTTCTTTTAAGAAGAGTTTTGTGCAGTGCACCAAAAGGTCACAACAGCAACCAGGTGAATTGGATATCCCTGTTTGCACAAAAAGGCATAGAGGAAACAGTCAGAGTCTCAAACAATTACAGGCAAAAACATTTGGCTAAACTTGTCATGGCTTATAACAGTGGCATGGCTTCATTTTTACCAGGGACATTAGATTAAGAACAGCTAAGGCTGCGTTTGGTTCATAGGTTTGGTGCAGGATTTTCGTAGGAACACAATTCCTAAGGTATTCTTTCCCTTCCAACCGTTCGAAACATTGGAAAGGTGAATAGTGTTTCATAGGAAAGCTGGTCTGGTAGTACTGATTCCATAGGATTAGAAACATCCACGCGCTGCTCATTTTTTGGGCGGAAGCCCGAGGCAGGCGCTCGCTGCCATGCGTTAGACAGGTTGCTGTGCTGTGTTGCCGGAATAAAAAAATCAACCTATGTGTGGTACGGGAGGTGAGGACAAGAGTAGTCACTGTGCAGCTGAATAAACAAATAGCATCTCATACTGCCAAGCATGCTACTCTAAAAGACAAATCTGTACATTTCGTAGTCCATCCGAACACATTCTCTTGAGAGTTTCCTCCGGTTCGCTGTTCCATAGTTTTACACCTACATTCCTTTCCTATTCCTCTATTTTCATCAAGACCTATGTTTTCTGCCCCTTTATTCTGAACGGAGCCTAAATATTTGGTATAAGGGCATGGGACAGTGGGTGCACCAATAGTCCAGCACCATGTACGTAAACAGGGCATAAAGTGGTGATTCATAGTTTGTTGCCCCGAGAAACAAACATCCAAGAAACATATCTGGGTTGGTCCCATTTTTGTTCACTCTAGCCACCTACTCCTATGTGTGGATAGCAAATCTAGTCCTGGTCATACCACTGTGTACAGCGTTACCCCTATATTTCCATTTTTGACCAAGAGACCGGTTGGATGACCAGTCTGTACTACTTTCACTCCCTTTCCTTCCTGTTTGTACCAAGTCCGATGTACATACTAAATTCCCCCACCCCCACTTTATTTCTTGTTTGAACCAAGTACTCCCTCCGTCCGAAATTACTTGTCATCAAAATGGATGTGTCTAGAACTAAAATACATCTAGATACATCCATTTCAATGACAAGTATTTTCGGATGGATGGAGTACAAGATTCGACTCCATGAAGTAGCTTTACCTCTAACAATAGAAGAAAAAAAATATGTGACGTTGGACCATCCGATCGAGAGGGGCTGAGAGGTAGAAAATGATGCACATGCAGCGACGTAGTGAGCTGGGGAAGTAGAGCTAAGGCGGTTTCGAACGAAGATATACCTGAAGGTCGTCGGGATGTGGATAGGTGGGTGGCGGGAGACCGGATCCGCCCACAGGCAACGACGAAGGGATCGGAGGACCTCCTGCGCCGGTGCTCGGCCAGAGATAACGGTGCGGCCGGCAGTGGGTCTCCTCCCTCGCTGTCGACGACGGCCTAAACATTGCCCCTCCTCCCCTTCACTGGCGGAGGGGGATACGTCCGGATCTGTAACCAGCGGTGAGGATAGAAAGCCAGTGTTTTTTGAAGGGAGAAAGACAGTGTTACTACCCCTATCTTGTTTAGATCTGGAGAGGATGAGAGTGTGTGAATAGAGCAACCCTAGCAAGCAAGCGCGGAGGCTCCGGCCTATATATACGTAGTGGGGTAGTTTTTCTTTTTCACTCCATCAAAACAATCGTTTAAAATTGTGTACTACTACATGCCAGGTCGCGGGTTTTTTAGTTGTTGATTGTTTTTTGAGATAGCTACCCGCTTGTTCCCAGTGGTGTTACGGTGTGCCAGGTCGCACTTTGTATTGTTCAAGTCTGGTACTACAAGTCCCTCCATTAAATGAACAACCAACCCCTCGTAAAAATTGTGAACAAGCCCACGGCTAAAATTAGCGGAAACGTGGGTTGCCCCAACATGCATTATTATTTATATTTTCTACTCCCTCCATTCCTAAATATAAGTCTTTTTTATAAGCCACACCTAAGACAAGATTTTTTTTATTAGGAGTGAACCCCACATGTCATAGACACAAAAATTTGGCAAGATTCCCTTAGGCAAGCCAAAGTGTGTCTAACAATTTGAGCAACTCATGTTAGGCAAGTGTGGGAAAAATAATGTGGCAACATAAGACAAACATAGTCACAATCCAAACAGCCACGTAATTTTTTGTGACATGCATGAAAATTTGGTTAGTTAAATTTATAGTCAAAATTTGGCAAGGTGCATCAAATCAACACATGCAAGTATCAAAAGGAAAGTCACGGCATGCATGCATGCGTTGTACTCCCTCCGTTTCCAAATATAAGTCTTTTTAGAGATTGCAACAAGTGACTACATACGAAGCAGAATATGTCTACTCCTACATACGAAGTAGCCCATTTTAAATGTGTAAAAAG
Source organism: Triticum aestivum (assembly GCF_018294505.1). Classification (NCBI taxonomy): domain Eukaryota; kingdom Viridiplantae; phylum Streptophyta; class Magnoliopsida; order Poales; family Poaceae; genus Triticum; species Triticum aestivum. Next base: position 152,803,452 of record NC_057811.1, read on the forward strand.
ACTTATATCAAGTGCAGTGCTTTGATGTGTCGCGTCAACTCGTACAAGACCGAGAAATTTGATTACTACAACGCCCTCTCCCTCGCGGACTGAGCTCCGGTGCCTTAACTGCACCTGCCTTTGGCTGCATGACAGGAGGGCCAACCACCTGTTGGGCCCACCTGTCATAGACGCAAAGGCAGGAGCAATAAGTAGAAGCTTTCGCTACACGCTATCCCTCCTGCACGAGGTGGACGGACATGCAGTAGTGGATTCGATACTGTAGAAGTAGGAGTAACATCATTGTTCGTCTTCTCGAAGAGGCGAAGAGCCAAGCGCAACCCGAACGTGGCAGTTGCGAACGCTCGCGTGGTGCGGTTCCTTGGAGTACTAGCCAGGCTCTTGCATGAGACAAAATTGCTATTGTTTAACAATTAAACTCCATTATCCATTGGTTGATACTCATTCTGCATAGGTCCACGCGCTTAGCACCGTTTCCTCTTGGGGTCACCAATGTTTATTTGCTAATTAATAGCATTGCATGCAATGAACTAGCCATTCCAAGTCATTAAAAGCACGCACACCTCTCATCTCTTATTGGTTGATATGTCAAGAAACAAGAAACAAGGTAGAAGTTAATGCACCGCGCCTAAGTGTTTTAGGACTATTTGGTTTTCGTAAGATGACTTACACACCTAGACGGAGGGAGTAGTATAGCCCTGTAAACCGGAAAGGAGTATTTGCCTTTCTAGAGATTTCAACAAGTGACTAGACTACACCGTGTGCAGTACTCCCTTCCTTCCGGTTTATAGGGCTCAAATCTCAAATCTCATGAACCAAGGCATTTTGCGATTGGAGGAATGTATCTCGTACTTTACAAAACTACCCTAATTAAACTCATGCATTAATTACGTAGTTCTCTCGTTTTCCTCTCCGCCTTGGTCGCGGTGCACAATATTGAGCACTCCTATATGATAGCCGCTCTATCTACATGCGGGACATTTCAAAGCATCCGGGCCCGCACGCCATCCACCAAATCACAGCGAGGTGCTACAGTCGAGACTCACCTGTCACCCCGGTGTGGCTGTCATGACCCATCATATCACAAAACCCACACCTTTACCAGCAGTGGTAAGGTGGCCTCCAAGTGGGACTGGACGAAGCAACCATCATTTCACTGGAACGCTCGTTCAAGCCCTTTCTTCCCTTTCTTGAAGAAAACCTCACTCTAGCCTACTCACTTCTGCCATTTTTCTTCTGTACCGATGAAGGAAAGGTGGGCGAATCAGCTATGCTGCTATATTTTCATTCCAAGAATCTTCTTTTTGCAAAGCACCGACCGATTCTCACATCTTATTCTTTTCCCGTTTTTGTTGCGATTGTGGTTTCCTTTCGATTGCTTTTTGTTTTTTAGTTCATTGATGGATCCTGGAGCACTAGGCAAAGAGTTGCCGGTGGACAACCCACTGGAGACAGCGATCTCCAGGAAGCGAGCACCGACCAATGAGTTGACCATGTTGGCGAGCCAACCCATGGAGACGAAGAACTCCGAGAAACAAGCACTGGCCAAAGAGTTGAGGACGTTGGCGGACGAACTCCTCAAAGAAAGTTTGAAGAACAGTAAGGGCCCCACCGTGCCTACCCCAGGAACTCTGATTGCCACCTATGTGAGGCTCAAGACCGAGTTTGAGGAGATAGTCGCCATTGAGAAGCAGTATTCCCCTGGCAAGGTGATGGCCCCCATCGAGGACGAGGATATGGCCCCCGGAGGGATGAGATCCCCCAGTGAGTTGCACAAGGTAAAAAATAATGGCTTATTACCATAGTTGTGGTTTTTGATTATTTGCAATGTGCTTGCTAATATGTTAGGGTTGTGCAGTGCCGGTGGATGTCCTTGATGATTCCGATGTCGTGGCCCGTCCTGTTGGCATCGCCCCGGAGATCGATTCCGATGCCGCTGTCCATCCTGTGGACATCGCCCCAGAGATCGATTCCGATGTCGCGATCAGTCCTGTGGACATCGCCCCAGAAATCGATTCCCATGCCGATGTCCGTGTTGTGGTCATTGCCCGAGAGATCGATGACAAGAAATAGTTGGTAGCGCTAATCCTTCAGGGTAGTTTGCATTGCCCTGTGTTTAATTACCAGAACGATGCGTGTTATCAAACCATCTTAGGGCTAGTGCACTATCTTGTGTGGGCGGATCTTGCTACTTTTGTTTGATAGTGAATCATGCGATGAATGTCGTGGTATTCTCACGGGGGGCTTGCGAGTCGACAGATGCCACAAGGGCTTAGTGTGAGGGTGAGACTGCTGCTGATAGGCACGGGAGCGGGTATGCGAGTAGCACGCGCTAGTTTACCCATGTTCGGGGCTCTCCGGAGAGATAATACCCCTACTCCTGCATGTCTGTGTATCTGTAGTATATCTGGTACAGGGTTGCTCCTGGAGCTGTATCGGAGATCAGTGCCAAGTGCATCTGATCTGGTATATGCATGCGCATGGGGCATGCTAGTGTCCGGCCATGCTCATGGCCGTGAGCCTGTGGGTGCTCATGCGTGAGTGTGTATGAGAGTGAGTCCATCCTCCCTGGATGGATGGATGTGTGCCCATATATATAGGCATGGCTAGCTTAGGAAGTAAGCTAAGTGGTGGCATGGGCAAGGCATGGTGGGGTGTCATGCTTGTCCCCTGGGTCACTTCATAAATAGTGCCAGGGGACAAGTGACACTATACATGATGCCTGGGGTGACACGTCAATAGTGCTCGGGTACGACCGTCTCGTCGGTGTCTTGTCGGTGTCGAGTCGGGCTGAAGCCGGCAGCCGGCTAGTTGGTGCAGTCGACAGCCGGCAGCCGGCCAGGCAGAGCAGTCGGACTGGGAGCCGGCAGGAGCAGCCGGGCAGTTGGACTGAGGGGCTTTGCTAGCCCCGATGTCTTGAAATATTGTCTTGCCGTCTTCGGGATACCCGTGGCCAATTACTCCGACAATAGCCCCCAAGCCTCTGGGCAACTTGGCAAAGTTGGGCGGAGGTTTTTTGGCGGGTGTTCATGGAAATGATCATGCAAAAGACAAAGTTAGTCCACGTAGATATATCAAATGATTGCTTTTAGCGTTGCAAGTTTTATGCAGAGGGTGTCGACTCGGTTTTGTCCGAGCCCCCTTCAATCTTTTTCGTGTTCCCTCCGCTTTTTGGCTTGTGCTCTCGCTCGCCGGACAGCCGCTCTGCGGTCTGTGGCTGAGAGTGGGCCGCGAAGCGGAGTGTACAGTACTCAGACTCTGGGAGCGAATTTAACCGAGCAGATACTCATAAAGAAAACGGCCGGGTCGCCCGAACCGCTTTTCTTCCCGGACGTTTTTCGCGTGGGTGGCCTCCAGCGTTCACTCTTGCTAGCCGGACAGCCGCTCTGCGGTCTGTGACTAAGAGTGGGCCTTTGGTACCGCGCACGCTACTAAGCCGTCTGTGGGAACAAATGTCTCAGGCCAAGCGGCCAGCCCCCGGGCCAACTCTGGCTGGCGCCGGGGCAAACAGTGCTGCAACTATAATAAAATGCGGAGATAGCCCCCGAGCATTGCTCGGGGTTATCCGTGCTCTCGCGGTGAAAAAAATATGCGGGTGAGGAGCTCACGTTGATTTTCGTGTAGCCCAGGCGGAGGTCGTCGAAGACAGCCGGCGCTCGCGGAGCGCATCAGCGCACCCGCTGGGTGTAGTCCTCGAGCCTCCAGGCGCTCGAGGAGGGGTCCTGGCCGGTCAGGCTCGACCGGCTAGGCGGCGAGGCATCTTGCAGCGCCCTTTTTCTTCTTATGCCGGCTGCTGGCAGCCGGACAAAACTCTTCTCTTGTCTGCGATCTTCCGTGGGGGCGCGCCAGCGCACCCACTGGGTGTAGCCCCCGAGATTCGGGCCGACCGCTGAGCAGTCAGCCCGGATCTTCCGGCAACTACTTTGTCTTCTTTCTCGCGGGGCCGCGCCAGCGCACCCGCTGGGTGTAGCCCCCGAGTTTCGGGCCGACTGCTGAGCAGTCGGGCCGGATCTCCCGGCGACTACTTTGTCTTCTTCTTCACGGGGGCGCGTCAGCGCACCCGTTGGGTGTAGCCCCCGAGATTCGGGCCGACTGCTGAGCAGTCGGGCCGGATCTCCCGGCGACTACTTTGTCTTCTTCCCTTTTTCTCGTCAGCCCGCTGTGCGCAGCCGTACCGGCTCGTCGGTCGGCCAGGCAGTGAAGCGGGCAGACGAGCCAGCCGGCCGGGCGGCAACGTGGGCTTTTGACCAGAGCAGTCGGCTGGACTGCAGCCTGCAGAATCGGATCCTCCCCCTCTTTTTTTTTGCCAGCCGGCTATTCCCTCCATTTTTTTTCTAGGCACTCGGCCCTTTTACTTTTCTACCCGGCCCTGTTTCTTCTTTCTCTTCTTGGGCAGTTGGCCCTGCGAGGGCGCCAGTCGGTGCGAGGCGGGAGGCGGGAGGTGGACGGGCACGCGGACGCCGGCTGGAGCGGCAAGCCGGCCACGC